>NC_059225.1:41190723-41495121 GCF_020615455.1 Coregonus clupeaformis
ACCGTAAAAAAGTTGTTATTCAGTGTGGACGGGCTCCTTGTTTGAAATGTATTTAGTTCTGTCCTTGAGCTGTTCTTGTCTATTAATGTTCTGTATTATGTCATGTTTCATGTTTTGTGTGGACCACAGGAAGAGTAGCTGCTGCTTTTGCAACAGCTAATGGGGATTCTAATAAAATACCAAAAATACCAAAAGGGGAAACTCTTTTGACATACTGCCGTTGAGCGCCGCAGTTATTACGTCAGCTCGACGACAGGGAATAAGACAGCTGGCCGTTTCAACACCGGGCAAAACGCAGGACAGAGGAGGTCAGCACTGCGGCGGGGGTTGATTTTGATCAAATTAGTTCGGTAAAAGAGGTGAGTTTGGGTTTTGCATTGTAGTGAGTTTTCTATAGTGTCAAATGCTCAACAATATAAGATAAGATAATGTTGGCTGAAGCATGTAAAGACAATAACGGAGCTATAACGGTTTGTTTAGGCTATTATTAGCCTAAAAGGTTGAATACATTGGCCATGCTGTCAATCCAGCATGACTTCTGCTGCGTTCAAAACAACTGGAAACTCGGAACTGGGAAATCTCAGACTTCAATGAGTTCAAGACAACTGGGGAGCTCTGAAAAAAATTAGCTCCGACTGGGAAAATACGTTTTGAACAGTCATCCAACTCGGAATTCCAAATCGGGAACTCTGCCCTCTTTCTAGAGCTCCGACCTGAAGATCACTGAAGTAATGATTCTACCTAGTTTTTTTCAGAGTTCCCAGTTGTCTTGAAAGCACCATAAATCCAGAGAATGCCAGACTTTGATGACAAAGTTTGATGACAAGTTTGCCCACAAGGAGGACCGCCGCGCCACCTTCCTGTTCAAGTGAGCACAGCACAACAAGGGGAGTCCAAAAATGTCTTGTATGCTGCTGCATAAATGATGTAATATGCCAGGGAGATATGTATCCTGTAGCTAAGAAAGTAATACTAAGTGTATGTTGTGTAGTAAATTGTTAGTAGCCCATGTGCCTCACCCTAATAATTTGGTCCCTTTCCCCCTCATAACTTAGCCTACTGTTCTGACTTGTTGGTGCACATGTAGCCTATAGGCTGTTTTAGAAAAATGTAATCATTGAATATTGTAAGAGCTTTTATTGTCTGCCTATATGCCCCCTTTATTTATCCTATAGTTCTGACTTGGTGTACAGGGAGAATACTGTAAGAATGGCCCATGTTCTGAATTCTGTTGCTGTACATTTCAAAAGTGCTGAATAAATAGTTATATTGACTACGTCCGTCCTAACTCGCTCATTAATGTCTTAATCAAAATTACGGATTGCCTCTTATCCGCTCGTCGTCTTCTTATGCCATAGTTTGTACATCTCAATTGTCAGTAGAAACCACATTTGTTTTAGCAAGTCAGCCGTATCAGCTATGTTTTCTTTAAAGGCAGTAAATGAGGCGGAATGAACTATTTCGCTGCCAGACAAGGCTCCGTTGATAACCAGGTGAAGAAGTGGTAAGGATTCACTCCATGGAGCTGAAAAGAAAGCTCTGCTGTTGGGACAGCTTTATGTAGGCCCTAACAGTTTGTGGGCACCGTTTGTCACCGTTATAGTGCAATTCATGTATTGTTTTGTGTTGTGTTGTGTTGTGTAGTGGCTTTGCTGGCATCCATCTAAAATATTTTTTTGGGGGGTTTGCCCCACCAAGATTTACATGATAAAATTGCCACTGTGCACCTCTAATGTTTGTTTGCGGACCGTCATAATACCATAGAACAGTGGTCGCCAACCGGTCGATCTTTAATGCATTCCTAGTCGATCACCAAACATTTTTGTAGAAGAGCCAACGACAAAGGCTTGCGCTCCTTTTTATTTTTATTTTTATTGTTGCGCTGTTGGCAGTATGTGCACTTGATTCAGAAGCCTTGCGAACCGGGTTAGCAAAGTGTTCAATTTTATTCGTCTGAAAAGAGAAACTCCGTCTACCCAGCGGACCGGGAGATCTGTGGCCAATCGGATAGCTCAAATCACCGTGCCTACAGATCTTCCACGACCCTGGCCACAGCAAAGTTTGATAGGCTACTAGCCTACATAAAATGTAATAACTTAAAACCATGACCACAAAGAGACTGTCAAAAAATACAGCAAAGAGTTGTTGTTTTAATGAGTGAGTTCATGTTTATTCAGCACTGTCAACACTGTTTTTATTCAACACTATTACAAAACATAAAACGTGCTTCTCTGTACTTCTGCTCATGCTGTAGCTGCAATGAATGAGTTGCCAAGTGGATCGATAGCCCTGCGTTTTTATTATTATTAGCAGCTCGTCGTGTCTATTTTAATATCGAGGAATATTTATCTTTCTCTGGTCATAGGAACAACATGAATTTGTGCATAAGGCAGATGCGGTGTGACTCAAATTTTGCCTTCAGGTGGAAGACGGTGTCCCCTCTCTCTGGTCAGTCTCACCGGAGGAAAGGAAGGAGAGAGCAGGGACCGTGAGAGGCAGACCCTCTGTTGCTCTCTCCCTCCCTCCCTCCACTGAGACTAATGCCGTGTTCAAAAGAACTGGCAACTCGGAAATCTCTGCCTTCCGACTTCAGTGCATTCAAGAGAACTGGGAACTCTGGAGAAAAAAAAACGAGATCCAATTGGGAAAAATCGTTTTGTACAGTCATCCAACTCGGAATTCCAACTCGGAAACTCGGGTATCTTTCTAGAGCTCCGTCTTTCTGACCTGAAGGTCACTGATGTCATCATCTGACCTCGTCTTTTTTTGGAGGGGGTAGTTCCCAGTTGTCTTGAAAGCACCATGACCATCAGATGCAGGTACATCAGTCCAGTAAAATAAAAAAAGCAAATTATTTCAATTCATGCTCCGCAGTGCCTTGCAAGTGCTACACCAACTGATCTATTTTGACTCAGGAAAGGTTGGTGACCACTGCCATAGAAGACGACAAATGGGATCACTTTTGCGTAGTGACATTTTCGTAAGAAATTGAATTGTTGTACCAGTGTTGAATGTCCAAACTGAAATAGCTAACTAGCTATTATGTTGCTTTGTTGAAACTGTCGCTGGGCAGTGGCGTTGTTAACGTTAGCTAGCTAGCTTATGTTAGCTACCGTTAGCTTGCTAGCGAACGTGCTTTTGGTTAAAAGTTTCCTTGTGTGCCTTTTTCTGCAGATCATTCTATGCATCGTTCTGTTAAGACATTGAACATAGGTACTAGCTAGCCACCTAGCTAGCTAACGTTAGCAAGCTACATTAGGTAGATAGCTACCTAGGTTAGATAACCTTTGAACATTGATAGCTAGCTAGCTCCACGAGCGAAGAGGCTATCATGTTAGCTGACGTTACCAATAGTTATTCCTGTCAGTAAACTCATCTAGGTCCGAAAAGTTATTATGTTAGCTACCTAGCCAGTTATTTAGCTAGCTAGCTATTTATGACTATGCAAGAAATACTCATATCTGGCTATACATTGCTTTGACCTAGCTAGCTAGTTAACATTATCCACCTGTAATCCACCAACACATTTGAAAATGTGGCAGGTAGCTTAATGGTTAAGAGCATTGTGCCAGTAACCGAAAGGTTGCTGATTCTAATCCCCGAGCCGACTAGGTGAAAAATCTGTCGATGTGCCCTTGAGCAAGGCACTTAACCCTAATTGCTCCTGTAAGTCGCTCTGGATAAGAGCGTCTGCTAAATGACCAATTCATTTTTTTTTTTTTTAAATACAGTACAACCCCAATCAAAGTACATACAGAATATTTTTGTTTTAATACATTTACCCTTTTCTCAATATTGTAATAATATGACGTTCTACTGGAAACCTGCCTTCATCTATGTACGTGGGTGTGTGTAATAATGTGTACATCTCCCGCCAATTTGACACCCCCAGGTACCACCCCTGCTTTGAGAAGGTGCTGGATGAGGGGACCCGCTACACCCCTCGCTACATGGAGTCTATCTCCAGATAGCAAAAAATGTCCCCCGCTTGCTATTTTCCGCTAGCGCTACGTCCAAGGCTATAAATTTGCACCGCCAGCGGGCGAGGAGTTTGCCGTTCAAGACCTAATTTGCATCTCTGACTGGTAGCCCCCATTCAAAGGACCAATATAAGCACTCGGCAGACCATTTTTTTCTTCTTCTGCCATTTAGCCTCCGCTCACAGGACAGCTATAAGCCCTAGACAAGCCATTTAGCTATGAGTTAATTTGAAAAACAATAGCAAGGAATTTCTCTAATCTCGAATTTGGCCTGCCACCTTCCAGCTAACCACAGCCAGCCAGAGGCTGCAAGCTATGTTTATTGTTTCTATAAATACCTTACATTTCTTGTGATTTTAATTTGTTTTAATTTGTTTTCCAATTTAAAAACAATACAACCACACATGTGGACATAATCCATTTACAATCATTGCTGATGAAACAAAAAGTGATAGGCCAACATCTTCAGTACCATAGACAGGGGTACAAGTTTGGTAACATCGCTAATAGACCAGACACTAACTAGAGGCAAGTGACAGAACTAGTCTGTTTGGTAACATCACTAATAGACCAGACACTAACTAGACGCAAGAGACAGAACTAGTCTGTTTGGTAACATCGCTAACAGACCAGACGCTAACTAGAGGTAAGAGACAGAACTAGTCTGTTTGGTAACATCGCTAACAGACCAGACGCTAACTTGAGGTAAGAGACAGAACTAGTCTGTTTGGTAACATCGCTAACAGACCAGACACTTATATTTGAGTGTTTCAGTGAAACGTGAGGGAGGCCCCGCTCTCTCGCTTTCCCAGATGCTTAGTTAATTTCATTCCAATCTCCTATGCATTATTGTAGCCCTTTCTGTAGCCTGTCAACTATGTGTCTGTCTATCCCTGTTCTCTCCTCTCCTCACAGGCCATACAAACATTTCACACGGCGTGGCTGCTGCCACTCTACTCTGGTGGTCCATGCGCGCACGACCCACGTGGAGTTCCAGGTCTCCGGTAGCCTCTGGAACTGCCGTTCTGCGGCCAACAAGGCAGAGTTCATCTCAGCCTATGCCACCCTCCAGTCCCTCGACTTCTTGGTGCTGACGGAAACATGGATTACAACAGAAAACACTGCTACTCCTACTGCTCTTTCCTCGTCTGATCATGTGTTCTCGCACACCCCAAGAGCATCTGGTCAGCGCGGCGGTGGCACAGGAATCCTCATCTCTCCCAAGTGGACATTCTCTCTTTTCTGTCTATCTGCTCATTTGAATTCCATGCTGTCACAGTCACTAGCTCATTCAAGCTTAACATCCTTGTCATTTATCGCCCTCCAGGTTCCCTTGGAGAGTTCATCAATGAGCTTGACGCCTTGATAAGTTCCTTTCCTGAGGATGGCTCACTCCTCACAGTTCTGGGTGACTTTAACCTCCTTACATCTGCCTTTGAATCATTTCTCTCTGCCTCCTTCTTTCCACTCCTTTCCTCTTTTGACCTCACCTTCACACCGTCCGCCCCTACTCACAAGGCAGGCAATACGCTTGACCTCATCTTTACTAGATGCTGTTCTTCTACTAATCTCACTGCAACTCCCATCCAAGTCTCCGACCACTACTTCGTATCCTTTTCTCTCTCGCTCTCCTCCAACACTACTCACTCTGCCCCTACTCAGATGGTAATGTGCCGTCGCAACCTTCGCTCTCTCTCTCCCGCTACTCTCTCCTCTTCCATCCTATCATCTCTTCCCTCTGCTAAATCCTTCTCCCTCCAATCTCCTGATTCTGCCTCCTCAACCCTCCTCTCCTCCCTCTCTAAATCTTTTGACTCTCTATGTCCCCTATCCTCCCGGCCGGCTCGGTCCTCCCCTCCTGCTCCATGGCTTGACGATTCATTGCGAGCTCACAGAACAGGGCTCCGGGCAGCTGAGAGGAAATTGAGGAAAACTAGACTCCCTGCGGACCTGTCATCTTTCCACTCCCTCCTCTCTACATTCTCTTCCTCCGTTTCTGCTGCTAAAGCCACTTTCACCACTCTAAATTTCAAGCCTCTGCCTCTAACCCTAGGAAGCTCTTAGCCACCTTCTCCTCCCTTCTGAATCCTCCTCCTCCTCCCCCTCCCCCCTCCCTCTCTGTGGATGAGTCCATCAACCATTTTGACAAGAAGGTTGACGACATCCGATCCTCATTTATTAAGTCAAATGACACCGCTGGTCCTGCTCACACTGCCCTACCCTATGCTTTGACTTCTTTCTCCCCTCTCTCTCCAGATGAAATCTTGCGACTTGTGACGGCCGGCTGCCCAACAACCTGCCCGCTTGACCCTATCCCCTCCTCTCTTCTCCAGACCATTTCCGGAGACCTTCTCCCTTACCTCACCTCGCTCATCAACTCATCCTTGTCCGCTGGCTATGTCCCTTCCATCTTCAAGAAAGCGAGAGTTGCACCCCTCCTCAAAAAACCTACACTCGGTCCCTCCGATGTCAACAACTACAGACCAGTATCCCTTCTTTCTTTTCTCTCCAAAACTCTTGAGCGTGCCGTCTATAGCCAACTCTCCTGCTATCTCTCTCAGAATGACCTTCTTGATCCAAACCAGTCAGGTTTCAAGACTGGTCATACAACTGAGACTGCTCTTCTCTGTGTCACGGAGGCTCGCCGCACTGCTAAAGCTAACTCTCGCTCCTCTGCTCTCATCCTTCTAGACCTATCTGCTGCCTTTGATACTGTGAACCATCAGATCCTCCTCTCCACCCTCACCGGGTTGGGCATCTCCGGCGCGGCTCACTCTTGGATTGTGTCCTACCTGACAGGTCGCTCCTACCAGGTGGCGTGGCGAGAATCTGTCTCTGCAGCACGTGCTCTCACCACTGGTGTCCCCCAGGGCTCAGTTCTAGGCCCTCTCCTATTCTCTTTATACACCAAGTCACTTGGCTCTGTCATATCCTCACATGGTCTCTCCTATCACTGCTACGCAGACAACACACAATTAATCTTCTCCTTTCCCACTTCTGATAACCAGGTGGCGAATCGCATCTCTGCATGTCTGGCAGACATATCAGTGTGGATGTCGGATCACCACCTCAAGCTGAACCTCGGCAAGACTGAGCTGCTCTTCCTCCCGGGGAAGGACTGCCCGCTCCATGATCTCGCCATCACGGTTGGCAACTCCGTTGTGTCCTCCTCCCAGAGTGCAAAGAACCTTGGCGTGACCCTGGACAACACCCTGTCATTCTCCGCTAACATCAAAGCGGTGACCCGATCCTGTAGGTTCATGCTCTACAACATTCGCAGAGTACGACCCTACCTTACACAGGAAGCGGCACAAGTCCTAATCCAGGCACTTGTCATCTCCCGTCTGGATTACTGCAATTTGCTGTTGGCTGGGCTCCCTGCCTGTGCCATTAAACCCCTACAACTCATCCAGAACGCTGCAGCCCGTCTGGTGTTCAACCTTCCAAATTCTCTCACGTCACCCCGCTCCTTCGCACACTCCACTGGCTTTCAGTTGAAGCTCGCATCTGCTACAAGACCATGGTGCTTTCCTACGGAGCTGTGAGGGGAACGGCACCTCCTTACCTTCAGGCTCTGATCAGTTCCTACACCCAAACGAGGGCATTGCATTCTTCCACCTCTGGCCTGCTGGTCCCCCTACCTCTGCAGAAGCACAGTTCCCGCTCAGCCCAGTCTAAACTGTTCGCTGCTCTGGCACCCCAATGGTGGAACAAGCTCCCTCACGACGCCAGGACAGCTGAGTCACTGACCACCTTCCGGAGACACTTGAAACCCTACCTCTTTAAGGAACATCTGGGATAGTATAAAAGTAATCCTTCTAAAATATATATTTTTTTACAATATACAGTGGGGAAAAAAAGTATTTAGTCAGCCACCAATTGTGCAAGTTCTCCCACTTAAAAATATGAGAGAGGCCTGTAATTTTCATCATAGGTACACGTCAACTATGACAGAGAAAATGAGGAAAAAAAATCCAGAAAATCACATTGTAGGATTTTTTATGAATTTATTTGCAAATTATGGTGGAAAATAAGTATTTGGTCAATAACAAAAGTTTCTCAATACTTTGTTATATACCCTTTGTTGGCAATGACACAGGTCAAACGTTTTCTGTAAGTCTTCACAAGGTTTTCACACACTGTTGCTGGTATTTTGGCCCATTCCTCCATGCAGATCTCCTCTAGAGCAGTGATGTTTTGGGGCTGTCGCTGGGCAATACGGACTTTCAACTCCCGCCAAAGATTTTCTATGGGGTTGAGATCTGGAGACTGGCTAGGCCACTCCAGGACCTTGAAATGCTTCTTACGAAGTCACTCCTTCGTTGCCCGGGCGGTGTGTTTGTGATCATTGTCATGCTGAAAGACCCAGCCACGTTTCATCTTCAATGCCCTTGCTGATAGAAGGAGGTTTTCACTCAAAATCTCATGATACATGGCCCCATTCATTCTTTCCTTTACACGGATCAGTCGTCCTGGTCCCTTTGCAGAAAAACAGCCCCAAAGCATGATGTTTCCACCCCCATGCTTCACAGTAGGTATGGTGTACTTTGGATGCAACTCAGCATTTTTTGTCCTCCAAACACGACGAGTTGAGTTTTTACCAAAAAGTTCTATTTTGGTTTCATCTGACATTCTCCCAATCCTCTTCTGGATCATCCAAATGCACTCTAGCAAACTTCAGACGGGCCTGGACATGTACTGGCATAAGCAGGGGGACACGTCTGGTACTGCAGGATTTGTGTCCCTGGCAGCGTAGTGGGTTACTGATGGTAGGCTTTGTTACTTTGGTCCCAGCTCTCTGCAGGTCATTCACTAGGTCCCCCCGTGTGGTTCTGGGATTTTTTGCTCACCGTTCTTGTGATCATTTTGACCCCACAGGGTGAGATCTTGCGTGGAGCCCCAGATCGAGGGAGATTATCAGTGGTCTTGTATGTCTTCCATTTCCTAATAATTGCTCCCACAGTTGATTTCTTCAAACCAAGCTGCTTACCTATTGCAGATGCAGTCTTCCCAGCCTGGTGCAGGTCTACAATTTTGTTTCTGGTGTCCTTTGACAGCTCTTTGGTCATGGCCATAGTGGAGTTTGGAGTGTGACTGTTTGAGGTTGTGGACAGGTGTCTTTTATACTGATAACAAGTTCAAACAGGTGCCATTAATACAGGTAACGAGTGGAGGACAGAGGAGCCTCTTAAAGAAGAAGTTACAGGTCTGTGAGAGCCAGAAATCTTGCTTGTTTGTAGGTGACCAAATACTTATTTTCCACCATAATTTGCAAATAAATTCATTAAAAATCCTACAATGTGATTTTCTGGATTTTTTTTTCTCATTTTGTCTGTCATAGTTGACGTGTACCTATGATGAAAATTACAGGCCTCTCTCATATGTGTGGGAGAACTTGCACAATTGGTGGCTGACTAAATACTTTTTTCCCCCACTGTATATATATATATATATATATATATATATATATATATGACAAATGAAAATTACAAATATACTCCAAAAATAAAAAATACTAAAATTAGAAAAATATTACATAAAACAAATTGTAAAGTGGTCGTCCCACTGGCTATCATAAGGTGAATGCACCAATTTGTAAGTCGATAAGAGCGTCTGCTAAATGACGTAAATGTAATGTAAATGTAAATCTAATAATTTATAGTTTAAATAGATTCATGAGATATTGACTATGCTCCAAAATAGCTTACATTTTACCATTGATTTAATGTAAGCTAATATTTGAGGCAATACAAATGGTTCCTTTCTAGAAATGACACTCCCTAAAGTGAAAAGTGATCACAACGGCCAGTAGGTGGCGGCAACTCTTAACCCCACAGAAGAAGCGGAAAAGCCACAACAGGAAGTTCTTTGTAGCTACCATCCTCCACAGCCACAGTCATAAACCTTGCCTATTTCTACGTTTTTTCTTCTTAAAATGTGATTTTAAACCTATCCCTAAGCTTAAACACACTCCGAACATTAAATTAAGACCCAAAAGCTAACTGTTGTTTTATCTTGAATTTTTCCAATATAATATTTTAGCCAATTTTGACTTGGTGTAACTAATATTAGTGGAAACCATCCTCCATTGAGTTTTCAAACCTCTTTGATACTGGCTAGCTAGTATCCAGTAGTTAGCTAATGTTTGGGAAAGAAAATTCCACACGTTTTTGGAACTAAATAACAGTTTAATTGTTTATCACCACCGAACATTTGGCAATACCAAACAATAATACACTAGCAGCACGCATTCAGTCGACAAGATGGCGCACCAAGTTCTTGCATGTAGCCAGGCAGATCATTTGTTAATTTTTTAGTTTTACCAACGGGTTAGATTTTGTGTTTTTAGTTCTCATCTGTTCATGCAGCAGATTGGAATGCAAAGTTTGTTTGCTCAAGTAAGTAACATTACTGCTTTCCTTCATTTGTGTGTAGTTTTACTTGTGTAACGCAAGCTAGCTATCCTACATAACATTACTTGGCTAGCTTACTAACATTAGCTAGCTAGCTAGAAACATGACCGTTGCTAGCTAAATTATGGTAAATGTTGTTAAGTTGGCTAGCTAGTATTCTATCTGCTTGTGTCAAAATCCAAATCAATTTGTATTGTTTTTTATTGGTCATAGCAGATGTTATTGCGGGTGTAGCGAAATGCTTGTGTTTCTAGCTCCAACAGTGTAGTAATGTCTAAGAATTCCGAGTATATTAGTTGCTAGACGAGTTACTTAGCTTGCTACCTAGCTAACAATAACAACTAATGTTATAACTCAAATATGTAGCTAGTTAGCTAAAAAGCCGTTCTAGGCATCTAGCTAGCTAATCTGTTGTCTTTCCATTAGGGCAATGGCCAGCCCCAGCATCATATTCTTCACATTAACCTTTGATATTAAATGTGTTACATATTTGTGTACTTTTAAGTAAATTCTTAAACTCGTTTAAGACCATGTGGGATTCAAATGTATCTCCATGTTCTTTCTTTGTGCATAGGAGCCATTCGGAAGAACCCTGCATCCCGGGATGCCACGGATGAAGGGGTCCAGATTCAGATCACCCATTTCCTGAAAGGGAACTCTGATTGTGAATGCTGGAGTTGGCAGCGCACAGGGGAGAGGGATGCGCTGCAGTGGGGGTCAACATCAAGTCTCGGAGCACCTGTCTCAAATCCAGCCTCTACCCCCAAGCCACAAGACTGTTCCAACAGCTGAACCTTGGCCTGACTACTGCACCACACAATAACCATTTATTCATATTCTTTACACAATAAAATCAGTTTTGTCTACCGTACAGTTTTGTTTCCTGTGTGAATCAAGAATGATCCACCACCCAAAAGACATCCAGCCAACTTGACACAACTGTGTGAAGCATTGGCGTCATCATGGGCCAGTATCCCTGTGGAACGCTTTCAACACCTTGTAGAGACCATGCCCCGATGAATTGAGGCTGCAACTTAATATTAGGAAGGCGTTCTAAATGTTTTGTACTCTCCGTGTATATCTCCATATAATAATGATATGCTGTAACTGCACTGTACTTATTCCACCCACTATACACATGGGCGAACAATGTCCATAGCCTACAATGTCCATAGCCTCTGCATGGTTATTTTACTTGATTTAGTCTTTTTATTATGTATATTTACAATGTTGCTTATTTTATTACTGACACCATTGCACTGTGTGGGAAGCCTGCAAGTACATGACAATCAAATTAGATTTGACTGGATTTGTAGCCACTAGTGGATCCAGGTGACCAGGACTGCCCTCGTCATCTAATATTTTGCACAAACATTATTTTACAGTACTTTTCCAAATGAACATGGAATCCAATGCACCTTGAATAATAAAAAGCAATAAATATATATCAAAATAAGTGGCGATAGGGAGTAGGCATGCCGCTTGCTTGACGCTGAAAAAGCATCTTGCCTCCGACTAGCAGCTGTAGAGTCGCCGGCCGGGAGAATGGCAGGTCAAGGCAGGTGGACTGCGTGAGGAAAACGGCATGTGAACGGCAGGAGCATGGCTGCCTCTTGACAAAGCGGCATATCGCGGGCGCCCCATGAATGAGGCGATGGGCACGGCGTGCGACCACTCTGGAGGGACGCCGGCCTCCCGATTGCTCATTGCTAACTGGGTCTTTGACCAATCACAGGCGGAGGAGAGGGCATAGGATCTGCAAAGGAAGTCACCAACAATAAGAGGATGGCTACACCTGCAGTCATGGGTGTGTGTGGATGTGGGTGGTCTTTCTTCATCTTATCTCTCACTGATAATTTATTTCATGCCCCCTCTCTCTCCCTCCCCTTTCTATCTTTCTCTCTCCCCATTCGGTCCTTCTCTCTTAAAGTCTCCCGAGTGGCGCAGTGGTCTGTCGTGATTGGGAGACCCATGGGGCGGCGCACAATTGGCCCAGCGTCGTCCAGGGTAGGGGAGGGAATGGCTGGCAGGGATGTAGCTCAGTTGGTAGAGCATGGCGTTTGCAACGCCAGGGTTGTGGGTTCGATTCCCACAGGGGGCCAGTATGAAAAAATTATAATAATAATGTATGCACTCACTAACTGTAAGTTGCTCTGAATAAGATTGTCTGCTAAATGACCAACAAAATAAAATAAAATGCTGTGTATAAGAGCTCCACAACACTCTCATTGCCATCAATGAGCAAGGCAAACTGTGCTGGTGGAAGAACATCCACAGACCGGGCTTGCCCCTTGACTGGCCTCAGTTCCAGGTGCAACACACACACACACACATAGCGGGCTAATGGAAGTTAATTGGGCCTAATGGAGTGTAATGTAGACTTCAGCCCCTTTGTTATTGTCAGAGTCAGTCTAATGTAGTGAACAGTGCTATTGCAGCATACTGTATAACAGTAGTGTATGGTCCAACAATGTGACCATTATTAGAGACTATATACTGGACCGGTCTGCCTTGTTGTTTGTTGGAGTCTGATGAAACTTCTCTTTCAGGAGTGGGCACCAGAAAATAAAAGTAAATAATGGAAGAATGAGGTAGAGGCACAGCAAGGCACAATAGAGGTGAGTTTGTCTCCATCTGTCTTTATGACCTCATGCGACAGTACAACTATCTCAGAGATGCTAAAGGCCTTTGAAAACTGTACGTCGGATTCAGTCTTACGATTATCACGTCACACTGTGTGACGTTAGCAAATTAAAATCTTGATAGCAACCTGGCCAGATTGTATGATTTGTTTCAGTTCTGTCATCACATTCTGCGATTGACTTGCGAGGCTACATCAGCCGACGTAGGACACGTCAACTGCAGTGGTGTATATAGGCCTTCTGTAGCTCAGTTGGTAGAGCATGGCGCTTGCAACGGCAGGGTTGTGGGTTCGATTCCCACGGGGGGCCAGTATGAAAAATGTATGCACTCACTAACTGTAAGTCGCTTTGGATAAGAGCGTCTGCTAAATGACTAAAATGTAAAATGTATTTGATCTGCGCTTGTGCCAGCACCAGCAGGGCAAGCTTTTCTCTATGCTTATTAGGGCCGGGACGATACCAGTATCGCAAAACATTTTCCATGGAAAACACGAAGCAGACCAGAGTCTGTGGTCCTTTAAAAACCTGCTATATGTAAAATATTGTGTGCTATAGCTTGGAAAATAAATAAATGTGACTCTGGATGACAACATAATGTTTGTTTCCAACAATAGGGCTGTTTTCCTGAAGAAGTTAAATCTGCTTCGTGTTTTGTTTCCTTGCCACGACACTAACGAGTATCGGCATACTGGTATCGTCCCAGCCCTATTGCTTATGCGCGAGTGAAGGGAGTTTGGAAAAACTGAAAGTAGGCCTATGCATCTTAGAAATAGTTTTCACATACTAACTTTATACTGTATGTCTGAACTCAGAATCCAATAGGCTTCCCCAAAATAACATGGTCGCTGTGGTAGAATGTTTATTTTGATTGGTGATTTTGTACATTTATCACAATCTCATCAGTTAGCCTGATTTCAGATATGTCATGTAAACAATATTATTAGGGAAATCGTTCTTCTTGCAAAGCATGTAAACATTTAAATGCAATTATTATATTAATCTGACTATTCACAATGATTGTGTGCATACTAGCCGTGTACCTAGATTTTTGTCATTTTAGCAGACACTCTTATCCAGAGCGACTTACAGTTAGTGAGTGCATACATCTTCATACTGGCCCCCCATGGGAATCGAACCCACAACCCTGGCATTGCAAGCGCCATGCTCTACCAACTGAGCTACACAAGGCCCTACACAATTAAGGGCAAAAAAAATCTGACACTGCCAGAACTTTGTCGGAGCCTGCTACCGCACATAATGGTACTTAATCGGCAGACCTAGACCCTTTCACGCTGAAGAGGCAAGACGTCCGACAATCATTTACGACCTAAGGATTTACCCACGACTTGAAAATTAAGTCTGGGACGGCAAAATTGTGACATAAGAGTCATTCAGTACTCACTTACCATCTCAATATGATGAATCATCAATTCCTAACTACTGATTGGTTTGTTAATTGCTTGTAGATAGTGTTACAGTGAGGGAAAAAAGTATTTGATCCCCTGCTGATTTTGTACGTTTGCCCATTGACAAAGAAATTATCAGTCTATAATTTTAATGGTACGTTTATTTGAACAGTGAGAGACAGAACAACCCCCCAAACATTTTTTAGAAATTGATTTGTATTTTCATGAGGGAAATAAGTATTTGACCCCCTCTCAATCAGAAAGATTTCTGGCTCCCAGGTGTCTTTTATACAGGTAACGAGCTGAGATTAGGAACACACTCTTAAAGGGAGTGCTCCTAATCTCAGTTTGTTAACTGTGTAAAAGACACCTGTCCACAGAAGCAATCAATCAATCAGATTCCAAACTCTCCACCATGGACAATACTAAAGAGCTCTCCAAGGATGTCAGGGACAAGATTGTAGACCTACACAAGGCTGGAATGGGCTACAAGACCATCACCAAGCAGCTTGGTGAGAAGGTGACAACAGTTGGTGCGATTATTTGCAAATGGAAGAAACACAAAAGAACTGTCAATCTCCCTCGGCCTGGGGCTCCATGCAAGATCTCACCTCGTGGAGTTGCTATGATCATGAGAACGGTGAGGAATCAGCTCAGAACTACACGGGAGGATCTAGTATTTGACCTCTGTGATTCCCAACAAGGGTTTTGCCACCAAGTACTAGGTCATGTTTTGCAGAGGGGTCAAATACTTATTTCCCTCATTAAAATGCAAATCAATTTATAACATTTTTGACATGCGTTTTTCTGGATTTTTGTTGTTGTTCTTCTGTCTCTCACTGTTCAAATAAACCTACCATTAAAATTATAGACTGATCATGTCTTTGTCAGTGGGCAAACATACAAAATCAGCAGGGGATCAAATACTTTTTTCCCTCACTGTAGGCTGATTGACATAATTTGAGTCAATTGGAGGTGTAGCTGTGGATTTATTTCAAGGCCTACCTTCAAACTCAGTGCCTCTTTGCTTGACATCAAAATAAATCAGCCAAAAAAAATGTAGACCTCCACAAGTCTGATTCATCCTTGGGAGCAATTTCCAAACGCCTGAAGGTACCACGGTCATCTGTACAAACAATAGTACGCAAGAATAAACACCATGGGACCACGCAGCCATCATACCGCTCAGGAAGGAGACGTTTTCTGTCTCCTAGAGATTAACGTACATTGGTGCGAAAAGTGCAAATCAATCCCAGAACAACAGCAAAGGACCTTGTGAAGATGCTGGAGGAAACAGGTACAAAAGTATCTATATCCACAGTAAAACGAATCCTATGTCGACATAACCTGAAAGGCCGCTCAGCAAGGAAGAAGCCACTGCTCCAAAACCACCATAAAAAAGCCAGACTACGGTTTGCAACTGCACATGGGGACAAAGATTGTACTTTTTGGAGAAATGTCCTCTGGTCTGATGAAACAAAAATAGAACTCTTTGGCCATAATGACCATCTGGGGTGGCAGCATCATGCTGTGGGTGTGCTTTGCTGCAGGAGGGACTGGTGCACTTCACAAAATAGATGGCATCATAAGGAAGGAAAATTATGTGGATATATTGAAGCAACATCTCAAGACATCAGTCAGGAAGTTAAAGCTTGGTCGCAAATGGGTCTTCCAAATGGACAATGACCCCAAGCATACGTCCAAAGTTGTGGCAAAATCGCTTAAGGACAACAAAGTCAAGGTATTGGAGTGGCCATCACAAAGCCCTGACCTGAATCCTATAGAACATTTGTGGGCAGAACTGAAAAAGCGTGTGCGAGCAAGGAGGCCTACAAACCTGATTCAGTTACACCAGCTCTGTCCAGTGGAATGGGCCAAAATTCACCCAACTTATTGTGGGAAGCTTGTGGAAGGCTACCCGAAACGTTTGACCCAACTTAAAAAATGTAAAGGCAATGCTACCAAATACTAATTGAGTGTATGTAAACTTCTGACCCACTGGGAGTGTGATGAAAGAAAGAAAAGCTGAAATAAATAATTCTCTCTACTATTATCCTGACATTTCACATTCTTAAAATAAAGTGGTGATCCTAACTGACCTAAGACAGGGAATTTTTACTAGGATTAATTGTCAGGAATTGTGAAAAAAACTGAGTTTAAATGTATTTGGCTAAGGTGTATGTAAACTTCCGACTTCAACTGTACATGCATGGTGTAGCTACAGCTTTCAATACCAGTGTTGTCCTGAATACAGCTGCTGGTGTCGACACAGCTCTGTCTTCTTTGGCTAAAGCAGTCTGGACTGGTTGAAGCTGAGTGGGAAGGACTATTTTGAAAGTGTTTCAGTTTGCCATGAATCATTATCCATACACCGGTAAGAGTCTACAGTTAAAATGCCAAGATAGCTACATGTACATACGTTATTGTATCAACTGTATCAAAAATTAGTTTTCTTTGCTAGCTATTGTTAGCTATATAGCTAGCTAGCTAGACAGTTGCATACAGGTACCGTTATAGTTTGCTTCGTCCCACAACGAGCCAGTGGCATTCTGCTGTTAATGTTGATTGCTGATGTGGTAAGGCTTGTATGACATGATGATAATCTTTTACATGTTTGCCAGTTTGTCATGTTTAACTAGCTAGCTACCAAAAATAGCCACTGTGGTGCCAATGCTAATCAATTAGCAAGCTAATCAAACCCCATGTTACGTTATGGGGACACTTGCTAAATTGGCTATTGGATTATAGATTTCAAGGTCGTTGTTTGGCATGTTCAACTAGTTGGCTAGCTAGATGAATACCATTTACATCTAGCCAGCTGGTAATTATGAAGCTAAATCCAGCTAGTTATCTTGTGTCTGCATTTCCGTTGTTGGGCTGGAAGAAGGTTAAGGTTGTATAGGGAGTTTTTAGTACAGCTGTAACAGTCAGCAGGCAATAACAAGCTATAGGACATGAATGAATTAATGTTTTTACTTATTTTTCTGGAATTTGTCTTTCAGCATAAACCTGCTCTCTGCCACCAGTACAATAATAATAATATGCCATTTAGCAGACGCTTTTATCCAAAGCGACTTACAGTCATGCGTGCATACATTTTTACGTATGGGTGGTCCCGGGGATCGAACCCACTACCGTGGCGTTACAAGCGCCATGCTCTACCAATAGAGCTACAGAGGACCACAAGGAGATTATAGAGGGTGAACAAGCAACAGTTCAGGTATTTTGTACTTTGAGCTTATTGCTTGGACTTCGGGGTCAATGAATGTTATTGCAGGTATGCAGGGTTTTAGTGTCTTGTCTATTTTTGTCTTCTTTCCTCCTTTACAGGTTTAATTGTCTGGAGCCTGGTGTTGTTGTGGCCAAGGAGCTTTCACTCAGATGGAACCAGGTTTCAGCTAATGTGCAATGTTGACGTGCTTCATCTCGGAGATGTGAAAGCATCCCTCTGACTGGACACAACCCGGCAAACATACATTTTTGAGAAGATCAGGACTTTTGCAATAAAAAGGCCATGGACATTACATGTCCTGCTCCAAAGGGCAGGACAGAAATATGCTCTCAGGCTAGATTCCTTTGTTCATATCATAACATGACCTGAACCAAAGTTACTTAAAGGATCTAATGATATAGGCCTAGGCTTAGGTCTAGATATTGTTTTTACCTAAGCCTTTATGTGTTTACAATTTTTCCTAATTGTAGGCTACTACCTTTAGCACTTGAAGTTAATAAAGTATTTTATTGTTGAAATCATTTCTTTGTTTTTGAAGCCCTACCTCACTGCTTTAACACATGGCCACATACAAGAGATGGGTGGGGCTTTAGAGGGTGTGAAAGATGCTAAATGGGCGTAGCTGTTCAGCACTGTAGCTGTTCAGCAATGTATCTTTATTATACAACAATAGGCAATTAATAATGTAAATGGTTTGCCTAATGGGGTAACTTGTTGAGATAATGTTCAGATAATCAATTTTTGGCAATTTGGTGAAATTATTACTTTTTTTAATATGTATTTCCCAAAGATTAATGTAGAGCAAGTGTGAACATCACAGCAAAATGTTTGAATGCCTTTTTTTCCTAAATGGGATTATACATTTATCAACTTTTAAAGCAGCATTACTTTCCCATGTTTCCTCCAACTACAGTATATGATATGCCATTTTGAAGCTCAGTCTGTACTTTTGTCCAATGGAACATAAAACAGAAAATAGACGGTGGGTCACATTTATCCTGAATGAAGTGTCTGAGCCACGAGTTGAGGACCAATGAAATCAGATACCCTCCCTCTGGCAAAGATTGTGTCATCATCTCCTTCATTTGAGGAAGACTGATAAAATATTTGATTTTAATCAAATGTTTGTGTGTAAAAAATAAATAAACATTAAAATACCCTTCACATTGCACATTTAGTAAAGACATTTGCTTTCCAAACTGTACGTTTTTCGCATGACTGTACTTTGAAATTTGCGAAAGGCAAACTGACAGCCGCAACCAACCATAGACACATAATCCATAGATGGCAGTTCCCATTCAAGTCAAGTCTGGCAGCCATTGCTAGTGTACACAATGCAACAAGCTGTTCCACAAGGAGCGATAGAAGTGGGGAAAAAGATGCTTGTGCATTGAGAAGCACACAAAGGCACACCAAAGACGCATTAATGATAATTAAAAAGATAAAAGCGGCACTTTTAAAAGCCTATTTCACACCATAGCCTGCAAAATGTTCTTTCATTTTGATTTCGCCCACAAATTAAGATGTGGCACTGACTCACCCATGGATTGATGTTTCAGCATTGTCTCGATGAAGAGTTTGGCATTCGACTAGCCATGTGCAACATGCATGTGCTGTTACAAGCCTGCTAGAGTTAACGGTGGGCGGGCAATGCAATATCCACCATTGCAGTATGGATGAAGCCTGACCTGGAATGTGAAGCAAACTGAAGCTGGCTAGCTTTATAAAAGCCTGAGTAGATCTAGCTTGCTTCATGGTATACCACTCTGGTGACACACAGTGACTAACCACCATTCCCTTGTAATTTATCTCTATCTGTTAGTTTAATGGCTGAGATGCCAGGGAGACGTAAGGAGTCAACTCCAGCTATGGCTTCCTCTCCATGTACACGTTAGTATCCTCCCCTCAGCTCCTCAATGGCTCCTCAGTCTCTTTTTAGAAGGTTTAATGCATTATTTTCCTCGACAAGCATCCCATTTCCAACCAGACTACCTGTATTTATACTGGTATACCTTACAGATTTTTTCTCCTTCCCATCTATCCCTCTTTCCCCCATCAGTATTCCTCTGGAGAGGCCTGCCTTGGATGAATGAGACAGAGGGCAACCCCCCAATACCACCACCTCGTCTCACTGAAGAACGATGAAGGCAAGACTGAGGAGTACAAGTACAGTGCCACGGTCTAAGAGAGAGGGGCGATATGAATGAGTAGTGCTGAGGGCAGGTGGGTCACGAGAGGAATCACAGACATACATTAATACATGCTCACATACAAACGTGTAACAGAGATAAGAGCATGCAGTAAGCTCACTCTACAGCTAGCTTGAAATGTCGCAGATGAGCCATCCAATTGGTACCTTTTGGGTGACTCAAACCGTTGGTAAGTTGTCAAGGAGGATGTCAGGTGTGTTTGTGAGACCAAGACCACAGTCAATCGCATGCAAGCAACAACGCAGCTAACTTGGCTAGTCTTGTGAGCGAGCTAGCTAGCTAGTTAGCTAGGTAGTCTTGTTAGCTACAGTGGCTTCAGAAAGTATTAACTTTTCCCACATTTTTATGTGTTACAAAGTGGGATTAATTAACAACCCTTTAGAACCCATAGCAGCCGTCGGCCTTGTTTTTGTGTCAATATTGGAAAATTAACTTGCAAACAACCTGTTCGCGTGGCTGTTGTCATCAACTGGAAACAGGGTATGCTGTCATTTGACTTTTCAAAGTTTTTTTCACTTCATTACTCAAAATGACGGCGTCGAAGCGGACAATACTTTTCACTCTGAAAGAGGCTGTATCTATGCTGGTTGGTGATACGGATTCGGAAATGTCCTTACATTTTGAAAAGCGATGATGTCGAGATGAGTGAAATAAGTAAACAGCAGATCGATGTTTGATGTGTGAAACTTTGGGATTAGCTCTCAGATTAGCAAGTCCTGTCATGATTGGTACATGGTTGGTACAGGCGAGCACATCAGCAGTGGAGCTCGAAT
This sequence comes from Coregonus clupeaformis, assembly GCF_020615455.1. Classification (NCBI taxonomy): domain Eukaryota; kingdom Metazoa; phylum Chordata; class Actinopteri; order Salmoniformes; family Salmonidae; genus Coregonus; species Coregonus clupeaformis. The sequence goes on from NC_059225.1 coordinate 41,211,380, forward strand.
GATTGATCTCTGTCTCATGGAAATAGTTGCAGTGTTTAGCTGTATATAGTCAGTTAACTAGTTGATTGTTTTGTCTTCTTTCTACCAATGGAATTCACATGGAAATGGACAAAGCTGCTTGCTATAGCTAGCTAGTTAGTATGTCAGGCAAGAAAAGTTGTTTTGGGCTGCACTCACAAAGCGTCAACCTCATCATTTTCACTAGCTATCATAGAGACAACCAGCTAACTAACCACCGAAATGAAAGTTGGAGTAATTGATTATTATCTGTTTGGTTTAGGTTATGGTTTGTCATGTCTGCTAGGTGTAGATATTCATATGCTATACATTGCCTCATTTTCCTATCATTTTTACAGCTTAGCTGTCGTGTTAGGGTAGATGCACGCACAATGGAGCTCATATGATATTGAGTTGGATATTTGTTTACATAGTCAGCTAAGAAGTTGCATGATTTGTCCTGTTTCTACCAATGCAATTCATCTGGAAACAGTCCCAGCTTCGTAACTAATCAGCTAACATTGGCGAATTCTGTAGTTAGTCTTTCTGGCAAGAAAGCAAGATTTGCTTGGAGGCGAGAGAGAGCGTGTGTGGAATGGGAAGCGTGTAACTGTATCAAACAATTTATTATGGAAACCCCTAAGAGGTGATTATTAGGAAGAGAGTACATGTATGGTTGAGAAAAAGAAAGAGAGGAAGAAAGAGAGAGAGTGTGAGAGGGAGAGAGAGATTATATTCCTGACCACAATTATATCCTATTTGTTGCTCCTCTCCCTCTGTTTCTCTAGGTCAGTGAAAACGAGTGACGTGGAGAGTCAGGGCTCAGCAGCAAAAGGCAGGGAGGAAGAGGAGTTGTAGATGATTTAGAGGGATAGATATGTGGAGTAAGGAGGGAAGAGTGGAGCTAGAGGAGTGGAGGGAGAGAGGAAGAGGAGAGTGGAGGGAGTGAGGAAGAGGAGAGTGAAAAGGAGGGAGAGGAAGATAAAGAGGGAGAGGAGGAGGAAGAGGGAGAGCACACCTGAGAGGGGAGCCTATGGAGTGTGTACAGTGCGTACATTGTGTGAGGGACCCTGCAAATTGCCCTTCCCAGAAACCGCAGGCGCTGGTCCCTGAATGCATTCAAAATGCAGCTTGTGCTCTCATTTTGTGATATGGCTACAGTGGGAGGAACAGGGGAGCCAAGAGTGTGGCACCAGGGCGTGTGGACCGAGTTGTAACTCCTAATTTGAAAGCAGGTGAAGTTTGAATGGCACAAGAGAGGGTGTACATCTGGAGTGGACGCAGGGCAAAGAGTGGGAGATGTGTAGTGGGTGTTTTGTGCCACTTTGCAGGATGGGGCCATGCTTCCAGAAGTTCCATGACATGTTGTAGGCTCAATGCAAACACTAAAGTGACCGTGTGAAATATTAATTTGTCTTACAAAACTTTTAGGGAAATTGTGTACTTTTAAAAATTGTTTCTGAACTGCTATGTTTTGTATCTTCTCTCTTTATCTGTCTATCTAATACTTGTTGCATTCACTGAAATGTTGTCAAAGTAGGATACTATTTGTACATATTGTGTCGCCTGGTCTGTATTAAATGTTATTGAGAGAGATTATCAACATTTTGAAATAGTCTGAATAGTTTTTTGCATTGCTACGTTGTTTCATAATTAAGAATTGTTGTCAATCAAATAGCCTACTCTCTGTGGGTTTCGAAATACTTCCTGAATATTGTCCTCTGGTCACTTTTTAATTTTTATATATTTATATATAAATATTATTTTAAGTATCATATATTATACTTGGTACATTTTAAGTGAGTCATTTAGTCAAATTTGCAACAATTTAAATACTCTGTATACAGTGGGGGAAAAAAGTATTTAGTCAGCCACCAATTGTGCAAGTTCTCCCACTTAAAAAGATGAGAGAGGCCTGTAATTTTCATCATAGGTACACTTCAACTATGGCAGACAAACTGAGGAAAAAAAATCCAGAAAATTACATTGTAGGATTTTTAATGAATTTATTTGCAAATTATGGTGGAAAATAAGTATTTGGTCACCTACAAACAAGCAAGATTTCTGGCTCTCACAGACCTGTAACTTCTTCTTTAAGAGGCTCCTCTGTCCTCCACTCGTTACCTGTATTAATGGCACCTGTTTGAACTTGTTATCAGTATAAAAGACACCTGTCCACAACCTCAAACAGTCACACTCCAAACTCCACTATGGCTAAGACCAAAGAGCTGTCAAAGGACACCAGAAACAAAATTGTAGACCTGCACCAGGCTGGGAAGACTGAATATGCAATAGGTAAGCAGCTTGGTTTGAAGAAATCAACTGTGGGAGCAATTATTAGGAAATGGAAGACATACAAGACCACTGATAATCTCCCTCGATCTGGGGCTCCACGCAAGATCTCACCCTGTGGGGTCAAAATGATCACAAAACGGTGAGCAAAAATTCCAGAACCACACGGGGGGACCTAGTGAATGACCTGCAGAGAGCTGGGACCAAAGTAACAAAGCCTACCATCAGTAACACACTACGCCGCCAGGGACTCAAATCCTGCAGTGCCAGACGTGTCCCCCTGCTTAAGCCAGTACATGTCCAGGCCCGTCTGAAGTTTGCTAGAGTGCATTTTGATGATCCAGAAGAGGTTTGGGAGAATGTCATATGGTCAGATGAAACCAAAATAGAACTTTTTGGTAAAAACTCAACTCGTCGTGTTTGGAGGACAAAGAATGCTGAGTTGCATCCAAAGAACACCATACCTACTTTGAAGCATGGGGGTGGAAACATCATGCTTTGGGGCTGTTTTTCTGCAAAGGGACCAGGACGACTGATCCGTGTAAAGGAAAGAATGAATGGGGCCATGTATCGTGAGATTTTGAGTGAAAACCTCCTTCCATCAGCAAGGGCATTGAAGATGAAACGTGGCTGGGTCTTTCAGCATGACAATGATCCCAAACACACCGCCCGGGCAACGAAGGAGTGGCTTCGTAAGAAGCATTTCAAGGTCCTGGAGTGGCCTAGCCAGTCTCCAGATCTCAACCCCATAGAACATCTTTGGAGGGAGTTGAAAGTCTGTGTTGCCCAGCGACAGCCCCAAAACATCACTGCTCTAGAGGAGATCTGCATGGAGGAATGGGCCAAAATACCAGCAACAGTGTGTGAAAACCTTGTGAAGACTTACAGAAAACGTTTGACCTGTGTCATTGCCAACAAAGGGTATATAACAAAGTTGATAAACTTTTGTTATTGACCAAATACTTATTTTCCACCATAATTTGCAAATAAATTCATTAAAAATCCTACAATGTGATTTTCTTAATTTTTTTTCTCATTTTGTTTGTCATAGTTGACGTGTACCTATGATGAAAATTACAGGCCTCTCTCATCTTTTTAAGTGGGAGAACTTGCACAATTGGTGGCTGACTAAATACTTTTTTTCCCCACTGTATTTCTGTTTAAAATGAGTGAGCAAATTAGCTTTATCTTGCAAATTCTCAGTTATCTACAGCAGCTGTCTAGAATTATATTTGGGTCTAAAGGGTTAAAATGCATTTGTAATTTTTTGTCAACAATCTACCCAAAATACTCTGTCAAAGCAGATTTTTTTTCTAACATTTGTAAAGAATATATATATATATATATATTTATAATATGAAAAATAAAATTAATATACTGTATCTTGATTAGATAATTATTCAACCCCTGAGTCATGTTAGAATCACCTTTGGCAGCGATTAAAGCTGTGTCTTTCTGGGTAAGTCTCTAATTTGCACTTTATTATTAAACAAATTATTCAAGCTCTGTGAAATTGGCTGTTGATCATTGCTAGACAACCATTTTCAGGTCTTGCCATAGATTTTCAAGTAGATTTAAGTCAAAACTGTAACTCGGCCACTCAGGAACATTCATTGTTTTCTTGGTCTTGTGCTTTAGGTTATTGTCCTGCTGAAGGTGAATTCATCTCTCAGTGTCTGGTAGAAAGCAGACTGAACCAAGTTTTCCTCTAGGATTTTGTCTGTGCTTAGTTTCATTCCGTTTATTTTTTATCCTGAAAACTCCCCAGTCCTTAACGATTACAAGCATACCCATAACATGATGCAGCCACTACTATGCTTGAAAATATGGAGGGTGGTACTCACTAATATGTTGTATTGAATTTGCCCCAAACATAACACTTTGTATTCAAGACACGAAGTTCATTGCTTTGCCACATTTTTAGCAGTAGTACTTTAGTGCCTTGTTGCAAACCAAACGCATGTTTTGTTCTGTACATGCTTCTTTCTTTTCACTCTGTCAGTTAGGTTAGTATTGTGGAGTAACTACAATGTTGTTGATCCATCCTCAGTTTTCTCCTATCACAGCCATTAACCTCTGTAACCGTTCTAAAGTCACCATTGGTCTTATGGTGAAATCCCTGAGCGGTTTCCTTCTTCTCCAGCAACTGAGTTAGGAAGGACGCCTGTATCTGTGTAGTGACTGTGTGTACTGATACGCCATCCAAAATATCATTAATATCTTCACCATACTCAAAGGAATATTTAATGTCTCCTTTACCCATCTACCAATAGGTGCCCTTCTTTGCGAGGCATTAGAACCTACCTGGTCTTTGTGGTTGAATCTGTGTTTGAAATGCACTGCTTGACTGAGGGACCTTACAGATAATTGTATGTGTGGGGTAGAGAGATGAGGTAGTCATTCAAAAATCATGTTAAACACTATTATTACACACAGAGTGAGTCCATGCAACTTATTATGTGATTTGTTAAGCAAAGTTTTACTCCTGAACTGACTTAGGCTTGCCGTAACAATGGGGTTGAATACTTATTGACTCAAGACTTTTCAGCTTGTCATGTTTCATTAGTTTGTAAAAATTACGACAAACACCTTTCCACTTTGACATTATGGGGTATTGTTTGTAGTGACAAAAAAATCTAAATGTTATATATTTTAAATTCAAGCTGTAATACAACTAAATGTGGAAAAGGTCAAGGGGTGTGAATACTTTCTGAAGGCACTGTAAGAATAGACATAGCTATAACGTTCTACTTCTGTTTGATGAAATATTCACGACATTATGGTATTGTATGTAATTTGAGCATTGGTTTGATTAGCTAACCTAGCTAACTAGCAAGCTATTTTACATTTACATTTTAGTCATTTAGCAGACGCTCTTATCCAGAGCGACTTACAGTTAGTGAGTGCATACATTTTTTAAATTATTTTTAAATAATCGAACCCACAACCCTGGTGTTGCAAACGCCATGCTCTACCAACTGAGCTACATCCCTGCCGGCCATTCCCTCCCCTACCCTGGATGACGCTGGGCCAATTGTGCGCTGCCCCATGGGTCTCCCGGTCGCGGCCGGCTACGACAGAGCCTGGATTTGAACCAGGATCTCTAGTGGCACAGTTAGTACTGCAATGCAGTGCCTTAGACCACTGCGCCACTCGAGAGCTATGGTGGATAGGTCGATTTGATGCACCAAAATTAACGTTTGTAGCTGATCTGACCTTATGCCTGTTAGGTAGTTCATCTGCCTTGAATTGAATTGTGAATATGGCTGAGATAATTGAACAAAATAAGTATGTTGAGGGTCAATGTTGTCAAGGTACAATGAGTTAGCTAGTCAGATAGCCAACTTGTGCTATAGCTGGGCTGCTCAGACAAGAATTGAACCTGGGAAACCAAGACTATTCTCAGGGCAAGTTTGCTGGTTTTGACTAGCAGAAGTGAGATTTCGTAGGAGGTTAGTGGAACTTAACTAGCAGGTTAGGATAATTAATGTGGCAAGATAGGAAAATTTGGTTAAGGTTAGGGAAAGGATTAGGGTTAGCTAAAATTGTCCCCAACGCGACTCAAACATATCTAGCTACAACCAGGCCTGCCCTGAGAACAGTCTTGGTTTCCACTAATGCGATGCTGCCAACCCAGGAGCCTGGCTAGCTAGCAACTAACGTTACAACGTCAACTAACAAAACAGATACAGTTTCAATAAAGGCTATGTGGCTTGAATTCAATTTTGAATATGGCTTAGATATTGCTGAGAACAACAATATATTGAGTGTCAATGTCGTTGGGATATAACGTTAGCTAGCTAGCTAAAAACTTGTGTAGCTAGCTAGCTACTGTTGCTAAGATACGAGAGAGTGGCTATGTTTCAGTTTTGCGTCACAGCTCGGTACCTAGAACAGATATATCCCCAATGAGGACATGCTGCATTTCTTACTTTGAATGAGACTATGATCTGTAATCCTAATTCTGTTTTTCCTTCAACAAAAATGGAATATTAGTCTGTTAGCCCCCATGTAATTAGTTAGCATTCCTTCATTGTTTGCTGTAAAATATTGTTTTTAATTAAATCAACAACACCTTTCTTGAATATTCAAATGGGAGGAAGTGGACCTAATTAATTGTTCTCTTTGATTCGAGTGTCACTGTTGACAACTTTGTGGAATTTCTTGGAGGACATTTCAAAAAGTACCTATCGGATAACGCTAATATTTCAAACCCCCTTTTTGCATGACAACTAGCGAAACAATCACGGTGCCATCTGGCTACCATTTAGGAAATGGGGTTCTCAGCTGAGGTCCCAAATGTTGTCCCAAATGAACAGAGGGGAAAAACTCAGTATCGTTGCATCTATAATAATGGCTTGTGCGATAAACTTGGTAATCAAGACACAACCTAGCAAACAAAAAAAACACTACAGAACATTGTCTCAACCTTGACTCATAGTTGTGGGCCTTTAATGTGCCATTGCTACTTTGTAACAACACTTTTAAGTGCTATTGTGACTTTGTAACAACATTGTGGAACCTTTTAGTGATTATTAATGTTTGTCAAGAGGCATTAACAAGAAGAACAATGGGTCAGATGTGATGTGAACAACTCTGTGACAGACGGAAATCTCATTCACTGTTTCAAAGTCAATTTCATCTGTATTTTTTATACTTTGCATTGAAGTCCATCCTTGCCATTATATATTTCTGGGTGCAGTGTTACCCTTAGTAATTTCATCAGAGCCATTATGTTCTGTGACCTTTATAGGGCCCAATTACGATTTAGGAAATTACGCCTGTCGTACGTACGCCTTTCGTACGGTATTCAGATTTACCAGATTTACCTACCGGGCTTTGTAGGTGTGGTTCACTTACTGAAAACATTTATTTAAACTGCTGAAAACCCTCCCACTTTCTGGCCAACAGATTTTCTCATGGAATTTTCATTCAATAGGGTTTTCAGTACATTTATCTTAAGCCATCCCTTTAAATACAATGTACCTTTTTAGTTTGAATGGGTTTAGAATATTAGGTATCAATGACAGAAAGCCATCTAAATATATGCATATTCATCTCTAATTGGTAGATAAAAAAATACTCTGATCTTGTAGATTATTTAGGGTTTTAAAGTATTTATGAATCATAAAAAACAGGTTTGGAAAGCCAAAATAAAGAAAACGGTTGTTTGATTCATTCTGAAAATTGCCACATTCAGTTCTTTAACCCATGGTAATGCTGTAAGATAAGTGTACATATAATTATAATAGGGAGAATAGTGTACAATAGTAAGCTAAACCCTCGTCTATTGCCTGTACTAACCATGGAACTGTGTGATGACACAGCCAAGTATTGCGCTATTCGTCAGGTTCAAACTGTTACGGCTTGATCTGCGCTCAGCTCCACAATGATTTAATTAGCCTACATGTATTTTTTTATATTATCAACTGTTACTAATGATCCTTGGCAACAACCACATGGCCGTGACGGCATTTACAGAGGAAGCAAATGAAGGTAAACAAAACAATGTATTTAAATGGAATGAAGGGAACTAACAGTAAATTGGCAGTTTAATATGTGTTGTTATAAGACCTGCTGACAGTCGACACTGATAGTGGCTAATGCCCTGGAGATGGCAGTCATTGGGTGCTGCATGCTGCGTTCTGGACATAAGGCTTGGAGCCATAAAGCAGGGGTACTCAAGTACTTTTTTGAGAAGGTGCGGTAACACACATTTCCTAGATGGCAAAGGTCTGTATGGATATTGTAATTTATCGGCGTAATAACAAACCCCCACCTCCCAACCCATACCAAAATGTTCACACCCTTCAATGTTGGCAGATTTTTTTATAGCAGTTTTAAAGCTAATTTCCTTCAAATCTACACATTATGGCATGGAGCGACGGGAAAATATAGCAGTTTTAAAGCTAATTTCCTGCAATTCTACACATTTTCCATGTTTTTACATTTTTACATTTACATCATTTAGCAACCATCTTTGTTTTTGTTTTTTGTTTTTTTTTATGGGGGGTGGGGGAAGAAGGATTACTTTATACTATTCCAGGTATTCCTCAAAGAGGCAGGGTTTCAAGTGTCTCCGGAAGGTGGTCAGTGACTCCGCTGTCCTGGCATCGTGGGGGAGCTTGTTCCACCATTGGGGTGCCAGAGCAGCGAATAGCTTTGACTTGGCTGAGCGGGAACTGTGCTTCCATAGAGGTAGTGGAGCTAGCAGGCCAGAGGTGGATGAACGTAGTGCCCTCGTTTGGGTGTAGGGTCTGATCAGAGTCTGAAGGTAAGGAGGTGCCGTTCCCCTCACAGCTCCGTAGGCAAGCACCATGGTTTTACTCCTGAGTGGCGCAGTGGTCTAAGGCACTGCATCGCAGTGCTAACTGTGCCACTAGAGATCCTGGTTCGAATCCAGGCTCTGTCGCAGCCAGCCGCGACCGGGAGACACATGGGCGGTGCACAGTTGGCCCAGCGTCGTCCAGGGTTGTGGGTTCGATTCCCACGGGGGGCCAGTATAAAAAAAAAATATATATATATATGTGTTCACTAACTGTAAATCGCTCTGGATAAGAGCGTCTGCTAAATGACTAAAATGTAAAATGTGATGTAAATGTCTTGTAGTAGATGCGAGCCTCAACTGGAAGCCAGTGGAGTGTGCGGAGGAGCGGGGTGACATGAGAGAACTTGGGAAGGTTGAACACCAGACGGGCTGCAGCGTTCTGGATAAGTTGTAGGGGTTTAATGGCACAGGCAGGGAGCCCAGCCAACAGCGAGTTGCAGTAATCCAGATGGGAGATGACAAGTGCCTGGATTAGGACCTGTGCCACTTTCTGTGTAAGGTAGGGTCAAACTCTGCGAATGTTGTAGAGCATGAACCTGCAGGATCGGGTCACCGCTTTGATGTTAGCGGAGAACGACAGGGTGTTGTCCAGGGTCAAGCCAAGGTTCTTTGCACTCTGGGAGGAGGACACAATGGAGTTGTCAACCGTCTTGCCGAGGTTCAGCTTGAGGTGGTGATCCGACATCCACACTGATATGTCTGCCAGACCATGCAGAGATGCGATTCGCCACCTGGTTATCAGGAGTCGAATCCTGACCGAATCCCCCCACCCACCCACGGTGCCAATATGATATGTATCACTATTATATACAGTGGGGAGAACAAGTATTTGATACACTGCCGATTTTGCAGGTTTTCCTACTTACAAAGCATGTAGAGGTCTGTAATTTTTATCATAGGTACACTTCAACTGTGAGAGACGGATTCCAGAAAAACACATTGTATGATTTTTAAGTAATTAATTTGCATTTTATTGCATGACATAAGTATTTGATCACCTACCAACCAGTAAGAATTCCGGCTCTCACAGACCTGTTAGTTTTTCTTTAAGAAGCCCTCCTGTTCTCCACTCATTACCTGTATTAACTGCACCTGTTTGAACTCGTTACCTGTATAAAAGACACCTGTCCACACACTCAATCAAACAGACTCCAACCTCTCCACAATGGCCAAGACCAGAGAGCTGTGTAAGGACATCAGGGATAAAATTGTAGACCTGCACAAGGCTGGGATGGGCTACAGGACAATAGGCAAGCAGCTTGGTGAGAAGGCAACAACTGTTGGCGCAATTATTAGAAAATGGAAGAAGTTCAAGATGACGGTCAATCACCCTCGGTCTGGGGCTCCATGCAAGATCTCACCTCGTGGGGCATCAATGATCATGAGGAAGGTGAGGGATCAGCCCAGAACTACACGGCAGGACCTGGTCAATGACCTGAAGAGAGCTGGGACCACAGTCTCAAAGAAAACCATTAGTAACACACTACGCCGTCATGGATTAAAATCCTGCAGCGTACGCAAGGTCCCCCTGCTCAAGCCAGCGCATGTCCAGGCCCGTCTGAAGTTTGCCAATGACCATCTGGATGATCCAGAGGAGGAATGGGAGAAGGTCATGTGGTCTGATGAGACAAAAATAGAGCTTTTGGGTCTAAACTCCACTCTCCGTGTTTGGAGGAAGAAGAAGGATGAGTACAACCCCAAGAACACCATCCCAACCGTGAAGAATGGAGGTGGAAACATCATTATTTGGGGATGCTTTTCTGCAAAGGGGACAGGACGACTGCACCGTATTGAGGGGAGGATGGATGGGGCCATGTATCGCGAGATCTTGGCCAACAACCTCCTTCCTTCAGTAAGAGCATAGAAGATGGGTCGTGGCTGGGTCTTCCAGCATGGCAACGACCCAAAACACACAGCCAGGGCAACTAAGGAGTGGCTCTGCAAGAAGCATCTCAAGGTCCTGGAGTGGCCTAGCCAGTCTCCAGACCTGAACCCAATAGAAAATATTTGGAGGGAGCTGAAAGTCCGTATTGCCCAGCGACAGCCCCGAAACCTGAAGGATCTGGAGAAGGTCTGTATGGAGGAGTGGGCCAAAATCCCTGCTGCATTGTGTGCAAACCTGGTCAAGACCTACAGGAAACATTTGATCTCTGTAATTACAAACAAAGGTTTCTGTACCAAATATTAAGTTCTGCTTTTCTGATGTATCAAATACTTATGTCATGCAATAAAATGCAAATTAATTACTTAAAAATAATACAATGTGATTTTCTGGATTTTTTAATGATAAAAATTACAGACCTCTACATGCTTTGTATGTAGGAAAACCTGCAAAATCGGCAGTGTTTCAAATACTTGTTCTCCCCACTGTATTTATTGCGATTCGATACTGCAATTTTTTTTGCGATTTGACGTTCCAAACATTGCTCACTATATGTCTTCTGCAGAGAGATGAGAGAGCATGAGAAAATGAGTTTTGATCATTCAGGAAAATAAAAGTGCTGTTAACATGTTAGCTCACTATTTAAAAAGAAGATGGAGAACAAGCTATAGGATGAAAAATACCAGAGTTTTGGTGCAGGTACTGCCGACTAGCACAAGTTAACACTACCTACAGTAGCAAAAAATAATTGTATTTATTTACAAATCGATACCTGGAGTCAAATATCAATATAATATAGTCCCAAAATAATATTGCGATATGTAACTGTATCGATATTTTCCCTCATCACTACCGTATTAACCTCGTTCTGGGTCCGCATCCAGCCCGTGGTCCGCCAGATGAGTATGGCTGCCATAAATAATTTGGAGGCCCCGTAAACGCACACGCCGTGAACCACGTTTATTGGCTGTAAATTTGCTAAACTCAAAATGGCCAATTATTCCGTCCTCGTTTTATTGGTAATTGAGGAAGAGTCGGTAACGTAAAGCCAAATCCGACTAGACAGGAATTGCAGAACGTGACCCAGGCAACAAAACGAAAGCACCAAACCAGTGAGTGTGCAGTCCAAGAGTGCTTTGGCTCCCATCCGTTCAGTCAGTCAATGCCATGTAGAGGACCCCTCCAAAAGTCTGTGATAACAGTCCAAAAACCACTGTGGCTCTGTATCCTTCCTTCCTTGAGATAGACATAGATCTATAAGTGATATGTGAAAGCAAGGTTACCACCCTATTACTCTCACAAATTCAACCAATTCAGATTTGTAAATTCCTCAAAGAAGGTAGGAAGGGAGGATGCATTTCTGAATGTCCAGATATAGTGTACAAGCAGGGGTCATGACTGTATTCGTGAGGTCAATTTATAAATGTATTGCTATTCTAATTCAATTGCAAACTGAAATATGTTTAGCTCACTGTAAAGGTGGTTTGTGATTCATGGTGAATGGAAATGTCTTAGCCTATATTTAATGGTGCTGCTCCTTGTGTCACGTTGTATAATGATAGGAGACAGGCGCAGGAATACCTAATATGGATTTAATTTTACTCCACCCAACACAAGGTACGTCATGAAAAAACGACGGGGACGAAGCCCAAAACAAACACGAAATATATATATATATATATATATATATATATATATATATATATATATATAACAAAGGTATGAAACACAAACAGAGTGAGGTGTAAACCTCTAAATGTAATTGATAGTTTATCATTAACAGGGCAGTAATTTCAATGTAAATGGTGTTGGTTGATTTATAAACACAGCTGTTTATCCTGTGTGAATGTAAATGTTTAATCATTCTAAACAAAGTCCGTAAATGGTGCCGAACAATGGATTCGCTAGTGTTCCTTAAATTGAATTAATTCATTGCCATTAACCGGCGAATCATGGTAAAAGTAAGTCTGTGAATAATTAATGGTAGTATCCATTACATTTTCAAGTAGATTTCAGTCAAAACTGTAACTCGGCCACTCAGGAACATTCACTGTCTTCTTGGTTTGCAACTCCAGTGTAGATTTGGCCTTGTGTTTTAGGTTATTGTCCTGCTGAAACGTGAATTCACCTCCCAATGTCTGGTGGAAAGCAAACTAAACCAGGTTTTCCTCTAGGATTTTGCCTGTGCTTAGCTCCATTACGTTTCTTTTTCATCCTCAAAAACTCGCCAGTCCTTAATGTTTACAAGCTTACCCATAACATGATGCAGCCACCACTATGATTGAAAATATGGAGAGTTGTACTCAGTAATGTGTTGTGTTAAATTTGCCCCAAACATAACACTTTGTATTCAAGTGTCATGACTCTCTTCTTGGAGAGGATCAAAGGTGCCAGATCTGCTTGGCAAATGGCTGACAGATAGCCAGACCCCTCCTCTCTCCCACAGGAGAGGAGAAGGGGGAGATTGCAGAAAATGACTCCTTTTGGTCTCTAGTATGGGAAGACTGAGATTTTCTTTGTTCCAGAGACTCATAGCCGACTAAAAACTCTTACGTCAAATGTTTGGAATGGTCAGTGGGGATCTAAAGAATAATCATGTCATATTGTTTATTATTTTGTGAAGTCATTAAGGATGGTATCAAGAAACAACTGTAACTCTATCAAGTTTACATCTCAATGTTGTATAAAATACATGATTAAGTATGAGAGTATTTAGGTGAAGATAGGAATGTGATTTTAGTCTTCTAATGAGATAATAGTTTTTCATATAAACTATGCACAGTAACTAGCCATGCCCCGAGTGACATCAGAGATCGTGACATCATGATGGAACGCCCCTTTTACCCAGAGGGCATAAAAAGCCTTGAAAAACAAATCAACCTTTACACCAGAAAATGTGAGAGTGGCGACTGCACGTTTAGAATGGTTAGAACTTTGAATGAGGAAGCGCTTAAAATGGTTTGACCAGCTGAAGTACAGCGCGAGCTGAACGTTACAAATGGTTGAAACTCTAAGACCAGGAAACGTGAGACGTTAGTCCACACGGTTTAATGGTGAGAAACTCTGAAACTCGCAATCTCTACACAAGAAGAAACTCACTAGAACGTAGCATTACCAGTCTGCAGCTGGCATGTAAAGTAGTCTAGAACTTTGACTAAAGACACGAGGTGGCAAGGACAATCCGATCTCAGACAGCCTTTGGTACATCTGAATATCTGTCTAACACTGTCTAACACTTCACTAGCAGAGAAGCTATACAAAGGACATTGTGACCTCTGGTGGACAAACCACAGCCTTACACCCATATTCACCTTCCCCATAGGGGTGATTGGTTTCAACAGAGAGACGATGGAGAAGACATTCTACACGTAAATACATTGCATTTCTTACCCAAACGGACGGTGGTTAGGGTGCTAAGTATTCTGATTACCATGAGCGTAGTTTCCAAATGTATGTACGATAAGTTTGACTCTCTTTGTCCCTCTCTCACTCCTTCTATTGAGCCCTCCCTTTTTGATAACCAAGCAGTCATGCTGTTGTTAGTCCACTAGGGACTTTTCTCATGTACATTTACATTTACATTTTCGTCATTTAGCTGACGCTCTGATCCAGAGCGACTTACAAATTGGTGCATTCACCTTATGATAGCCAGTGGGACAACCACTTTACATTATACATAAAAATATATATAATAATAAAGGGGGGGGGAGGGTAGAAGGATTACTTTTATCCTATCCCAGGTATTTCTTAAAGAGGTGGGGTTTCAAGTGTCTCCGGAAGGTGGTGAGTGACTCTGCTGTCCGGGCGTCGTGAGGGAGCTTGTTCCACCATTGGGGTGCCAGAGCAGCGAACAGTTTTGACTGGGCTGAGCGGGAACTGTGCTTCCGCAGAGGTAGGGGGGCCAGCAGGCCAGAGGTGGATGAACGCAGTGCCCTCGTTTGGGTGTAGGGACTGATCAGAACCTGAAGGTACGGAGGTGCCGTTCCCCTCACAGATCCGTAGGCAAGCACCATGGTCTTGTAGCAGATGCGAGCTTCAACTGGAAGCCAGTGGAGTGTGCAGAGGAGCGGGGTGACGTGAGAGAACTTGGGAAGGTTGAACACCAGACGGGCTGCAGCGTTCTGGATGAGTTGTAGGGGTTTAATGGCACAGGCAGGGAGCCCAGCCAACAGCGAGTTGCAGTAATCCAGACGGGAGATGACTAGTGCCTGGATTAAGACCTGTGCCGCTTCCTGTATAAGGTAGGGTCGTACTCTGTGAATGTTGTAGAGCATGAACCTACAGGATCGGGTCACCGCTTTGATGTTAGTGGAGAATGACAGGGTGTTGTCCAGGGTCACGCCAAGGTTCTTTGCACTCTGGGAGGAGGACACAATGGAGTTGTCAACCATGATGGCGAGACCATGGAGCGGGCAGTCCTTCCCTGGGAGGAAGAGCAGCTCCGTCCTAAAAATCCTTGACTTCGGCAATGTCATTTACAAAATAGCCTCCAACACTCTACTCAGCAAATTGGATGTAGTCTATCACAGTGCCATGTATTAAGTATGTATGTATTCCGTGTTATTATTTAGTTAGCAAGTAAATCAATAATTAAGCCAATTTGTGTATTGCTGACTCATAAGTAAGGTTAAGGTTCTTGCAAGTTCAAGGATTATGCGATGTTCAGAATGAGACTGATGAAGTAATGATTCATAAGTGACAGTTATCGATATATAACTTATATATATATACATCTTCTAAGAGTTTAATTCGGGAGATGGTAACTCGTTAAACTACTTCTTCTGTGGTGCCCCAAATTCCTAATGAGTTAATTGTTACATGATTAATTTAATCGAGTAACAATTAGACATAGTTAATTTATTTGATTAATATCAGTCATCACATTAACGCAAGTCACGTCACAAGATAAGAAGCTAATTGCTTTGCCACATTTTCTGCAGTATTATTTTAGTGCCTTGTTGCAAACAGGATGCATGTTTTGGAATATGTGTTATTCTGTACAGGCTTCCTTCTTTTCACTCGGTCAAGTAGGTTAGTATTGTGGCGTAACTAGCAACTTGTTGATCCATCCTCAGTTTTCTCATATCACAGCCATTAAACTCTGTAACTGTTTTAAAGTCACAATTGGCCTCATGGTGAAATCCCTGAACGGTTTCCTTCCTCTCAGGCAACTGAATTAGGAAGGAGGCCTGTATCTTTGTAGTGACTGGGTGTATTGCTACAGTTGAAGTTGGACGTTTACATATACTTACGTCGGAGTCATTAAAACTCGTTTTTCAACCACTCCACACATTTCTTGTTAACAAACTATAGTTTTGGCAAGTCGGTTAGGAAATCTACTTTGTTTTTTTACAGACAGATTATTTCACTTATAATTCACTGTATCACAATTCCAGAAATCAGCCAAGACTTCAGAAAATAATTTGTAGACCTCCACAAGTCTGGTTCATCCTTGGGAGCAATTTCCAAATGCCTGAAGGTACCACGTTCATTTGTACAAACAATAGTACGCAAGTATAAACACCATGGGACCACGCAGCCGTCATACCGCTCAGGAAGGAGACACGTTCTGTCTCCTAGAGATTAACGTACTTTGGTGGGAAAAGTGCAAATCAATCCCAGAACAACAGCAAAGGACCTTGTGAAGATGCTGGAGGAAACAGGTACAAAAGTATCTATATCCACAGTAAAACAAGTCCTATATCGACATAACCTGAAAGGCCGCTCAGCAAGGAAGAAGCCACTGCTCCAAAACCGCCATAAAAAAGCCAGACTACTGTTTGCAACTGCACATGGGGACAAAGATTGTACTTTTTGGAGAGATGTCCTCTGGTCTGACGAAACAAAAATATAACTTTTTGGCAATAATGACCATCGTTATGTTTGGAGGAAAAAGGGGGATCTTGGAAGCTGAAGAACACCATCCCAACCGTGAAGCACGGGGGTGGCAGCATCATGCTGTGGGGGTGCTTTGCTGCAGGAGGGACTGGTGCACTTCACAAAATAGATGGCATCATGAGGAAGGAAAATTATGACATCAGTCAGGAAGTTAAAGCTTGGTCGCAAATGGGTCTTCCAAATGGACAATGACCCCAAGCATACTTCCAAAGTTGTGGCAAAATGGCTTAAGGACAACAAAGTCAAGGTATTGGAGTGGCCATCACAAAGCCCTGACCTCAATCCTATAGCAAATGTGTGGGCAGAACTGAAAAAGCGTGTGCGAGCAAGGAGGCCTACAAACCTGACTCAGTTACACCAGCTCTGTCAGGAGGAATGGGCCAAAATTCACCCAACTTATTGTGGGAAGCTTGTGGAAGGCTACCCGAAACATTTGACCCAAGTTAAACAATTTAAAGGCAATGCTACCAAATACTAATTGAGTGTATGTAAACTTCTGACCCACTGGGAATGTGATGAAAGAGATAAAAGTTGACATAAATCATTCTCTCTACTATTATTCTGACATTTCACATTATTAAAATAAAGTGGTGATCCTAACTGTAATTAATAACTTCACCATGCTCAAAGGGATATTCAACATCTGCTTTTTGGGTTTTTTACACATCTACCAATAGTTGCCCTTTGTGAGGCTTTGGAAATCCTCCCTGGTCTTTGTGGTTGAATCTGGGTTTCAAATGCACTTACAGTATGTGTGGGGTACAGAGATGACATAGAGTAGTCATTCAAAAATCATGTTAAACCCTATTATTGCACACAAGTGAGTCCATGCAACTTATTATGTGACTTGTTAACCCTTTGACACGTATGAACACACAGGTGTGATCATTCTATAGTGGTCTCTGCAGCGTATGCTCAAACCGGTGTGATAAGAACACTTATTTAGAACGTCCAGTTACGATTGACGCCACAGTCAGTTTGAGCTGGCCACACGTTTTTTTCACAGAAACATTTTGCACAAACACAGTCTTTACAATGTTATGTCCTCAATGTGAGCAGTTTATTTTTGGATGCAATGTTCAGACATTCACAGAAGTAGTGACAGTATAACACAATTCTCATCCAAACCGGAAAATGTTGGCTACATTAGTCGTAACGCTGAGGATAGAGTGACCTAACACAAGCGGTCATATTTAGCTAACTCTCGGCTGACAGAAACTATAATATGAATTAGCTAATAGCCATTACTATTTACAATTCATCACATCACGGGTGAGCTCACCGGTGATCGAAATAAAGTGCGTAAAACACTTTCTAAAAATCAAAAGTAATCCGACGATGGGTAGTTTGTGCACGCCGCCATGTTTTTGTTTTTCCGCATTAACCAAAGATAAGAGGTTACAAGATGAGTTGGTTCTGTTAGCAGTATGCATGTTGAAAGGGATGTGTCGTCTACCATATTTCACTTCCATCATTCACTTCCGGAAGATTACTTGAAAGACGAGTGAACCATCCCTTCACTTCGTTTTGCTATAACATCTTTGGTCTGACAGACGTTTACGTGACAAGCAGAATGCATTGTATGATGTCAAAAAACATGACGCCACACATACAGTGCCATGAAAAAGTATTTGCCCCCTTTCTGATTTTCTCTATTTTAGCATATTTTTTTATTCTGAATGTTATCAGATCTTCAACCAAAACCTAATATTAGATAAAAGGAACCGGAGTTTACAAATATTTTTTTTTTATACCTTGTCACACCCTGGCTCTGGGACTCTATATGTTGAGCCAGGGTGTGTTCATTCTATGTGGTGTATTTCTATGTTGGGGGTTCTAGTTCTTCTGTTTCTTTGTTGGCCTGAGTGACTCCCAATCAGAGGCAACGAGTGTCAGCTGTGGCTGGTTGTCTCTGATTGGGAGCCATATTTAAACTGTCTGTTTTCCCTTGGTGTTTGTGGGTTTTTGTTCCAGTTGGTCATTGTTACCTAGGACGTTACGAGTCGTTTTGTATCGTGTTTGCACTTTAACTAATTAAAGTATGTTCGCTCAACACGCTGCGCCTTGTTCCTCCTCTATTAACGACGATCATGACATACCTATTTCACTTATTTAATTAACAAAGTTATGCAACACCCAATTCCCTGGTGAAAAAGTAATTGCCCCCTTACATTCAATAACTGGTTGTACCACCTTTAGCTGCAATGACTGCAACCAAATGCTTCCTGTAGTTGTTGATCAGTCTCTCACATCGCTGTGGATGAATTTTGGCCCACTCTTCCATGCAGAACTGCTTTAACTCAGCGACATTTGTGGGTTTTCAAGCATGAACTGTTCGTTTCAAGTCCTGCCGCAACATCTCAATTTGGATTAGGTCTGGACTTTGACTAGGCCATTCCAAAACTTCAAATTTGTTCCTTTCTAACCATTTTCATGTAGACTTCATTGTGTGCTTTGGATCATTGTCTTGCTGCATGACCCAGCTGCGCTTCAGCTCACAGATTGATGTCCTGACATTCTCCTGTATAATTTTCTGATTCAGAGCAGAATTCATGGTTCCTTCCATTAAGGCAAGTCATCCAGGTCCTGAGGCAGCAAAGCATCCCCAAACCATCACACTACCACCACCATGCTTGACCAATTACCATGTCACTGATAATTAGCTTAGCATTAGCTCATCATAATCAGTACAACCTTCAAAAAGTATTATATGTGTCAATTACAATCTATCCAAGAATCAGAATGCATGATTTGTCACCAGTACTTGAAAACGTGAATAAAACAGTAAATACATTATGCTCCATACATACGGTGTGCTACAGTAGAAATGACAACACGATATACAGAAACTATAATGATAATGTAATAAGGCACTTACTTTGATAGGAACGTACACATGTCCAAAGGTATTATTATTAAGGAAAACAACAATGAAGGCAATGCAGCGCCAGACGGAAAATGTGATGTGGGGGAAAGTTCGTGCAAGTTGTGTTCTGACTGGAGATGCGGAAATGTCTGCATATTTAATCTGGGGAAACACTGGGGAACTGCTTGGGCTCTTGTCGAAGAGAGAAGTTTGTCCGGCAAGAGTAATGCCTCAAACGTAAATTGTCCATAACAGTGAAATGGGCTACTTCTATGTGAATTAATGAGGAGGCAGAACACACCTCAATTCAAACTGTTGTTAGAAAATAATTTGAAATTAACAAGTTGAAACATAGCCTATAGATAATTATCAGGCAGCGTGCCTTGGTTTGAGGGCAGCGTGGGTTAAATGTCCTGTTGCGTAACAATCACATTTTGGAACTGTGAGTGCATTCTGACACCACGCACATTAAAAAACTCACTCTGGGGCGAACGTTAGAGATATTTGGAACTCAGGCGTGAAAAGGTTCAGCAAATTTTAACTCCTGAACTTATTTAGGCTTGCCATAACAAAGAGATTGAATACTTATAGACTCAAGACATTTCAGCTTTTCATTTGTAATTAATTTGTAAAAAATCTG
The DNA here is from genome assembly GCF_020615455.1 of Coregonus clupeaformis. Lineage (NCBI taxonomy): Eukaryota > Metazoa > Chordata > Actinopteri > Salmoniformes > Salmonidae > Coregonus > Coregonus clupeaformis. The sequence goes on from NC_059225.1 coordinate 41,231,283, forward strand.
AAAAACATCATTCCAGTTTGACATTACGGGGTGGTGACACAAGATCTCAATTTAATCCATTTTAAATACAGACTGTATTTAGTAGCAGTGCGTGGGTAAAATCACTGGGGAAGCCAAGCCAGGGAAAAAACCATATTACAACCTATGTTGTTATAATTGCGTTGTTTGCTTTATAGCCCATTCGGTCATTTGCCACCGTGATATACAGAAAGGCGAGACAACAAAAAAACAGTCACACTGTGGGGGAATACATTCAAGTACAATATTTTTTTATCACAAAACCAGAGAGCAACATCTGTCTGGTGAAGTCCACAAGGCAAATATTGCATCTAACAAACAGTTAAAAAAAATGTTTTTGTCATTTAGGAGACGCTCTTATCCAGAGCAACTTACAGTTTAGTGAGTGCATACATTTTTCATACTTGCAGTGGGGGAAAAAAGTATTTAGTCAGCCACAAATTGTGCAAGTTCTCCCACTTAAAAAGATGAGAGAGGCCAGTCATTTTCATCATACGTACACGTCAACTATGACAGACAAAATGAGGGAAAAAAAATCCAGAAAATCACATTGTAGGATTTTTAATGAATATATTTGCAAATTATGGTGGAAAATAAGTATTTGGTCAATAACAAAAGTTTCTCAATACTTTGTTATATACCCTTTGTTGGCAATGACACAGGTCAAACGTTTTCTGTAAGTCTTCACAAGGTCTTCACAAACTGTTGCTGGTATTTTGGCCCATTCCTCCATGCAGATCTCCTCTAGAGCAGTGATGTTTTGGGGCTGTCGCTGGGCAACACAGACTTTCAACTCCCTCCAAAGATTTTATATGGGGTTGAGATCTGGAGCCTGGCTAGGCCACTCCAGGACCTTGAAATGCTTCTTACGAAGCCACTCCTTCGTTGCCCGGGCGGTGTGTTTGGGATCATTGTCATGCTGAAAGACCCAGCCACGTTTCATCTTCAATGCCCTTGCTGATGGAAGGAGGTTTTCACTCAAAATCTCACGATACATGGCCCCATTCATTCTTTCCTTTACACGGATCAGTCGTCCTGGTCCCTTTGCAGAAAAAACAGCCCCAAAGCATGATGTTTCCACCCCCATGCTTCACAGTAGGTATGGCGTTCTTTGGATGCAACTCAGCATTCTTTGTCCTCCAAACACGACGAGTTGAGTTTTTACCAAAAAGTTATATTTTGGTTTCATCTGACCATATGACATTCTCCCAATCCTCTTCTGGATCATCCAAATGCACTTTAGCAAACTTCAGACGGGCCTGGACATGTACTGGCTTAAGCAGGGGGACACGTCTGGCACTGCAGGATTTGAGTCCCTGGCGGTGTAGTGTGTTACTGATGGTAGGCTTTGTTACTTTGGTCCCAGCTCTCTGCAGTTCATTCACTAGGTCCCCCCGTGTGGTTCTGGGATTTTTGCTCAACGTTCTTGTGATCATTTTGACCCCACGGGGTGAGATCTTGCGTGGAGCCCCAGATCGAGGGAGATTATCAGTGGTCTTGTATGTCTTCCATTTCCTAATAATTGCTCCCACAGTTGATTTATTCAAATCAAGCTGCTTACCTATTGCAGATTCAGTCTTCCCAGCCTTGTGCAGGTCTACAATTTTGTTTCTGGTGTCCTTTGACAGCTCTTTGGTCTTGGCCATAGTGGAGTTTGGAGTGTGACTGTTTGAGGTTGTGGACAGGTGTCTTTTATACTGATAACAAGTTCAAACAGGTGCCATTAATACAGGTAACGAGTGGAGGACAGAGGAGCCTCTTAAAGAAGAAGTTACAGGTCTGTGAGAGCCAGAAATCTTGCTTGTTTGTAGGTGACCAAATACTTATTATCCACCATAATTTGCAAATAAATTCATTAAAAATCCTACAATGTCATTTTCTCGATTTTTTTTCCCTCAATTTGTCTGTCATAGTTGACGTGTACCTATGATGAAAATTACAGGCCTCTCTCATCTTTTTAAGTGGGAGAACTTGCACAATTGGTGGCTGACAAAATAATTTTTTCCCCCACTGTATTAATTTATGGTTAGATCAGAATTGCCTTCAGAATCATTGGCCTGTACAAATAATTAAGTCAAACCATGTCCAAATCTCCATCTCAAACTGGGTTGGATAAAAGTAGACTGGAAGGGCACTATATAGGGTGAGAGAGAGTCTATGTAATTCAGTCCTATGATAAGATGCAAAGCACTTTCGTCTTATTATGTGATCCAGTACTGAAATAAATGTAAATCAAACTTCCAGCTGAGTGTCGACTACTCTCTTACATCCTGAACTTCTTCATACCAGAAACTCATCATAACAACTACTTACTGCACACTGTCAATGTGAACCGGAGTGACTTGACACAACATGGGCCAAACAAGCTGTACAAACAAAACAGAGTTATAGTGGGTTCCAGTCTGCCGTGTGCTGCAGTTTAACTGCATTTATACTGGACTGTAACTGTAGTTGCACTGCAAATTACTGCAGTAAAAAATGGTTATTTTGGATGCAGTATTTGCAGCATACTGCAGTCGTACTGCACTCTAACTACAGTTATACAACAGTGAACTGCAGTTATACTGCACTATGACTGCAATCTTTTTTCGTCAGGGAAGTTAAAGAGTACTGTTAGCTAGCTAGCGGATGTTAGCTTGCTGGCTCACTAGCTAACGTATAATCTGTGTAGTAATTTTATTAGTATCTAAGAAAAAAACAATTTGCATTGCTAGTTATAGCCTAATGTTAGCTAGCTAGCTAACATTGAACCTAGTTAGTTAGCTTTAGCTACGTGCAGATTTATATTACAGCATTTCATGCATGGTGGCTGATATTACATTTTTTTTTTTACATTTTAGTCATTTTTAGCAGACGCTCTTATCCAGAGCGACTTACAGTTAGTGCATACATTATTTTATATTTTTCATACTGGCCCCCCATGGGAATCGAACCCACAACCCTGGCATTGCAAACACCATGCTCTACCAACTGAGCTACATCCCTGCCGGCCATTCCCTCCCCTAACCTGGACAACGCTGGGCCAATTGTGTGCCGCCCCATTACGTATTTTATACAGTATTAGTTAATGTTTGGAATATTGAGAGCTACATAAGGATTTGGAGGATGAGGACATTCCATGTATTTATTTCTGTCACTGGTGGGTGCCAGAAGGTATGCGGGCCAAGATAATAATAATAATAATAATAATAATAATAATAATAATAATAAATAATATGCCATTTAGCAGACACTTTTATCCAAAGCGACTTACAGTCATGCGTGCATACATTTTTGTGTATGGGTGGTCCCGGGTAACGAACCCACTACCTTGGCGTTACAAGCGCCATGCTCTACCAGGGAAGCGCCGTGCTCTACCAGCTGGGGGGCCGCTGGTGCTAATTTTGGAAGGAGTACGTGATGGAATATCCTGGCTAGGGTGCAACACGATACCATATAGGGGGATCCTATTGTAGGTGATGAGTGACACTCAATAATGGTTGGAAACTATTGGATGGAAATAGCTCGGAAAGCTTTATATAAACTAAGAGGTTTTCTATGTAAGTCATTCAGATGACAATAGGCATGTGAATCAGGTACTGTAATATTACATACTTTGAACCAACTCTCCATCTAAGTGTTTAACTATTCTCTTGCATACTGAATTACTTGATACCAGGTCTACAATTTTGTTTCTAGTGTCCTTTGACAGCTCTTTGGTCTTGGCCATAGTGGAGTTTGGAGTGTGACTGTTTGAGGTTGTGGACAGGTGTCTTTTATACTGATAACAAGTTCAAACAGGTGCCATTAATACAGGTAACGAGTGGAGGACAGAGGAGCCTCTTAAAGAAGAAGTTACAGGTCTGTGAGAGCCAGAAATCTTGCTTGTTTGTAGGTGACCAAATACTTATTTTCCACCATAATTTGCAAATAAATTCATAAAAAATCCTACAATGTGATTTTCTCAATTTTTTTTCCTCAATTTGTCTGTCATAGTTGACGTGTACCTATGATGAAAATTACAGGCCTCTCTCATATTTTTAAGTGGGAGAACTTGCACAATTGGTGGCTGACTAAATACTTTTTTCCCCCACTGTATTAATTTATGGTTAGATCAGAATTGCCTTCAGAATCATTGGCCTGTACAAATAATTAAGTCAAACCGTGTCCAAATCTCCATCTGCATCCATGGCTTAGGAAAGGGCTGATTTAGCAAGCTAGCTAGTGCAGGACATCAACACAAGCAGACTAGAAACAAGTTTTTCTGTCAATGATGTTTTGCTTTGGATGTGATTTGATTGGTGTGAATCCAAATCCAAACTGGCGTCCCTTGGGGGACATTTTGCTGTGCCAGGACAACCCACAGCTGAGCTCAGCTCAACAATGATTGATAATTGTTTTATCAAGGGAGGCCAAATGCCTGCTGGCATCAATCAATCAAATGCTATGGCGGCAACATGTCCAGACAGCATCAGATACATGGGCTACACATACTGAGACAGAGGGGCGCTGTTTATAAAGTTAGCCATGGAGAACTGCAAAAGTGTTGCTACTGATCTCAACAACATAGCAGGCACAATCGAAAAAGATCAATGGGAAAAAGTTGTGATGGACTACTGATATGAAGAGTGTTTGATCCAATATTATAAATATTGTAAATTGTATGAGAGAGTGAGGAAAGCCATGTGTTAGTGGTAACAAGAGTGAGGAGCAGAGGGTCGGTGTGCCAAGATAGATTGGGGGCCACTGGTGCTAATCTTAGGATTGGTGCGTGATGGAATGGACTGGCTAGGGTGAGATATGTCACCAAGGAGAGGAATGATATGTAGGAAGTGAGTGGCAGCTAGTAATAGTTAGCAACTGGGTAGGATAAAAGTAGACTGGAAGGGCACTATATAGGGTGAGAGAGAGTCTATGTAATTCAGTCCTATGATAAGATGCAAAGCACGTTCGTCTTATTATGTGATCCAGTACTGAAATAAATGTAAATCAAACTTCCAGCTGAGTGTCGACTACTCTCTTACATCCTGAACTTCTTCATACCAGAAACTCATCATAACAACTACTTACTGCACACCGTCAATGTGAACCGGAGTGACTTGACACAACATGGGCCAAACAAGCTGTACAAACAAAACAGAGTTAAAGTGGGTTCCAGTCTGCCGTGTGCTGCAGTTTAACTGCATTTATACTGGACTGTAACTGTAGTTGCACTGCAAATTACTGCAGTAAAAAATGGTTATTTTGGATGCAGTATTTGCAGCATACTGCAGTCGTACTGCACTCTAACTACAGTTATACTACAGTGAACTGCAGTTATACTGCACTATGACTGCAATCTTTTTTCGTCAGGGAAGTTAAAGAGTACTGTTAGCTAGCTAGCGGATGTTAGCTTGCTGGCTCGCTAGCTAACGTATGATCTGTGTAGTAATTTTATTAGTATCTAAGAAAAAAAAATATTTGCATTGCTAGTTATAGCCTAATGTTAGCTAGCTAGCTAACATTGAACCTAGTTGGTTAGCTTTAGCTACCTGCAGATTCATATTACAGCATTTCATGCATGGTGGCTGATATTACGTATTTTATACAGTATTAGTTAATGTTTGGAATATTGAGAGCTACATAAGGATTTGTAGGATGAGGACATTCCATGTATTTATTTCTGTCACTGGTGGGTGCCAGAAGGTATGCGGGCCAAGATAGCTGGGGGGCCGCTGGTGCTAATCTTGGAAGGAGTACGTGATGGAATATCCTGGCTAGGGTGCAACACGATACCATATAGGGGGATCCTATTGTAGGTGATGAGTGACACTCAATAATGGTTGGCAACTGTTGGATGGAAATAGCTCGGAAAGCATTATATAAACTAAGAGGTTTTCTATGTAAGTCATTCAGGTGACAATAGGCATGTGAATCAGGTACTGTAATATTAAATACTTTGAACCAACTCTCCATCTAAGTGTTTAAATATTCTCTTGCATACTGAATTACTTGATGCCAGAGAAACCCATTATAACAGTGGCTAGCTATGATAAGCAGTTAGTATTGCTAGTAGTATGGGTTGGGATTATGGTTCATTGTTTAGCTAGCTACATGTCTAAACAAAATGTAGATTCAATTCTGTCATTTGTGCGTATGGAACATTTCTGGGATCTTTCAGCTCATGAAACATGGGACCAGCACTTTATATGTTGAGTTTTATATTTTTTGTTCAGTATAGTTTACCCAACCATTTTTACCACTGTATCACTGGACCCTACCAACCCACACCGTGTAAGGTGCAAAGAATGAGTCAGACTTTGACATTGCGATCATGGGTGAATCGGTCCTGAAGAGCCACATGAAGGGGGAAAGACAACACTGCATCAAGTAATTCTGCATCCTGCGGTGGCGCCAGTTCTACATTATGTAATTGTGTCTCTGCAACATATTACAAAGCTTTTTTGCCAATCGCCTGATTCACAGGGCGCCCGCGATATTCCGCTTTAGCAAGCGGCAGCCGTACTCCTGCCATTCTGGTTGCCATTCATGTGCCGTTTTCCTCACACAGCTCACCCGCCCTTCTCCCAATCGGCGACACTAAAACTGCCATTCAGAAGCAAGACACTTTATCATAGCTATTAAGTAGTAGATTCCCAAATGCCCAATAAAAACAGACATTAAGCTGGAATTGTGTAGTAATGTGAATAGGAAATGTGTGTTCACTAGTAGGCATGTCCCAAAACTCTGCTCATCACTACTCAAATTACAAAATCATCAGTACTGACTTTCCACTCATGTATAAAGTAAATAAGTAGTGAAGCAGCGTATTATTGAGTAGAACATGTAAGGTAGTGATGCATATAGTACTTTTTTTTTCATGAGGTTGTGGCGATATACTACCATCTGGTGGTGACTAGAAACAATTGCATAATATGAACTATTACATATTGATGTTCCTTGAAAATGAATATTAATGCTTGAAAAAGTACTTAAAGTCCTTGAATTTGACTTGCCACTGTCTGTATGAACCCTGGGTTGTTTACTACACTATGGCTTCACAAGTGAATCCTTAAAGAGATTGGTGGGGCTTAAGAGGGTGTGAACGATGCTGTATAGGTGTAGACTAAGAAGAGCTCTTGTAGGAGTACCAAAACATTCAATGGCCATTTTCTCAAAAGTACGATTACAAGTTCATCAACTTTCAAAGCAGAATTACTTTCCCATTGTTCCTCAACTGCAGTGTATGATATACCATTTTTTTTTAAACTGTTATCCAATGTAAAAAAACACAATTTTAAATTTTGCTACATAAAACCGAATCGAGGTGGTCGGTCACAATTATGAAAACCCAGAGAGACGAAATATAAATTATTTTATAATTGTTATTTGTTTATTTGTCAAACATTTGGGGAAGCCTGGCTTCCCTTGGCATCCATGAATACACGTCACAAGGAATGTGACTACTTTCTGAAGGCACTATATGTATCCATTCCACTGTTTTATGGCCTTGATTTTCTGGGGTAAATTAGCTTACTGTCCTCCAAGATAGAGCCACACTGTGAAATATATACAATCAGACGAGATGAATAGATGAGTAGTGAGTCATCTTTGACAGACAGAGGAGACGAGAGACGATGTGGATGGGATAAATGAAATAAAACATAAAAGCTCTGACAGACACACTGGGGGGAAACAAACATTTATGAGAATCCTTTTCTCACTGCGCTTGTTTTGCTGGATTTAGATGGATTTTTGACGGAAATCAATCTTTCTCTCAGTTTATTACCAAGGCGACTGCCTGGATGCGTGGCCTCAACCCAGTGTCGTGGTAGATGAGGGGAAGTGATTTGGGCAGGTCAGCGAGGAGAGAGGTAGAAATAGTAAAGGAAGTAGACATGAGGGTGGAAGGCTGGATGAAGTTTCAACTATCAACGAAGTTGACACTTCATCCGCAACGTAGATGGATGATTTTAAATATGTTATTGGACCATAAACAGATATGGCTCATTAACCTTATGGACAAAATAATGATGATCCACGCTTCTTTGACAATATATATAATACATGATAAACCCTTCAAGCAATACAATACTCTATTATTTTGGTGGGAGATTATAATACTGTTTTAAATAGCTCAATGGACCGTAAAGGAAATCACACTACAAACTATCACCCTCATGCTCTTAAGGAAATCATGAATGTCATGGATACATTAGAACTAGTGTATATATGGAGGCTTAAATATCCTGACCTAGTGAGATACAGTGGGGAAAAAAAGTATTTAGTCAGCCACCAATTGTGCAAGTTCTCCCACTTAAAAAGATGAGAGAGGCCTGTAATTTTCATCATAGGTACACGTCAACTATGACAGACAAATTGAGAAGAAAAAAAATCCAGAAAATCACATTGTAGGATTTTTATGAATTTATTTGCAAATTATGGTGGAAAATAAGTATTTGGTCACCTACAAACAAGCAAGATTTCTGGCTCTCACAGACCTGTAACTTCTTCTTTAAGAGGCTCCTCTGTCCTCCACTCGTTACCTGTATTAATGGCACCTGTTTGAACTTGTTATCAGTATAAAAGACACCTGTCCACAACCTCAAACAGTCACACTCCAAACTCCACTATGGCTAAGACCAAAGAGCTGTCAAATGACACCAGAAACAAAATGGTAGACCTGCACAAGGCTGGGAAGACTGAATCTGCAATAGGTAAGCAGCTTGGTTTGAAGAAATCAACTGTGGGAGCATTTATTAGGAACTGGAAGACATACAAGACCACTGATAATCTCCCTCGATCTGGGGCTCCACGCAAGATCTCACCCTGTGGGGTCAAAATGATCACAAGAATGGTGAGCAAAAATCCCAGAACCACACGGGGGGACCTAGTGAATGACCTGCATAGAGCTGGGACCAAAGTAACAAAGCCTACCATCAGTAACACACTACACCGCCAGGGACTCAAATCCTGCAGTGCGAGACGTGTCCCCCTGCTTAAGCCAGTACATGTACAGGCCCGTCTGAAGTTTGCTAAAGTGCATTTGGATGATCCAGAAGAGGATTGGGAGAATGTCATATGGTCAGATGGAACCAAAATATAACTTTTTGGTAAAAACTCAACTCGTCGTGTTTGGAGGACAAAGAATGCTGAGTTGCATCCAAATAACACCATACCTACTGTGAAGCATGGAGGTGGAAACATCATGCTTTGGGGCTGTTTTCTGCAAAGGGACTAGGACGACTGATCCGTGTAAAGGAAAGAATGAATGGGGCCATGTATCGTGAGATTTTGAGTGAAAACCTCATTGAAGATGAAACGTGGCTGGGTCTTTCAGCATGACAATGATCCCAAACACACCGCCCGGGCAACGAAGGAGTGGCTTCGTAAGAAGCATTTCAAGGTCCTGGAGTGGCCTAGCCAGTCTCCAGATCTCAACCCCATAGAAAATCTTTGGAGGGAGTTGAAAGTCTGTGTTGCCCAGCGACAGCCCCAAAACGTCACTGCTCTAGAGGAGATCTGCATAGAGGAATGGGCCAAAATACCAGCAACAGTGTGTGAAAACCTTGTGAAGACTTACAGAAAACGTTTGACCTGTGTCATTGCCAACAAAGGGTATATAACAAAGTATTGAGAAACTTTTGTTATTGACCAAATACTTATTTTCCACCATAATTTGCAAATAAATTCATTAAAAATCCTACAATGTGATTTTCTGGATTATATTTTTCTCATTTTGTCTGTCATAGTTGACGTGTACCTATGATGAAAATTACAGGCCTCTCTCATCTTTTTAAGTGGGAGAACTTGCACAATTGGTTGCTGACTAAATACTTTTTTTCCCCCACTGTATACATGGCGGAGACTCAATCAAGCTAGTCGTCTTGACTTCTTTCTTATATCATTCTTGTTGGCACCAAAAGTTTAAAAAGTGTTGCTAGGGGACAGAATGCCATCATATAATTGGCATATACATTACTCACTGAATTTCCACGTGGGCGAGGATATTGGAAATGTAATCAAAGCCTATTGAATGATAACTTGTTTATAACTAGGACAATGGAATCTATAACTTAATTTTTCCGACATAACATAGGTGCATCAAATCCCCTTATTGTATGGGACACTTTTAAATGTGCTTTTAGAGGCCATGCAATTCAGTACTCATCTCGAAAACAAAAGCAATTTAGTTCAAACGAGTCCATACTAACAAATGAAATAGAAGGTCTAACAGAACAGATAGATAGCAATAAAAACTGTAACATAGAGGCTCAGAATAAATGAGAGGAAAAACAAAAAAAATTGAGAGCCTTATTCAAGAAAGATCAAGTGTAATATATTATAAAAATAAAGCAAACTGGATGGAATATGGGGAAAAATACACCAAATTATTTTTAATCTTCAACAGAAATGCTACCAAAAATAATTTACTGAAACTGGTTAAAAATGATGCCCATGATTTACCAATTGATATTTTGAAGGAGGAAGCAAAATACTTTAAGAATATGTTTCATTTCAGTCGCCTCCATCTCCTCTAACTGAAGCTAATTGTAAGGATATTTTTTTCCCTATTGATAATGTAAAATTAACAACCATATAAAAACATTCATGTGAAGGTGAAATTACAGAGGAGGAACTTCTGGATGCAATTAAAGACTTTAAGTCCGGGAAAACTCCAGGGTTGGATGGCATACCAGTCGAGGTATACCAAACCTTTTTTGATATACCCAGAGGACCGTTATTAGCATGTTTTAACCACTCCTATGTTTTTTTATTTTTTATTTTTTATTTTTTTTATTTCACCTTTATTTAACCAGGTAAGCCAGTTGAGAACAGGTTCTCATTTACAACTGCGACCTGGCCAAGATAAAGCAAAGTAGTGCAATAAAAACAACACAGAGTTACATATGGGGTAAAAAAAACATAAAGTCAGAAATACAACAGAAAATATATATACAGTGTGTGCAAATGTAGCAAGTTATGGAGGTAAGGCAATAAATAGGCTATAGTGCAGAATAATTACAATAGTATTAACACTGGAATGCTAGATGTGCAAGAGATTATGTGCAAATAGAGATACTGGGGTGCAAAAGAGCAAATTAAATAACAATATAGGGATGAGGTAGTTGGGTGGGCTAATTTCAGATGGGCTGTGTACAGGTGCAGTGATCGGTAAGGTGCTCTGACAACTGATGCTTAAAGTTATTGGGGGAGATAAGAGTCTCCAGCTTCAGAGATTTTTGCAATTCGTTCCAGTCAAATGTGAATGGTAGATTCACATTATAAATGGTAGATTATCAGACACTCAAGAATAAAGTCTGATTTCATTATTACTGAAACAGGATATAAGTGGGAAATATAAAGATCCAGTCCATTAAAAAAATTGGAGGCCCCTTACACTTCAGTGTTGTGATACAAAAATTCTAGCAAAATGTATAGTGCATAGAATTAAAAAGGTATTGTCGGACGTATTCATTTAAACTGTCAATAGGAGTAAAACAAGGTTGTCCACAATAGGAATATCGATTTATTATGGCCATCGAAATGTTAGCTATTAAAATCAGATCCAACAATAATATCAAGTGATTAGAAATCCAGGGCTTAAAAACAAAGGTGTCATTGATTAATGTGATGATTCATGTTTTCTTTCAAATCCAAAACTTGAATCCCTCCACAGCCTCATAGATACATTTTCTAACCTCTCTGGATTACAAACAAATTATGATAAATGTATTGTATCACATATTGGATCACTAAAAAATACAGTTTTTACATTACCATTTAGTTTACCAATAAAATGGTCTGATGGTGATGTGGATATACTCGGAATACATATCCCAAATAAAATAAATGATCTCTCTCCAATAAATTTTAATAGAACGTTAGCAAAAATAGATAAGATCTTGCTACCATGGAAAGATAAATACCTGTCATTTGTGGAAAAATCACCCTGATTAACTCGTTAGTATTATCCCAGGTTACCTATTTGCTTTTTGGTATTGCCTACACCTAGTGAACAGTTTTTAAAATTATATGAGAAACAAATATTCCATTTGATTTGGAACGGCAAGCCAGATAAAATTAAACGGGCCTACTTATATAATGAATATGAATTCAGAGGACAGAAATTATTAAATATTAAAGCATTAGACCTATCACTAAAAGCTTCAGTCATACAAAAGTTATACTTAAATCAGAACTGGTTTTCTAGCAAATTAGTAACATTGTCTCAGCCCATGTACAATAATGGCCTTTTCCCCTTTATTCAGATTACAACCTCTCACTTTCAGTTATTTGAAAAGGAAATCATCTCCCAAATATCACTATTTCTAAAACAAGCCATAGAAAGTTGGTTGCAATTTCAATTTAATCCTCCAGAAATGACAGAACAAATAATGCAACAAATATTGTGGTTAAACTAATAATATACCATTATTTTTTGATAAAAAACTAACAAAAGGTATAATCTTCATAAATGATATCATAGATAGGACTGGTGGAGTTAGGTTGCACATGCAGCTAACAAAAACATATGGAAATGTCTGCTCTACCCAAAATTACAACCAAATAATTGCAGCATTACCGCAAAAATGGAAGAGGAAAGTGGAAAGGGAAAAAAGTAAGGAACTTCTCTGTCGGCCCTGCATTAAAGACCATAACTGGTTAAAGAAAATTGTGATAAATTAAAAAGTATATCAGTTTCATTTCAGGACCAAAGGATTGACAGCCATCCCATATAGATTGCATAATAGTTGGGAAGAGATTTTTGACGTACCGATTCCATGACATAGTGTTTATGAACTGATGCGCAAAACGACGCTGGATTCAAAACGTAGAATTTTTCAATTTAAATGATTATACAAAATTCTTCCTACCAATAGAATGTTATTTATATGGGGGATACAATTTTCCCAGCTCTGCAGATTTTGCTGTGAAGAGACAGAATCATTAGATCATTTGTTTTGGTACTGTCCATTTGTAGCTTGTTTTTGGTCACAAGGTCCAGGAATGGCAGAAGAATTGCAATATTTACCTGGAGCTAACCCTGCAGATAGCACTACTGGGTGATCTGAACAGTAATAGTCAATCGATCAATAATATAATAATACTTTTAGAAAAAATGTTTATTTTCAATTTCAATCTGTAGAAACAATGAGAATAGAAGAGTTCAGAACTTTTGTGAAACATCACAGTAAAGCTGAAAAATATATGGCAAATAGAAATCCAATATGGACGTTGTTAAGAGATAGATGGGGGGTGTTGAATGGAGCTGAAGGAAGGGACTACTAACAACAACTAATAACATCAAGATAACTAATGTAAAGCATACTGTGTCCATAATAAGTATATAGGTTATAGGTTGAGAGCTTTTGTGAAAGAGCACAGTTAGAAAGATATGGCATACAGAAGCAAACCGGATGGACATCATGAAAATGATCGGAGAGGTTGAAAGTAGAGGAAGTTCTGGAGTAAAAATAAACAAAATATAATTATTGTTAAATTGACTGTGTCCATAATATGTACAGTGGGGAAAAAAAGTATTTAGTCAGCCACCAATTGTGCAAGTTCTCCCACTTAAAAAGATGAGAGAGGCCTGTAATTTTCATCATAGGTACACGTCAACTATGACAGACAAATTGAGAAGAAAAAAATCCAGAAAATCACATTGTAGGATTTTTAATGAATTTATTTGCAAATTATGGTGGAATATAAGTATTTGGTCACCTACAAACAAGCAAGATTTCTGGCTCTCACAGACCTGTAACTTCTTCTTTAAGAGGCTCCTCTGTCCTCCACTCGTTACCTGTATTAATGGCACCTGTTTGAACTTGTTATCAGTATAAAAGACACCTGTCCACAACCTCAAAAAGTCACACTATGGCCAAGACCAAAGAGCTGTCAAAGGACACCAGAAACAAAATTGCAGACCTGCACCAGGCTGGGAAGACTGAATCTGCAATAGGTAAGCAGCTTGGTTTGAAGAAATCAACTGTGGGAGCAATTCTTAGGAAATGGAAGACATACAAGACCACTGATAATCTCCCTCAATCTGGGGCTCCACGCAAGATCTCACCCTGTGGGGTCAAAATGATCACAAGAACGGTGAGCAAAAATCCCAGAACCACACGGGGGGACCTAGTGAATGACCTGCAGAGAGCTGGAACCAAAGTAACAAAGCTTACTATGAGTAACACACTATGCCGCCAGGGACTCAAATCCTGCAGTGCCAGACGTGTCCCCCTGCTTAAGCCAGTACATGTCCAGGCCCGTCTGAAGTTTGCTAGAGTGCATTTGGATGATCCAGAAGAGGATTGGGAGAATGTCATATGGTCAGATGAAACCAAAATAGAACTTTTTGGTAATAACTCAACTCGTCGTGTTTGGAGGACAAAGAATGCTGAGTTGAATCCAAAGAACACCATACCTACTGTGAAGCATGGGGGTGGAAACATCATGCTTTGGGGCTGTTTTTCTGCAAAGGGACCAGGACGACTGATCCGTGTAAGGAAAGAATGAATGAGGCCATGTATCGTGAGATTTTGAGTGAAAACCTCCTTCCATCAGCAAGGGCATTGAAGATGAAACGTGGCTGGGTCTTTCAGCATGACAATGATCCCAAACACACCGCCCGGGAAACAAAGGAGTGGCTTCTTAAGAAGCATTTCAAGGTCCTGGAGTGGCCTAGCCAGTCTCCAGATCTCAACCCCATAGAAAATCTTTGGAGGGAGTTGAAAGTCCACGTTGCCCAGCGACAGCCCCAAAACATCACTGCTCTAGAGGAGATCTGCATGGAGGAATGGGCCAAAATACCAGCAACAGTGTGTGAAAACCTTGTGAAGACTTACAGAAAACGTTTGACCTGTGTCATTGCCAACAAAGGGTATATAACAAAGTATTGAGAAACTTTTGTTATTGACCAAATACTTATTTTCAACCATAATTTTCAAATAAATTCATTAAAAATCCTACAATGTGATTTTCTGGATTTTTTTCCTCATTTTGTCTGTCATAGTTGACGTTAACCTATGATGAAAATTACAGGCCTCTCTCATCTTTTTAAGTGGGAGAACTTGCACAATTGGTGGCTGACTAAATACTTTTTTCCCCCACTGTATACAGTGAGGGAAAAAAGTATTTGATCCCCTTCTGATTTTGTACGTTTGCCCACTGACAAAGAAATGATCAGTTTATAATTTTAATGGTAGGTTTATTTGAACAGTGAGAGACAGAATAACAACAACAAAATCCAGAAAAACGCATGTCAAAAATGTTATAAATTGATTTGCATTTTAATGAGGGAAATGAGTATTTGACCCCCTCTCAATCAGAAGGATATCTGGCTCCCAGGTGTCTTTTATACAGGTAACGAGCTGAGATTAGGAGCACACTCTTAAAGGGAGTGCTCCTAATCTCAGCTTGTTACCTGTATAAAATACATTTGTCCACAGAAGCAATCAGTCAATCAGATTCCAAACTCTCCACCATGGCCAAGACCAAAGAGCTCTCCAAGGATATCAGGGACAAGATTGAAGACCTACACAAGGCTGGAATGGGCTACAAGACCATCGCCAAGCAGCTTGGTGAGAATGTCACAACAGATGTTGCGATTATTCGCAAATGGAAGAAACACAAAATAACTGTCAATCTCCCTCGGCCTGGGGCTCCATGCAAGATCTCACCTCGTGGAGTTGCAATGATCATGAGAACGGTGAGGAATCAGCCCAGTACTACACGGGAGTATCTTGTCAATGATCTCAAGGCAGCTGGGACCATAGTCACCAAGAAAACAATTGGTAACACACTACGCTGTGAAGGACTGAAATCCTGCAGGTCCCCCTGCTCAAGAAAGCACATATACAGGCCCGTCTGAAGTTTGCCAATGAACATATGAATGATTCAGAGGAGAACTGGGTGAAAGTGTTGTGGTCAGATGAGACCAAAATCGAGCTCTTTGGCAACAACTCATCTCGCCGTGTTTGGAGGAGGAGGAATACTGCCTATGACCCCAAGAACACCATCCCCACCGTCAAACATGGAAGTCGAAACATTACGCTTTGGGGGTGTTTTTCTGCTAAGGGGACAGGACAACTTCACCGCATCAAAGGGACGATAGACATGGCCATGTACCGTCAAATCTTGGGTGAGAACCTCCTTCCTTCAGCCAGGGCATTGAAAATGGGTCGTGGATGGGTATTCCAGCATGACAATGACTCAAAACACACGGCCAAGGCAACAAAGGAGTGGCTCAAGAAGAAGCACATTAAGGTCCTGGAGTGGCCTAGCCAGTCTCCAGACCTTATACCCCATAGAAAATCTGTGGAGGGAGCTGAATGTTCGAGTTGCCAAACGTCAGCCTCGAAACCTTAATGACTTGGAGAAGATCTGCAGAGAGGAGTGGAACAAAATCCCTCCTGAGATGTGTGCAAACCTGGTGGCCAACTACAAGAAACGTCTGACCTCTGTGATTGCCAACAAGGGTTTTGCCACCAAGTACTAAGTCATGTTTTGCAGAGTGGTCAAATACTTATTTCCCTCATTAAAATGCAAATACATTTATAACATTTTTGACATGTGTTTTTCTGGATGTTTTGTTGTTATTCTGTCTCTCACTGTTCAAATAAACCTACCATTAAAATTATAGACTGATCATGTCTTTGTCAGTGGGCAAACGTACAAAATCAACAGGGTATCAAATACTTTTTTCCCTCACTGTAGAACATTAGAAACTTCAAGGTACTCACATTAAAGAATACTGTCATTCTGTTCTACAAACATACTCCCAACGGAACCAAAATAATTGACTAACTTCAGAACACCGCCCTGCCTATCCATAAAATACAGACTTTTCCCCAACTCTCTAAAACAGCATCAACATCTCCATACCACTTCTTGATATTCTATGACTTACTTATTTTATATATCGTAACTTCTTATCCCAACATATCAAATTACTTTTTTCCCTCACTGTATAGTATGTATAAGCTGGAAGTAGAGGCCTAAGCGTTGTTGTTCACTAGTTTACTCCAATTAGGAGTGGGGTGGTGTGGTTGGAAAGTCATGAAGGGAAATATATTTTTAAAAGGATATGTACAGTACCAGTCAAAAGTTTGGACACACCTACTCATTCAAGGGTTTTCTTTCTTTTTTAAACTATTTTCTACATTGTAGAATAATAGTGAAGACATCAAAACTATGAAATAAAACAGATGGAATCATGTAGTAAGCAAAAAAAAGTGTTAAACAAATCAAAATATATTTTATATTTGAGATTCTTGAAACAGCCACCCAATGCCTTGATGACAACTTTCAACACTCTTGGCATTCTCTCAACCAGCTTCACCTGGAAGGCTTTTCTAACAGTCTTGAAGGAGTTCCCACATATGCTGAGCACTTGTTGGCTGCTTTTCCTTCACTCTGCCGTCCGACTCATCCCAAACCATCTCAATTGGGATGAGGTTTGGGGATTGTGGAGGCCAGGTCATCTGATGCAGTACTCCATCACTCTCCTTCTTGGTAAAATAGCCCTTACACAGCCTGGAGGTGTGTTGGGTCATTGTCCTGTTGAAAAACAAATGATGGTCCCACTAAGCCCAAACCAGATGGGATGGCGTATCACTGCAGAATGCTGTGGTAGCCATGCTGGTTAAGTGTGCCTTGAATACTAAATAAATAACAGACAGTGTCACCAGCAAAGCACCCCCACACCATAACACCTTATCCTCCAAGCTTTATGGTGGGAACTACAAATGCAGAGATCATCTGTTCACCCACAACGCATCTCACAAAGACACGGCGATTGGAATCAAAAATCTCCAATTTGGATTCCAGACCAAAGGACACATTTCTACCGGTCTAATGTCCATTGCTCGTGTTTCTTGGCCCAAGCAGGTCTCTTCTTATAATTGGTGTCATTTAGTAGTGGTTTCTTTGCAGCAATTCGACCATGAAAGCCTGATTCACACAGGTGATGTTGAGATGTGTCTGTTACTTGAACTCTGTGAAGCATTTATTTGGGCTGCAATTTCTGAGGCTGAAAATTCTAATGAACTTATCCCCTGCAGCAGAGATGACTCTGGGTCTTCCATTCCTGTGGCGGTCCTCATGAGAGCCAGTTTCATTATAGCGCTTGACGGTTTTTGCAATTGCAGTTGTAGAAACTTTCAAAGTTCTTGAAATGTTCCGTATCGACTGACCTTCAAAGTAGTCATGGACTGATGTTTCTCTTTGCTTATTTGCGCTGTTCTTGCCGTAATATGGACTTGGTCTTTTACCAAACAGGGCTATCTTCTGTATACCCCCCTCACAACCCACATGATTGGCTCAAATGCATTAAGAAGGAAAGAAATTCCACAAATTAACTTTTAACAATGCACACCTGTTAATTGAAATGCATTACAGGTGACTACCTCATGAAGCTGGTTGATAGAATGCCAAGTGTGTGCAAAGCTGTCATCGAGGCAATGGGTGGCTATTTGAAGAATCTGAAATATAAAATACATTTAGATTTTTTAAAACACTTTTTTGGTTACTACTTGATTCCATATGTGCTATTTCATAGTTTTGTTGTCTTCACTATTATTCTACAATTTCAAAAATAGAAAAAATTAAGAAAAACCCTTGAATGAGTAGGTGTGTTCAAACATTTGACTGATAATGTATATATATATATATATGTATGTATATGTATTTATATGTATGTATGTGTATATGTATGTGTGTGTATATACACTACCGTTCAAAAGTTTGGGGTCACTTAGAAATGTCCTTGTTTTCAAAAGAAAAGCAATTTCTTTGTCCATTAAAATAACATCAAATTGATCAGAAATACAGTGTAGACATTGTTAATGTTGTAAATGGCTAATGTAGCTGGAAACGGCAGATTTTTTATGGAATATCTACATAGGTGTCCAGAGGCCCATTATCAGCAACCATCAGTCCTATGTTCCAATGGCACGTTGTGTTTGCTAATCCAAGTTTATCATTTGAAAAGGCTAATTGATCATTAGAAAACCCTTTTGCAATTATGTTAGCACAGCTGAAAACTTGTGCTGATTAAAGAAGCAATAAAACTGGCCTTCTTGAGACTAGTTGAGTATCTGGAGCATCAGCAATTGTGGGTTCGATTACAGAATCAAAATGGCCAGAAACAAAGAACTTTCTTCTGAAACTCGTCAGTCTATTCTTGTTCTGAGAAATGAAGGCTATTCCAGGCGAGGAATTGCCAAGAAACTGAAGATCTCATACAACGCTGTATACTACTCCCTTCAAAGAACAGCGCAAATTGGCTCTAACCAGAATAGAAAGAGGAGTGGGAGGCCCCGGTGCACAACTGAGCAAGAGGACAAATACATTAGACTGTCTAGATTGAGAAACAGACGCCTCACAGGTCCTCAACTGGCAGCTTCATTAAATAGTACCCGCAAAACACCAGTCTCAATGTCAACAGTGAAGAGGTGACTCCGGGATGCTGACCTTCTAGCCAGAGCTGCAAAGAAAAAGCCATATCTCAGACTGGCCAATACAAATAAAACATTAAGTTGGGCAAAAGAACACAGACACTGGACAGAGGAAGATTGGAAAAAAGTGTTATGGACAGACAAATCGAAGTTTGAGGTGTTCGGATCACAAAGAATAACATTTGTGAGACGCAGACCAAATGAAAAGATGTTGGAGGAGTGCTTGATGCCATCTGTCAAGCATGGTGGAGGCAATGCGATGGTCTGGGGGTGCTGTGGTAAAGTGGGAGATTTGTACAGGGTAAAAGGGATCTTAAAGAAGGAAGGCTATCACTCCATTTTGCAACGCCATGCCATACCCTGTGGACTGCGCTTGATTGGAGCCAATTTCCTCCTACAACAGGACAATGACCCAAAGCACAGCTCCAAACTATTTAGGGAAGAAGCAGTCAGCTGGTATTCTGTCTATAATGGAGTGGCCAGCACAGTCACCGGATCTCAACCCTATTGAGCTGTTGTGGGAGCAGCTTGACCGTATGGTACGTCAGAAGTGTCCATCAAGCCAATCCAACTTGTGGGAGGTGGTTCAGGAAGCATGGAGTGAAATCTCTTCAGATAACCTCAACAAATTGACAACTAGAATGCCAAAGGTCTGCAAGGCTGTAATTGCTGCAAATGGAGGATTCGTTGACGAAAGCAACGTTTGAAGGATACAATTATTATTTCTATTAAAAATCATTATTTCTAACCTTGTCAATGACTACATTTCCTATGCATTTTGCTATATTTCCTATTCAAACTCATTTCATGTATGTTTTCATGGAAAACAAGGACATTTCTAAGTGACCCCAAACTTTTGAACGGTAGTGTATGTATATCTATATATTTTGTGGGGAAAAAACATATGGGGAATTGGAAGTGATGCAGACAATTACATTGATGGAAGTTACAATCTATCTGCAATATTAAAGGTGATCAGAGGATGGGGTTTCATTCTCGCAACGTCAGGTCTCGTCAGGTATTTGTGATTCAACTGTACTTGACAGGTGTTGACACGGGCAACGCCGGGATTGAAGAACCCCCCCGTTCAACCTGCTTCTTACCCTTCACTCTGACACCCACCCATCAAAACAACAAAAGCATCCCATCGGGAGGGGGGTCATGTGGAACTGTGCACAATACCTCCCCCTTAAGCTTGAAGGCACTCTGCCTCTGTAAGGCTATGAATATGGGACCAAATACTTAACTTTTTACTACTTTAATACACATATAAGTGAATTTGTCCCAATACTTGTACAAAAAGTGCTGTCATTTCTAAAGGGTTCACCTGATATGGATGAAAATACCCTCAAATTAAAGCTGACAGTTTGCACTTTAAACTCATCATCATTGTATCATATAAAATTCACAGTGCTGGAGTACAGAGCCAAAACAACAAATGTGTGACTGTCCCAATACTTTTGGAGCTCACTGTATTTGGAGAGAGAGCGCTGAAGTGGGAAAAGATGGAGGGAGAGGGAAAGAAAGGAAGGGGATTTGCCAATGCTGCTGGTGGCGAGCGGCCATACAGTCTGCCTGGGCTCTTGCGGCGGGTAATGAATGCCAGCGCCGAGCAGATGCTGTGGAGACATCTCAGATCTATCACCGGGCCTGCATCAGCACAGTAGTGCACACCGGCCACCACCCTCCTCCCTTCCTTCCCTCCCTCCCTCCACTCGGCTCCACTCTTCAGCCTGTCCCTATCTGCACTGTGTACTTCTCTACCCCTGCCTGTTCCTCAACGAACTGACATTACACCCAAGTGGGGCTGTCAGCTCGTCCTGTAGGTACAGCATTGGTTCAGAATAACAAACAGTGTAGAAGCATGTGTGGAAGGCATTATACCCTCAACAGTACCCAATGCTCCGATGCTTTCAACCATCCAACAGGTTTGCCAAACATGTTAAGTGTTTTGTGTCCGGTTAAAGCTCTGGGCCCATATCCACAAAGAGTCTCAGAGCAAGAGTGCTGATAAAGGGTCAGTTTGGCCTGTTAGATCATAATAAGATTATATGGACAGGGGCACCTGATCGCAGCACTTACACTCTGAGATGCTTTTCGAATATGGGTCCTTTCTGCTTTGTGTATTGTAAGGGTCATGAATTTCACTATCTCCTCCTGTTTTTGGCATCTGAACATTTGCCAAACCCATACACATTGCCATCAAACATAAAATGCCAGTGCGAGTCAACTAATACATGTTTGTCACCACTAAATTAGATTTACCCTCACAAGGGCCTTATTTGAGGATTCATTCTCGTTCCGAGCTGCTGTGGTCATCTGTGCTTTTTATGTCCAAAATATATGTCCTTCTCATTCCCAGCTAACTAGCCTGTTTTATAATTCTCGAAGGCACGGCGCTTTCCTTTTGTCTTTTTTGTTTTCCCTCTTTTTGTGGGGCAAGTGGGTGGCCGTCACTGGACGAGAGGCAACGGGCCAGTTTCCTCTAAATTACCATGGAACCATGAAGTACAGAGTGACAACAATTAGAGTGGCTCACAGCTGCCCGTCACAGGCGGTCAAGCCGAAGTCTCCAGGAGTCACGGGGAGGGAAGCGTTTCATAAGCAATCCACGGTGACAGTTTGGTACCAGCGCGGCTCTGAATTATCGCTTAAAAAACCACCTCTGACCTCTTGAGGACCGCCAGGAGGGACTTTTGCTGTTTCCTGGAGCTGTCGAGTCTTAGTGATTTGAATGATTGGCATTTAGACAGTGTTGATTTTAAAGGATTGATAACTTGTATTTTTTTTCTCTTTTACTTTAGTTTTCACCTGTGTCTATTGCTATACTTTATGCACTTCGTTCTTGTATAATGAAAAGCGCTTTACAAATGTAATACATCATAATTATTATTGTACAATCCTTTAACACTTTACATTGTGTAGTACACTAGTAACAACATTGCTGTCACATACAGTTGAAGTCCGAAGTTTACATACACTTAGGTTGGAGTCATTAAAACTCATTTTTCAACCACTCCACAAATGTATTTTGAAAAAACTATAGTTTTGGCAAGTCGGTTAGGACATCTACATTGTGCATGACACAAGTAATTTTTCCAACAATTGTTTACAGACAGATTATTTCACTTATAATTCACTGTATCACAATTCCAGTGGGTCAGAAGTTTACATACACTAAGTTGACTGTGCCTTTAAACCGCTTGGAAAATTCCAGAAAATGATGTCATGGCTTTAGAAGCTTCTGATAGGCTAATTGACATAATTTGAGTCAATTGGAGGTTTACCTGTGGATGTATTTCAAGGCATACCTTCAAACTCAGTGCCTCCTTGCTTGACATCAAGGGAAAATCAAAAGAAATCATCCAAGACCTCAGAAAAAAAATTGTAGACCTCCACAAGTCTGGTTCATCCTTGGGAGCAATTTCCAAAGGTACCACGTTCATCTGTACAAACAGTAGTACGCAAGTATAAACACCATGGGACCACGCAGCCGTCATACCGCTCAGGAAGGAGACGCGTTCTGTCTCCTAGAAATACTTTGGTGTGAAAAGTGCAAATCAATCCCAGAACAACAGCAAAGGACCCTGTGAAGACGCTGGAAACAGGTACAAAAGTATCTATATCCACAGTAAAACGAGTCCTATATCGACATTACATTTTTCATTTTAGTCATTTAGCAGATGCTTTTATCCAGAGCGACTTACAGTTAGTGAGTGCATACATTATTATTCGTTTTTTGTTATTTTTTATTTTCATACTGGCCCCCCGTGGGAATCGAACCCACAACCCTGGCTTTGCAAACGCCATGCTCTACCAACTGAGCTACATCCCTGCCGGCCATTTCCTCCACTACCCTGGACGAAGCTGGGCCAATTGTGTGCCGCCCCATGGGTCTCCTGGTCGCGGCCGGCTACGACAGAGCCTGGATTCGAACCAGGATCTCTAGTGGCACAGCTAGCACTGCGACATAACCTGAAAGGCCGCTCAGCAAGGAAGAAGCCACTGCTCCAAAACCGCCATAAAAAAACCTACTATGGTTTGCAACTGCACATGGGGACAAAGATCATACCTTTTGGAGAAATGTCCTCTGGTCTGATGAAACAAAAATAGAACTGTTTGGCCATAATGTCCATCGTTATGTCTGGAGGAAAAAGGGGGACGCTTGCAAGCCGAAGAACACCGTCCCAACCGTGAAGCACGGGGGTGGCAGCATCATGCTGTGGGGGTGCTTTGCTGCAGGAGGGACTGGTGCACTTCACAAAATAGATGGCATCATGAGGAAGGAGAATTATGTGGATATATTGAAGCAACATCTCAAGACATCAGTCAGGAAGTTAAAGCTTGGTCGCAAATGGGTCTTCCAAATGGACAATGACCCCAAGCATACTTCCAAAGTTGTGGCAAAATGGCTTAAGGACAACAAAGTCAAGGTATTGGAGTGGCCATCACAAAGCCCTGACCTCAATCCTGTAGATTTGTGGGCAGAACTGAAAAAGCGTGTGCGAGTAAGGAGGCCTACATACCTGACTCATTTACTCCAGCTCTGTCTGGAGGAATGGTCCAAAATTCACCCAGCTTATTGTGGGAGGCTTGTGGAAGGCTACCCGAAATGTTTGACCCAAGTTAAACCATTTAAAGGCAATGCTACCAAATACTAATTGAGTGTATGTAAACTTCAGACCCACTGGGAATGTGATGAAAGAAATAAAAGCTGAAATAAATCATTAACTCTACTATTATTCTGACATTTCACATTCTTAAAATAAAGTGGTAATCCTAACTGACCTAAAACAGGGAATTACTACGATTAAATGTCAGGAATTGTGAAAAACTGAGTTTAAATGTATTTGGCTAAGGTATATGTACACTTCCGACATCAACTGTATGTGATTAGGATATAAAGTCCTGCTCAGAGAAGGCTCGTTAGACTTTTCTCCTCTGTAACTGTAACTGTATGATCTTTGTACTGCTTAAGCAGACCTTTGACCTGCTTAAGGTGCTGATTTGATACTCACAAGGCCACTTGGCCTTGTTTGGTCTTTCCCACAAGATTTAGTGTTGACAGAACAGTTTTCCTGTTAGTGATTATAAGGGCCTTCTCTAGGAATGCCTGTTAGACTTCTTCTAAGCTGATGCTGGATGCTGTCTCCTTGTTGCAACTTGTACTGCCTCCAATTGTAGTTGTATTTCACTGGTCTGAAACAATATAAAATGGTCTTACATTTCAAATAATAGTACAGTGGGGAGAACGAGTATTTGATACACTGCCGATTTTGCAGGTTTTCCTACTTACAAAGCATGTAGAGGTCTGTAATTTTTATCATAGGTACACTTCAACTGTGAGAGACGGAATCTAAAACAAAAATCCAGAAAATCACAATGTATGATTTTTAAGTAATTAATTTGCATTTTATTGCATGACATAAGTATTTGATACATCAGAAAAGCAGAACTTAATATGTTGTACAGAAACCTTTGTTTGCAATTACAGAGATCATATGTTTCCTGTAGGTCTTGACCAGGTTTGCACACACTGCAGCAGGGATTTTGGCCCACTCCTCCATACAGACCTTCTCCAGATCCTTCAGGTTTCGGGGCTGTCGCTGGGCAATACGGACTTCCAGCTCCCTCCAAAGATTTTCTATTGGGTTCAGGTCTGGAGACTGGCTAGGCCACTCCAGGACCTTGAGATGCTTCTTACGGAGCCACTCCTTAGTTGCCCTGGCTGTGTGTTTCGGGTCGTTGTCATGCTGGAATACCCAGCCACGACCCATCTTCAATGCTCTTACTGAGGGAAGGAGGTTGTTGGCCAAGATCTCGCGATACATGGCCCCATCCATCCTCCCCTCAATACGGTGCAGTCGTCCTGTCCCCTTTGCAGAAAAGCATCCCCAAATAATGATGTTTCCACCTCCATGCTTCACAGTTGGGATGGTGTTCTTGGGGTTGTACTCATCCTTCTTCTTCCTTCAAACACGGCGAGTGGAGATTAGACCAAAAGGCTAAAAAAAAAATTCATCAGACCACATGACCTTCTCCCATTCCTCCTCTGGATCATCCAGATGGTCATTGGCAAACTTCAGACGGGCCTGGACATGCGCTGGCTTGAGCAGGGGGACCTTGCGTGCCCTGCATGATTTTAATCCATGACAGCGTAGTGTGTTACTAATTGTTTTCTTTGAGACTGTGGTCCCAGCTCTCTTCAGGTCATTGACCAGGTCCTGCCGTGTAGTTCTGGGCTGATCCCTCACCTTCCTCATGATCATTGATGCCCCATGAGGTGAGATCTTGCATGGAGCCCCAGACCGAGGGTGATTGACCGTCATCTTGAACTTCTTCAATTTTCTAACAATTGCGCCAACAGTTGTTGCCTTCTCACCAAGCTGCTTGCCTATTGTCCTGTAGCCCATCCCAGCCTTGTGCAGGTCTACAATTTTATCCCTGATGTCCTTACACAGCTCTCTGGTCTTGGCCATTGTGGAGAGGTTGGAGTCTGTTTGATTGAGTGTGTGGACAGGTGTCTTTTATACAGGTAACGAGTTCAAACAGGTGCAGTTAATACAGGTAATGAGTGGAGAACAGGAGGGCTTCTTAAAGAAAAACCAACAGGTCTGTGAGAGCCGGAATTCTTACTGGTTGGTAGGTGATCAAATACTTATGTCATGCAATAAAATGCAAATTAATTACTTAAAGATCATACAATGTGATTTTCTGGATTTTTGTTTTAGATTCCGTCTCTCACAGTTGAAGCGTACCTATGATACAAATTACAGACCTCTACATGCTTTGTAAGTAGGAAAACCTGCAAAATCGGAAGTGTATCAAATACTTGTTCTCCCCACTGTATATCTTTGATGTAGACATTTATTGGTGCCACAGAGTCCTAAAGTCTTGAGAGAAAGCAATTAGTTTACTTTTTCTCGACTTACTGTATGTTTGGATTCTATGTTTATTAAATATGTAATATCTGTCCTTGTGTTGCCTTGCAGCTCCTATGGACTTGATGATTTAGCATCCAGAAATAAACAAGCACTCGCAAGATTACTTCTTAATGCCTGGATAATTTTAAATAAGATTTGGAAAGAATGGACATTTAATTAAGTTTCATTTCTTTGGCGTTACTGTGTAATCTTGACATCAGCCAAGTTGTGCTCAAGTTTCATGAAAGACCAGTTTTCAAAATAATTGCTAATTTTCTTTGACAACACAAGATTCATAAATATTCAATGAATAGTAATTGGACAAAATCCATTCTTGCTCAAGGCCCATTTTTATCATCTGTTTCTTCCCATATACTGTATAGTATTGCACTTGGGTATTAGTAACACTTGAAATTCAGTAACACTTCAGTAGAACTTGTTTCAGAGTATTTCACTGTATCAGACATACTTGAAACACAGTAAGACTTGTTTCTGTAACACTTGCCCATTTCAGTGGAAATTCAATGACCTCAACAAAGATCATCCCAGAGGCTGATAACTTTAAAGCATTGCGGGGATGGTGAAAAGCAAAAGTGGCAAGAGAAAAGAATGAGGCCGAGACGCTTATGGGTGTAGATGGAGAGCTGACGCATGTCTGTAAAGAGAGAGCCTGTCTGTTTAGCTGAGAGAATCTGATAACAAGACGCTCACCTGACGTCGGTGCCATGGCCTTGGGGGAGTTCAGCTCATCCTGGGCCATCCAGGAGAAGTTCCAGTAACCTTGGGGGACCCCCAGTCCGGATCGACCTGCCAGCGGCTCCCCTGGAAGAAAGAGTAGAAGACATGGTCATAATAATGC
Source organism: Coregonus clupeaformis (assembly GCF_020615455.1). Classification (NCBI taxonomy): domain Eukaryota; kingdom Metazoa; phylum Chordata; class Actinopteri; order Salmoniformes; family Salmonidae; genus Coregonus; species Coregonus clupeaformis. Next base: position 41,258,501 of record NC_059225.1, read on the forward strand.
AACACAACCAACAAATCATTCCTTTAAAGGAGAACGGAATAAAGTTCAATGTTTGTACTCTTTGTTTATTCAGATACACATGATGAGAGGGGGACAGGGATAAATAGTTGAAAGAGGTTGATCAAGGAATCAAATGTCGATTTCCCAGGGGCCATGTGGGCCAACCTTTTATTTTTTTTAAAGAGTGGGCAGTTGTTTCATGTTTATTGGATTGAATAGAGATAGAGAGGAAAGATAGAGGAGATGTGCTGAAATATTGTAGCAGTGGGCCAGAGGCAGCGTCTTAGACCACTAGTCCACCCTAGTCTGCAACTTCTGGTACTTTTTATGTGTATTTATACATCTGAATGGCGCCGGAGAAGATGGCTGCCATTTTACAGCCCTCTAACCAATTGTACTATTATGTGTGTTTTTACGCGTTATTTGTAATTTATTCTGTACATAATGTTTCTGCCACCGTCTCTTATGACCAAGAAGAGCTTCTGGATATCAGGACAGCGATTACTCACCTCGTATTGGACAAAGATTTTTTCTTCAACTAGTCGGACGCGAAGGATATCCTACAGACACCCAACAAGGCCCAAATCCCTGTCATTCGCGTGAGAAAGAGACAGAGATATCGTGGACGTAGGTTGGGGTGCCTTGTAAGGATCCGACGGCGAGCGAGTAAACTGCCTCTTCCATCAATCCTATTAGCCAATGTTCAATCATTTGAAAACAAATAAGATTACCTAAGATTACGGTTATCCTACCAACAGGACATTAACAACTGTAATATCTTACCTGCTGCTCTTTAGTTATTTGCTTTTATTTTTTACTTATCTATTTTTTACTTAACACTATTTTATTTTTTATTTCTTTTTAAACTGCATTGTTGGTTAAGGGCTTGTAATTAAGCATTTCACTGTAATGTCTACACATGTTGTATTCGGCCCATGTGGCAAATAACATTTGATTTGAATCCAGTAATGATTGCCCCGTGGTGTGTCTGCATGCTTTGACAATGCGCCATTCATTTTTCTCAACTCAAGCGTTTATGTAGTCAAATTGTTGCCTGTTGTTTTTACACCAGATCACAGTAGGTAAAAATATTTGTTTTTCTGTTCATCAATTTAATCCCAAGTCTCTAGATACCTTTTGTTCTCTACAACAATGTTGAAATAAGTATTTGTTTATACTTTCTCTTTAAAGTTATACATTTTATCTGGACCACTATTAGCATCCACTGATACTGTATGTTTGTGCAGAAAAAACACCAAACATCACAATGAGGTGAAGGTTAAGGGATCAAGGGATGGTGAGAAGGGCGTCTAATGTTTCTAGCCCAGTTCTATCACTGCAGACTCCTGAGAACAGCATTCACTATGAGTACCGATGGATATGTACGTTATTTGTAGCGTTTCAGGTCTTGTTTTTCTATAGTAGATCCACAGTGACATCATAATGATTCCAGCAGTGATTGGTAGTATGGATGTGTGTATTTATTTGTTTACTTACTTCTATATTGATCTGTGTATAACATGTTGATACTAAAGATGAAGATATAATTGCCTCTCCACTCGAATATACAAATCATTAAGAACACCTGCTCTTTCCTCGACTGACCAGCTGAATCCAGGTGAAAGCTATGATCCCTTATTGGTGTCACCTGTTAAATCCACTTCAATCTGTGTAGATGAAGGGTAGCAGACAGGTTAAAGAAGGATTTTCAAGCCTTGAGACATGGATTGTGTATGTGTGCCATTCAGAGGGTGAATGGGCAAGCCAAAATATTTAAGTGCCTTTGAACGAGGTATGGTAGTAGGTGCCAGATGGGAAGCATTGGGGTCAACAAGGGCCAGCATCCCTGTAGAATGCCCCGACTCAATACATATGTTCCTAATGTTTGGTATACTCATGTGGATACATACACTGAATACCTTCCTAATCTTGAGTTGCATTCCCCCCCCCTCCCGTTTTTCCCTCAGAACAGTCTCAATTTGTCAGAGCTTGGACTCTACAAGGTGTCGAAAGCATTCCACAGGGATACTGGCCCATGTTGACTCCAATACTTCCCACGGTTGAGTCAAGTTTGCTGTATGTCCTTTCGGTGCTGGACCATTCTTGATACACACGGGAAACTGTTGAGCGTTAAAAACACAGCAGCGTTGTAGTTCTTGACATACTCAAACCGGTGCACCTGGCGCCTACTAGCATACCCCATTCAAAGGCACTTAAATATTTTGTGTTGCCCTTTCACCCTCTGAATGGAACACATACACAATCCATGTCTCAAGGCTTAAAAATCCTTCTTTAACCGGTCTCCTCCCCTTCATTTACACTGATTCAAGTGGATTTAACAAGTGACATCAATAAGGGATCATAGCTTTCACCTGGATTCACCTAGTCAGTCTATGTCATGGATATGTTTTGTACACTCAGTATATATTCTGTACCATAAAACCAGGCAAGCCTACAGCACTTTGAATGTGAAAGAGCCCCACTACACCATGGTGTTCAAATGTGCCACTCACACGATTGCAAGTTTGGTCCCTCGGTTTCTCTGACTTTGTTTAAACCCCCGAAACTGGGAAGCAATTTGATTTGGGACCAATTTGTTGTCCGGTGCATTAAAAGAGATGGGACAGTAGTTTGATAGTCTGAGAGGTACGAAGTACTTAAGATCTGCTGAGGGTCTTTCTTTCTCTCCCTCTGTCGTTCTTGTGTTTTTTTCCCACTTGTCTTTCTTGTGTTCTTTCTCTATGTCTCTCCCTTACACTGTACCTTTAGAGGAGGCTCGGCAAACCAAAATCCTTTAATCATTTCAAATAAGCACCAAAGGGGAGATCGATAGTAAACACAGCATTACTTTCATAAGCCAGCGAGCACAGTGCATTGGCTGCCTTAGTGGCACTGGAGGCCCATCTCTTAAACTCTGTCCCTGAGCTTGACTTCAAAGCCACAGGGATTATATTAGAGCAAAATGTATATAGGCATAGTGGAGTATAGAAGACTCATGCAGAGACTCCAATCCACTCATATGTGTACAATAGATTTCCGCATTAATGCAAATTTTTCCACTTTTCCACTCCCCCTCCATATCTCTCCCTCTATCAGGCTCATCGGGCCTTTCAATAATGCCAGCATGCACATTATCATAAATGTTCTTTCTATTTTTACCAAGTCCTTTCAGTCCATGTCAACCAGGGCCTCAGCTCTATCTGACTGCATTATTCAAAGCATTATTTATGTAGTGATGGTCAGAGGATTATCTTCCGCCTCCCCCCCCCAATAATAGCCTCCTCTGCAACAGACTCAATTGACATCAGCTTCGCCAAACAGCCATTAGAGCAGCGGTTTCAACCGGTCGATCACCAAACATTTCTGTAGAAAGCGTTTATTTTAATTTTTTGTGTGTTGCGCTTTTGGTGGTAGGTACACTTGATTCAGAAGCCCTGTTGGCGGTAGGTGCACTTGATTCAGAAGCCCTGTTGGCGGTAGGTGCACTTGATTCAGAAGCCCTGTGCACCGGGTAGACAACGTGTTCCCATTTTGAACCATTTCATTTGTCTGAAAAGACAAACTCTGCCTACCTGGCGGACAGGGAGAGCTGTGGCTAAATCACAGGAGGTTGGTGGCACCTTAATTGGGGAGGACGGGCTCTTGGCAACGGCTGGAGTGGCATAATTGGAATGGTATCAAATGGAAACCATTTGTTTGATGCCCTTGGAAATCATGTGTTTGATGCCCTTCCATTTGTTACATTCCAGCCATTACTATGAGCCGTCCTCCCCTTAGCGGCCTCCACTGGGCTAAGTCGAGTGCGAAGGCAATCGGATAGCTCAAATCACCGTGCCAACAGCTTCCATGACCGAGACGGACCGAGACGGTCAAAGAATACAGCAAAGAGCTGCAGTTTTTATGAGTGAGTTCATGTCTAAGTTTTTATTCAGCACTGTCAACACTGTTTTTTGTTTGTTTTTACGTGCTTCTCCCTACTTCCACTCATGCTGCAGCTGCAATGAATGAGTAGCCAAGTATATCCATAGCCCTCCATTATTATCATTATTAGCAGCAGCTTTTAGTGTCTATATTAATATTGAGGAATATTTAATTTTCTCTGGTCATTGGAACAACGTGAATTTAGTCAGTCTCACCGGAAGAAAGGAAGGAGAGAGCAGGGACCGTGAGAGGCGGACCCTCTGCTGCTCTTTCCCTCCCTCCACTGAGACTAATGCCGTGTTCAAAACAACTGAGAACTCTGAAATCTCTGCCTTCCGACTTCAGTGTGTTCAAGACAACTGGGAACTCGGGGAAAAAAATGCGATCCGACTTGGAAAAATCGTTTTAAATTCCAAGTCGGAAACTGGGGCATCTTTCTAGAGCACCGATTATCCGACCAGAAGATCACTGACGTCATGATTTGATCTCGTTTTTTTCAGAGTTCTCAGTTGTCTTGAAAGCACCATGACCATCAGATACAGATACCATCAGTCCAATAAAATAAAAAAGCAAATTATTTGCAAATGATTTCAATTTATGCTCAGCTGTGGTTCGCAACTGCTACACCAACTGATCTATTTTATTATCAAAACTCGAGTTTTGAAATATAATATGGTCTGTGAAGAGCAATATTGGCAGGCCAGGCATATAGCCAATATGCTTTGATAATCTATTAGGCCTACTGCACAAACCTCATTCCTACAGAACTGTTTTTATTAGGTTGATGATTTTTTTTTTAGTCATGCTTAAAAAAAATATGAGCGGTAGATCTCGGCTTGCTTTTTGACTGCGAAAGTGATCTTGACTCAGAAAAGGTTGGTGACCACTGCATTAGAGGAACTGTGGCATCCCCCCTCTTTTGAAAAAGCCCCACAAGTGCTCCATAGATTGATCAATGAGGCTTGAACTGCACGTAGTACAAGCCCGCCACCTAAACACCCTAACCCTAAACCTAACCCTAAAACCTTAAACCTAACCCTTAAGCTTCAATAGCATTTGAACAAATTCAGGACCTGACTTTTCAAAATAGTTCTTGTTTTCCTACCTTTTCAGGACATTCAGGTGAATTGTTAGGACATTGGGGTCCTGATAATGCAGGAAAACAAGTACTTGCCCACACACACACGCACACACACTACACACACAGCTCTAGAACTGTGATCACGGGATGCTGAGACAGAGCTCGATGGAATAATAACATTTCACACACACACGCGCCACAGCAACTGTGACAATGCAGGTTGTTGGTAGAAGAGGAGAGAGAGAGAGAGAGAGACTCTGGACGTAGTACATGATGTATTTAGCACTGGTGGGCTTTGTTTCACCACGGTGCAACGAGCCAGAAATAAACCCAATTGCCCGTGGCGGAAAACAGGGGAATGGGTTATATAGGGAGTGGGTCTGCTTTGGGTTATGAGACTCAAAAAGACACACAAACACAGACAGAAGGAGGCATAAAGAATAGAGCAGGCAGGTGTAATTCGCAAATGTGCTAAATACTGTTCCAATAAGCAAACCCAGCATCAAACTAAAACACTGACTTCACTAAAACCACAGACCATGACTCCCCCTTATCTGCCTCCTTTTGAGCTTCTACTCATAACAGTGAATGGTGAGGACTTGAAGACAAACAAAAAAAAGTCATTTTTGCCTTACCCTCATTTGATTTTCAATCCCCACAAACCAGTTTTGCTCCCTTTTTTTTTATTAATTAAAGATTGGCCGCTGGATACGTACATTACTGCCCAAATAAATGTATTTGCTGTCCGGCAGGCCATGGCGGGTCATTAAATGCTCATCAAAGTCAAACGTCAAAACGTCCAAGCCACACTCGGAATTGCACCTTCGGTTCGCCACAAAAGAGTCTCATCGATTTCCATCAGGTGATCCTGACACTCCGCTTAGTGCTCCGACTTTCATTAAGAGCTTTGCCAAATTCCCCACATACCCCATTCCTCTACCGCCCAAACCCCATTTCCCCCATTCTCACTAGAGACCACTACTGACATAGTTAAGCCATCTCCTCCACCCTCATTCCCTCCACCGCCCCTTTACCCTCATCCCCCCATCCATGTTCTCAATGGCCGTAATGTTACTACGATTAATGAGAAGGTCTAAACAACCCACCTGCCCATCCACCCAATGATTGATGGATCACTGGTGATGTTCAGGCAGTATATATGTTCCATTAAAATGAATTACTTGGTTCCAATCAATTCAGAAAAGCTCCAGTTTCTGGTACCAAGTGAGTAATAAGTAGCAGGTTAATTTCATCGCCCAAGGTTAAAAAGGGGTTTTGAGGCGTAAAATATTCCATGTGCACATGTGTGGTAGTAATTGCTGTGTGCTTTGATAGTGGGCTTATGCCATTCGGAGAGGTTCAATGCATTTTTTTAAGTCAATCATAGTACCAGGGCTTGCTCCAAGCCATGTACAGTTTTATGGAGTCACTCAAGTGGGGAATGTACCCAGGTCATTTGCCATGTTTTCAGGGAAAAGTTACCCATCAAACAAGGCAAGCTTAGCAAACTAACCTCTATTGGATTCTTCTTACTGTGGAATAATATTTCATTCAAATATTTCAATTAATTTGAAAAGCAACAGGCAACAAAGCACCATGTAGCTTTATAATTTGTTAAGGGAAATTGTGGCTTCTCCAGACAGTCTCTGTCAGAACACAGAGATACAGAACAAGTTTGAGAAATATGATGTTTAAATACATTTCAGGTAAATATATGACACTTAAACTATCATGACAACCTTAACCATTCCCACAACTAGTTGCAGATGCTGTGAAGATCACTATCTATCAAATATTCTGTTGCAAAAAGCCCAAGTACGATTATTACTAAATACATTTCAGGTGAATGTAGGACACCTAAACTAGCGAAACATGTGCTTAACCATTCCCACAACTGGTTGTTGTTGCTGTGAAGACGACGACATATTCCTTGTGATTAAATATTTAACCGTCATTTGTTGCATGACTGCCGTGTTTCGGGGCAAATCCCTCTGGACATCTATGTTATTTTACATGTGTTCCAAAGTTCAAAGCAGCGAAAGGTACTGTTTACATTTTTTCTGTTGCGTGCTTTGTTCACGGTATTCCCTCTTGATAGAGCTGCTGCAGGAGAGCCCCCTACCTCACGTCGACAATGGAGATGTCAAGCACGTGTCATTGTTTGTTAGAGAGTTTTAATATTTTACTCCTGTTGCTGCTAGCTTCTGCCAGCGTTTTCCATAAGCCCTTGTGTATTTGGCTTTCAGACAACTAGCAGTCGCACCATGCGACAGTAGAGTAGAGCCACTGGGTTGGAGCTTTTGAGTGAAGTACATTGGAGTTAAGTAATGTCTAAAGATGCCGTATCTTAATTTAAACCAGTTTCACACAGCAGGAAAATAATCGTGCAGCAACAGGAAATGTGAATTGTTATGTGGATTATAATCATGGACATTTTTTGTAGGGGTTGATACATCTTTCGTTAGGGCAAATCAAGTCTGAAATGTTAAAGTAGAAATGACAAACTTTAAACCCCGAAGTCACTAAAAGTTTGCATTTCCTGCAACAACAGGATGAAAATACGGCATCTGTAGTTATTTTCAATGGAACAATTCTTCTCTCCTGATCAGTTTGGATTTTACACCAAAATCCGTGAATTTGAAAGCTAGTGTATATCTACCCCACATCTCCTCTGGTACACAGAAACCTTTTTTGAATAACAAGAATGCATCCTTCCTTCCTAATTCCTTCAGGTAAGCACACATCTTGAAGTGGTTGGATAGGTGAAAGCAAGGTTAGGATACCACCCTATTACTTTCACCAATTCAACCAATTCAAATCTGCGATTACTTTTTTTTAAGGCAGGAAGGATGCAGTTCTAAGGTATTTGAACAGGACCTTAACCTTTTTCTTACCATAGGCTATTCAGGAGCATGGTTTATCAACAAATGTAAATGATGACTCTGAAAAGGCTAAACGGGATCCTTGAGACGTTTCAACTCTGACGTCACCCAATGGAAGTTGGGGGTGACGCTGTAGAATATCTGACCATTCTGTGTTGAGTCTGACATTTCAGACTGGGGTTCAATCTTGTCAGAATGTTTGTAATGATACACTACATGACCAAAAGTATGTGGACACCTGCTCGTCAAACATCTCATTCCATAATCATGGGCATTAATATGGAGTTGGTCCCCCATTTGCTGCTATAACAGCCTCCACTATTCTGGGAAGGCTTTCCACTAGATGTTGGAACATTGCTGTTGCGAATTGCTTCCATTCAGCCACAAGAGTATTAGTGAGGTAGGGAAATGATGTTGGGTGTTTAGGCCTGGCTTGCAGTCGGCATTCCAATTCATCCCAAAGGTGTTCGATGGGGTTGATATCAGGGCTCTGTCCAGGCCAGTCAAATTCTTCCACACCGATCTAGCCAAACCATTTCTGTATGGACCTCGCTTTGTGCACGGGGGCATTGTCATGCTGAAACAGGAAAGGGCCTTCCCCAAACTGTTGCCACAAAGATGAAAGCACAGAATTGTCTAGAATGTCATTGTATGCTGCAGCGTTAAGATTTCCCTTCACTGGAACTAAGGGGCCTAGCCCGAACCATGAAAAATAGCCCCAGACCACTATTCCTCCTCCACCAAACTTTACAGTTGGCACTATGCATTGGGACAGGTAGCGTTCTCCTGGCATCCACCAAACCCAGATTCGTCCGTCAGACTGCCAGATGGTGAAGCGTAATTCATCACTCCAGTTTCCTCTGCTCTAGAGTCCAGTGGCGGTAAGCTTTACTCCACTCCAGCCAACGCTTGGCATTGCGCATGAGGTTGTGTGCAGCTGCTTGGCCATGGAAACCCATTTCATGAAGCTCCCGACCAACAGTTCTTGTGCTGACCTTGCTTCCAGAGGCAGTTTGGAACTCGGTAGTGAGTGTTGCAACTGAGGACAGATGTTGGTTACGCGCTTCAGCACTTGGCGGTCCCGTTCTGTGAGCTTGTGTGGCCTACTACTTTGCGGCTGAGCCGTTGTTGCTCCTAGACGTTTCCACTTCACAATAACAGCACTTACAGTTGACAGGGGCAGCTCTAGCAGGGCAGACATTTGAAGAACTGACTTGTTGGAAAGGTGGCATCCTATGACGGTGCCACGTTGAACGTCACTGAGCTCTTCAGAATGGCCATTCTACTGCCAATGTTTGTCTATGGAGATTGCGTGGCTGTGTGCTTGATTTTATACACCTGTCAGCAACGGATGTGGCTGAAATAGACAAATCCACTAATTTGAAGGGGTCTCCACATACTTTTGTATATCGTGTATATCTGAAAGTCAGACTAATGTATGTATCAAGTGAAGACCCAGAAAGCTACACAATCATTTACTTTCATCCAATATGTGTTGTAATGGCCCCGTGTAGCTCAGTTGGTAGAGCATGGCGCTTGCAATGCCAGGGTTGTGGGTTCGTTTCCCACGGGGGGCCAGTATGAAAAAAATAAATATGTGTGCACTCACTAACTGTAAGTCGCTCTGGATAAGAGTGTCTGCTAAATGACTAAAATGTAAATGTAATGCTCTGCTGGAGCTTATTGATCAACTTGATATACACCAGAAAACTGAAGATGGCATTGACTCCTGGTATGACAGATTTTGTGCTGTATAGTGAATTGGATGACTGTGTCAAGGGTAAATCTGTAAATGCGTTCAGAAAAAATAAAGGCCCAAAAAGTGGGTAAATCCCTTCTGGAATAAGGAACTAAAAGCATTTATGGTCACAGATGAGGTTGTCTGAAAAAAGGTTTCTAAAGTTTAAAGGAAATAAAAAGTTGAACGAAGAGCTAAGAAATGAATTTAAAGCGTGTCAACATAAATTTGATAAAAGATTAAGGTCTATAAAGTGTAGATTTAGTCGTGGGCAGGCATTACAACTGGAGAAGGGCTACAGACCAACAACACACAACAGTTGGAGTGAGATAAACAAGTTGAGCCCCAAAAAGGCTAAGCAAATTCCCATTTCCAATGGCATTGGAAAATGGAGAACTTTTCCATCAAACTGATATTGTTTTTGGGAAATGGGAAAGAGATTTTTCGTAAGCAATGTATGTAAATTGTATTCTTACATTCTAAATAACAGAACTGTCTAGTCAGCATGCTGATGAACAGAATGGCTTTAGGAAAGTCAGAGCTTGTACAGACCATACAGTATATATACTGTCTCCACAGTGGTCCAGGCTAGAATCCAACTTTTGCCTGTTTTATTGATTTTCAGAAGGCTTTCGATTGGGTGAATAGAGACTTCCTTGCTTTTAGACTAATTAAAATGGGAATTGAAGGAAGATTCTATGATGCAATCAAAGCTCTTTATCAGGCTCCAGTTGCCTGTGTTCAGGTCAATGACCTCAGGACTGGCTGGTTTCCAATCCCTTATGGTGTAAAGCAGGGAGAAGTACTCTCGCCCACTTTGCACTATATGTGTATGATTTAGCTCTACAAATCAAGCACGTTAAACTTGGTGTTGAAGTTGCAGATATAGTCCTGGGCATCTTGTTGTATGCTGATGACATAGTTCTCCTTGCCGAGACTGAAGATGACCTCCAAAATATGTTGAATATTGTTAATTTATGGTGTACTAAATGGAGACTAGTGATAAAAAGAACTTGTTCATATCAGAAAGAAGGGCGTGCACACAGCTTTTGTTTTGGTACAACCCCATTATTCTTCACTGGGCTCTATAAATACTTTGGTTTCAACACATGACGTTTGAAGATGGCATTAGATCACTGGTAGATTCTGCGGGTAGAGCCTTGGGGTCAGTGTTCAACAAAATGAAAATATGTAAGGATCTCAGTTACTGTGCTTATTCTCAGCTATATAAATGTTGTATGTGTCCAGTGATGGACTATGCTGCTGGGGTATGGGGATCCGTACAATGTTCAAAACAGAATAATCCGCTGCTTTCTTGGTGTGCACAAACTGACTACAAACCTGGCCATCTGTGGAGGTATGGGTTGGGAACCATGTGTGGTTAGGCAAAAAAGGGGACGGGGTACGTCTTTGGAACACACTGATAAATATGCCAGGACACAGAATCACAAAAACAAGTGTTCGACTGGGACCTTACTTATATTTATCCTTGGGCTAGTACATTTTTGGTGATAACCCTGAAGTATTCTGGTTACAGGACGAGCAGAGGCTTGAATTCTGTTTCAGACAGGGCGTGTTTGAGATTGCTCAGTTTGTTCACAATGCCTGGAGAAGGAGGAGAAATGTACTTTTTGTGTAGTATGGCTAGATGGTAGTTGTACTTACCATGTATATTGTTTGTGTATAATTTGTATTATTTTATTTTGTTCTGTAGTGTCTTGTAAGCCCATATGGGCTGGGCACCGGTTGGTGGATGACACTTAAATAAATCATATCAATCACAAAAATTGAAGTTCAAATTAAAAATAATTAAGTAAGGGTTAAGGTTAGGGTTAGGTAAGGGTTAGGGTAAAGTTAGTGGTTAAGGTTAGAGTGCAGGGTAGGGTAGGGACGTCCCAAGGATCCCGGAGGAAAGACTGCCTCTTACTGATACATTGCCACCTTCTTAAAGGGACAGTTCAACGAAATAACACATATACAGTGCATTCAGAAAGTATTCAGACCCCTTGACTTTTTCCACATTTTGTTACGTTACAGCCTCATTCTTAATTTTTTATTTTTTTTATCCCCTCATCAATCTACACACAATACCCCATAATGACAAAGCAAAAAAGGTTTTGATAAATGTTTGCTAATTCATTCAAAAAAAAAAACAGATTTACATAAGTATTCAGACCCTTTGCTATGAGACTCGAAATTGAGCTCAGGTGCATCCTGTTTCCATTGATCATCCTTGATATGTTTCTACAACTTGATTGGAGTCCACCTCTGGTAAATTCAAATGATTGGACATGATTTGGAAAGGCACACGCCTGTCTATATAAGGTCCCACAGTTGACAGTGCATGTCAGAGCAACAACCCAAGCTAATGAGGCTAATATTATTTCATCATCATAGACTGGGGGGGATGAGGGAACTTCAACTTTTGTGCGAAGTGAAACGTGCCTATCAATTTATTTATCAGAACAGCTGTCCTGATGTTGAGCTTCAGTGGACTCATAAACGAGCGGCAGCGGGAAAACCGGCAGTGCTGGTGGAATCTTACTGATTTGATGGCTTAATTACACGGCGGTCACTTTTTTATCATTACAGATAAATGATAGTGATAATGATGATGATGGTGATGATGATGACAACAATTGATAATATTGGTGATAATATTGGTGATAATGATGATGATAATGATGATAATGATTGATGATGATGATGATGATGATGATGATGATGATGATGACAATTGATAATATTGGTGATATTATTGGTGATAAGGATGATGATGATAATGATGATGATAATGATGATGATAATGATGATGATAATGATGATGATGACAATGGGGAGATGACTTCAACTCTCTCTTACTGTCTTTTTTGCTAACCGAAAAAATGAACAAGAGATTCAGATTTCATGTGCTCATTGTGAATGGTCTCATACAAATACCAACACATCTAAAAATGGCACTCACAAACAAATCCATCACTGATATGCCTGGAAGTAACATGTTAATTAAGGTGCAAATGCAGTGAAGAAGTAGTATTTCTGGTGTAAAATGAAAGCATAACATGCTGTCTTCTGTCACTTCTTACAGAAGGACTAATTATATCTAAGTCCCACCCCCCGTCACTAGCTAGTGATAAATGAACAAAGGACTTGAGAATGGCTATTTCTGTGGAACGTCTGTCTGGAGGGATATGGCTGAGTCCCAATTGGCAGCCCATTCCCTATGTAGTGGACTATATAGGGAATAGGGTAGGGTGCCTTTTGGGAGGCAGCCTACGTGTCAAACAGAGAGCTTCATCTATAGCTCTTCCCTCTCTTCTGAAGCTTGTAATGTGGGTGACCTCAGTTTCCCTCCCTCCACTCTCTAATGTGGAAGATGTATTCATGATAATGAACTAGTAATGAGCTAATAAAAGAAGTGAATAAGGGGAAGACTGCCAGGAACAGACAAGTAATTTACGATGACAGGTCTCTTAATAAACATTCATACCCTTTTCATACTACTGAGCAAAACCGAGCCGAGCCAAGCTGTACTGGGCTGACCTGGCCTGGTTAGTTGCTGGATCCTAGCTGGAAATGTCAAAAGAAAAATATCCGAGCCAGCATAGTACGGTTCACAGATCCATTGACAGATCTAACCCCACACCTCAGATGCACCCAAACAGCACATAAAAAACGATAGAGAAAAAACATTCTCTCTCTCTGGACCCTAAATAAATAAATGTTGATAGAAATTCTGATACACCTGAGCACAGTTACCGTGGCAGTGTACCGAACATTCCTGGGGAGTGGGGGCGGACAAGCAAACACTATATTTCAATAAAGCACCACAGCGGCACTGTATGAAAGTGGACGTGATTTACCGCTATGCCTTTCCTGCTCCCTCATAATCTCAGAGTTAATGTAATGCGGGGCAGGCTTTTAAAAAGTGGAGCACCGCTCCATAAATCTGGCCTAGTCTACTGACCCGCCCCCCCTGCTCTCCAGCCTCTCTCTCTCTCTCTCTCTCTCTCTCTCTCTCTCTCTCTCTCTCTCTCTCAGCCGCCGCAATGGGACAGCTAGTGCTAAATTATGGCAGTCAACACCCCTCTCGGGTTGACTTGCCCCATCCAAGGGGTGCCCCTCTCTCTCTAAAGGTTTATCTGAAGAGTGCCCCATCTAAACCCACTTTTATCCCAAGTTTGTCTGTCATAACTATGTCCCTGCCTCCTGGATGCTCAAAGGGAACCACCTTCACCACAACTCTGGGTAAACATTTGTTCCAATATCAACACTAGAATACAATTAAGAATGAATGGATAGAGCATGGTATGCTATTATGGACATTGGAACATAGTCTGAGCACAGGACTCCACTGCACATTTTACAGGATAAATATTTCAGAAAAAACACATGGTTTCTCATGTGGAAAACCACATGAGTTCACATGAAATTTCACATGTGAAATCATGTGTAGTTTCATCTTATCATGTTGCTTTACATGTGTTCATGTAAAATGCATGTGTTTTTTCCATAAGCTATTCCTTAGCAGTTTTTTTTTTCACTTCAAATTATTCAACCACAAAATAATCACAAACTGGATGGGTATGATAGCCTAGCAATGCAACATCAAGAGTCAAAAAATAAAATCATTTTTGTAAATAATGTTTTACAATACAAAAACATCCATAGACAAAAACAATAGACAACTCAACATTTACATACACATTATTTCAACAAACAATGACCACACACTCGCTCAGATCCACATGTTCCCACCATAACCTCGCCCATCCTGCCAATCTCACAATAACACTTTCTCATTTCACATTTCTCATTGAAAATCCCCTGGACATCTCCAGTGCTTGCAATAATTCATGCCATATGGCTTCAAACTGCACTATTCTGCCTCTGTATGTAGCCCACATTTTTTTCAATATTTAGATATAAATGTGTTTGATTCATCCACTGTCTTAACGATGGAGGTTCATTTGATTTCCAGTTTTTAAGCTGGTCCTCTGTAGCTCAATTGGTAGAGCATGGCGCTTGTAACGCCAGGGTAAGTGGGTTCGATCCCTGAGACCACCCATACGTAAAAATGTATGCACACATGACTGTAAGACGCTTTGGATAAAAGTGTCTGCTAAATGGCATATTATTAAGCAAACTTTTTTTCAAAATGACAAAAAAGTACAGTCCAACCCATTGGGTAGACTAGTGTCCTGTCCAGGGGGTGTACTTGTACAGCAAGCTGCTTCATGCTACAGAAACAGGAAATAGGCTCCTGCCGTACCGGCCAAGGCTTGTGCACGGCTACTTACTTACTTTACAACCCATTGTGTATCTCACCGCACCCCGATATGCCATGTCTTGAAATATGCAGATATATTGTAAAACTTCTGACAGACAACTTTCTAACTTCACCCATAACATTTGGCCTTTATAGCACTCCCATAAGGCATGAATCATTGAGTCACTGTTAGTTTTACACTTAAGACATGACTCTGCCGTTGTCCTGTCTGTAGAATTTGTGAATTTTGTATCCAGTATAATAAATGCTGTACATTAGTTGGATTAAGCAGACATTTTTGTTAACTGTAATTTCGTTAGTTATGTTCCAACATTCCCTCCATCTTGTGCCAACATCAGTTATTTTTAGGTCTTTCTAAGAGATTGTCAGTTGGAGAGGCTTTCTGCAAGGAAATTGCATGTTCTGTAGGAGAGAGAATGTTAGGTATAGTGGAGAGTTTATAATACATCACTGTGTGAATCTCTGGCTCTCTGGATCTGTGTCTGGGGAATGATTGCGCATCGAGGGAGGATTGGGGATACTCAGGAGAGCTGGGTTAACGATACATTTATGGGGATATACACTCAGTGGTCAGTTTATTAGGTACATCCATCTAGTACTGGGTCAGACACCCCCTTTACCTCCAGAACAGCCTGAATTCTTCGGGGCATGAACATGTTGCTCAATTGGTATCAAGGGACCTAACGTGTGCCAGGAAAACATTCCCCACACCATTACACCACAGCCACCAGCCTGTACCATTGACACCAGGCAGGTTGGTGCCATGGACTCATGCTGCTTACGCCAAATCCTGACTCTGCCATCAGCATGACACAACAGGAACCGGGATTTGTCGGACCAGGCAATGTTTTTCCACTCCTCAATTTTCCAGTGTAAGTGAGCGCGTGCCCACTGGAGCCATTTCTTCTTGTTTTTAGCTAATAGGAGTGGAACCCGGTGTGGTCGTCTGCTGCAATAGCCTATCTGTTGTAATAGCCCATTTATGACGAGGACCGGCGAGTTGTGCGTTCCGAGATGTCGTTCTTCACACCACTGTTGTACTGCAACGTTATTTGCCTGTTTGTGGCACGCCTGTTAGCTTGCACGATTCTTGCCATTCTCCTTCTACCTCTCTCATCAACAAACTGTTTTCGTCCACAGGACTGCCGCTGACTGGATGTTTTTTGTTGGTCATATGATTCTCTGTAAACCCTAGACCCCTTCGTGTGAGAAAAGCCCAGGAGGCCAGACGTTTCTGAGATACTGGAATCGGTGTGTCTGCACCGACTATTATACCACGCTCAAAATCGCTTAGGTCCTTTTGCCCACTTTGCTTTGCCCATTCTAACGTTCAATCGAGCAGTAACCGAATGCCTCGATGCCTGTCTGCATGCTTTATATAGCAAGCCATGGCCACGTGACTAACTGTCTGCAGGACCGAACCACTTTCGTGATGTACCTAATAAACTGATTGTATATGATTGTATATGGAGCAAATATAAGGAGACGAGCATCAATGTGCTACTTATGAAGTGAAGAAAATGTATGCATTTGCGCGAGCATAGACACACTCATTTATAATACTTTCTTGAATCATACTTACAAATATATGCATATCCATATTAAGAGCCGTGCATACTGTATGTACATATCCATATTAAGAGCCGTGTATCAATATGCTACATATGAAATGAAGAAAATGCATGCATTTGCTCTCTCTCTCTCTCTCTCTTTCACACACATACACACACACATTGAAACAGGTCGGTATTGTGGTGAAATGGAAGAGGAAAGACTATGCAACTATTATTGCCCTTTCTACCACAATATACGCTTGCTGTTATTACAGAAAGCACACCAGATATACCTTGACATTATGTGGCTGAGCGATGAGGTGAAACTGAAATGTTTTTTTTGTCCATTGTGTATTTCCGTTTGCGGAATATTTAGATAGAGCCTGGAATAAAAGAAAAAGGGCTACCTATAATGAAATTCTACAAATTATTTAGCTTCTATGTGGTAAATGGCATGTGTGTATTTAGATTGTGTGTAGGCTTGTCTCCCACATTAATCTTCTCTTGGTGCCAGACAGGGTTCAAATGCCTTCTGTTTCATTTGTCTGTATTTATCTGTATGTGTAATGACAGTACCAGTCGAAAGTTTGGACACACCTACTCATTCAAGGGTTTTTCTTTATTTTTACTATTTTCTACAATGTAGAATAACAGTGAAGACATCAATACTATGAAATAACACACATGGAATCATGTAGTAACCAAAAAAGTGTTAAACAAATACAAATATTTTTTTTATTTGAGATTCTTCAAAGTAGCCACCCTTTGCCTTGATGACAGCTTTGCACACTCTTGGCATTCTTTCAACCAGCTTCATGAGGTAGTCACCTGGAATGCATTTCAATTAACAGGTAGGTGTGCCTTGTTAAAAGTTAATTTGTGGAATGTCTTTCCTTCTTAATGCATTTGAGCCAATCAGTTGTGTTGTGTGGGACTATAATTAGTTTTTCAACAGGACAATGACCCAACACACGTCCAGGCTGTGTAAGGGCTATTTGACCAAGAAGGAGAGTGACGGAGTGCTGCATCAGATGACCTGGCCTCCACAATCACCTAACCTCAACCCAATTGAGATGTTTTGGGATGAGTTTGACCCCAGACTGAAGGAAAAGAAGCCAACAAGTGCTCAGCATATGTAGGAACTCCTTCAAGACTGTTGGAAAAGCATTCCAGGTGAAGCTGGTTGAGAGAATGCCAAGAGTGTGCAAAGCTGTCATCAATCTAAAATCTAAAATATATTTTAATTTGTTTAACACTTTTTTGGTTACTAAATGATTCCATATGTGTTATTTCATAGTTTTGATGTCTTCACTATTATTCTACAATGTAGAAAATAGTAAAAATAAAGAAAAACCTATGAATGACTAGGTGTGTCCAAACTTTTGACTGGTACTGTGTATGTATGTATGTATGTATGTATGTATGTATGTATGTATGTATGTATGTATGTATGTATATATATGTATGTATATTTTTTTTACTGCTCTAGGGATATAATTATTGTTTGGATAACCTTATTTACTATTATGTATTGATTTTTATCTTAAATTTTTTCACTCTTTATGCAATGTGCACTGCAGAGAACACCGGAAGAAGAATTATCACTTAATTATCACAGTGAATTATTGTAATGTTTGTTTGTGTGTCAATTAATCCCATAAGGGATGGGTTGCCAACTGGCGATTTGACACAAAAATAAAATGTCATTTATTGATTAATTAATTAATTAATTCATTCGAAAATTATTCAGACCCCTTGACTTTTTCCACATTTTGTTATGTTACAAACTTATTCTAGAATGGATTAAAAATAAACATTTCCTCATCAATCTACAGACAATAATGACAAAGCAAAAACAGGTTTTTAGAAATGTTTGCAAATGTATTACAAATAAAAAACGGATATATCACATTTACATGGATTCAGACCCTTTACTCAGTACTTTGTTAAAGCACCTTTGGCAGCAATTTTCATCAAGGATCTCTCTGTACTTTGCTCCGTTCATCTTTCCCTCAATCCTTACTAGTCTCCCAGTCCCTTCTGCTGAAAATCATCCCCACAGCATGATGCTGCCACCACCATGCTTCATTGTAGGGATGGTGCCAGGTTTCCTACAGACGTGATGCTTGGCATTCAGGCCTAAGAGTTCACTCTTGGTTTCATCAGACCAGAGAATCTTGTTTCTCATGGTCTGAGAGTCCTATAGGTGCCTTTTGGCAAACTTGAGATGTTTCTACAACTTGATTGTCCACCTGTGGCAAATTCAATTGATTGGACATGATTTGGAAAGGCACACACCTGTCTATATAGGTCCCACAGTTGACAGTGCATGTCAGAGCAAAAACCAAGCCATGAGGTCAAAGGATTTGTCTGTAGAGCTCCGAGACAGGATTGTGTCGAGGCACACAGTATATACATTGACAGATCGTACTGAATTAATGCATAAGGTAAGGGATATCATTTGCTCTGGATCTTCTAACAGTGACACGTCTGTTCTGGTCTGTGTATGTATTATAAATTAGCAGCGTGGCAGTTTTCCCAAAGTTCCCAAAATAGGTGTATCTAACTGGCTATAAAAACAGCTAAGGATGTTCACTAGCTTACTTGATTGTGCTTTGATTACAGCGCAAGTGTACAGGTCAGCTGTTTACACAGATGACTTCAGCCATATGAAAAACCTTCCATAGCAAAATATATCTAGCTAGCTAGCTACCTCCCTTTTGCTCCTCATCCAACGGGTGTTTTGCTAGCTAGCTGCTACTGTTGCACAGCAACTGAGATGCACCCGGTTTTAGAACTCTGAGATTCAGCTGAAAAGATGTTAGCATCATCAAAAATGCTACAAAAAGGTAGCACATAGTTGGTTTATATCTGGCAGAAATCTAATCAAATCAAGCTTTATTTGTACATCACATTTCAGACATGGAATGCAACGCAATGTGCTTTAATGTGCTTTACAGGAAGACATTTTTTTTCCCCCGTGAGAGCAGTAAATTGTGAATTTTATAAAAACTGTTGCACCTACAAACCGATTCAGTCCAAATGGATCTAAGTCTAATGGTCACCTTATGGACGGTGTATTTTTTACATTTTACATTTTTTGTCATTTAGCAGACGCTCTTATCCAGAGCGACTTACAGTTAGTGAGTGCATACATTTTCATACTGGCCCCCCGTGGGAAATGAACCCACAACCCTGGCGTTGCAAGCGCTATGCTCTACCAACTGAGCCACAGGGGACTGTAGCCTCGTTTTAAGCCGACATCTAGAATTTGAGCTAGGTTTGGGCAAAAAATTGCTAATGACCCTTTCAAAAATCCTGTATAGTGGTTCTCAGTAACGGCCGGACGGATCATGACGAGAGGCTGGGAGTGTGTTGTGTACCTCCAATCAAGTTGATTTGCTAATGTTCATCGACATTGGTTTCATATTGGCTTAGATATGATGGTAGGGTGATTTGAATTTAACACTGAGCTTTAACCAATGCATGCAATAGTTGTGCCAACCGGTTCGAGTATAACACAACAATACGAAATTATGCACAGCACAAATTATGCACTGAGTCAAATATCAGAATGTGCACACACACACAAGCTCATGTTTGGACACACACAACCACATTGAGTCACACACGCATAAAATAAAACATAAATTTAATCCATTCAGCAAACCCCCCCAGTCTAACATTTTCTTCTCACATTTACGTCATTTAGCAGACGCTCTTATCCGGAGCAATTAGGGTTAAGTGCCTTTTTCAAGGGCACATCGACAGATTTTTCACCTAGTCGGCTCAGGGATTAGAACCAGCGACCTTTCGGCTACTGGCACAACGCTCTTAACCACTAAGCTACCTGCCGCCCCCTGCTCACATCCTCCTGTGGTGCAGAAAGTCTCTTGGTCTGCACTCTAACTTACCGGAGAGAGAACCAAGCACGAAGCCACGGACACACACATTACTCTCCCCACCATCTGTCTGCGTGCTCTGTACAGTCACCCTCCACCCCTGCAACACCACCTTCCTCAACATCTCTGTAGCCAAGGCCAGACATCCCACTCCCCATTACCATCAATGTGATCCCGGTTCAAGCAATCACTGCCGGTGTCTATCTAAACCCCCCCCCCACCATCATCATCATCAACACAAATCACACCACCAGTCAGCCATGTACTGTTCTGTGTCATTTAAAGGATTGTGGAGTCTAGTGCATTGTTCTTGCGTATGCAATGCAAGGGTCAGCAGTGGCGGACAACTCTGGTACAAGACGACACCAGGGTGCGCATGTTTTTGAGCCAGTGTAGCTGCATGTAACAATTAATCACATATATATATATATATATATATATATATATATATATATATATATATATATATATATATTTATACAGTGGGGAGAACAAGTATTTGATACACTGCCGATTTTGCAGGTTTTCCTACTTACAAAGCATGTAGAGTTCTGTAATTTTTTTCATAGGTACACTTCAACTGTGAGAGACAGAATCTAAAACAAAATCCAGAAAATCACATTGTATGATTTTTAAATAATTCATTTGCATTTTATTGCATGACATAAGTATTTGATCACCTACCAACCAGTAAGAATTCCGGCTCTCACAGACCTGTTAGTTTTTCTTTAAGAAGCCCTCCTGTTCTCCACTCATTACCTGTATTAACTGCACCTGTTTGAACTTGTTACCTGTATAAAAGACACCTGTCCACACACTCAATCAAACAGACTCCAACCTCTCCACAATGGCCAAGACCAGAGAGCTGTGTAAGGTCATCAGGGATAAAATTGTAGACCTGCACAAGGCTGGGATGGGCTACAGGACAATAGGCAAGCAGCTTGGTGAGAAGGCAACAACTGTTGGCGCAATTATTAGAAAATTGAAGAAGTTCAAGATGACGGTCAATCACCCTCGGTCTGGGGCTCCATGCAAGATCTCACCTCGTGGGGCATCAATGATCATGAGGAAGGTGAGGGATCAGCCCAGAACTACACGGCAGGACCTGGTCAATGACCTGAAGAGAGCTGGGACCACAGTCTCAAAGAAAATTATTAGTAACACACTACGCCGTCATGGATTAAAATCATGCAGCACACGCAAGGTCCCCCTGCTCTAGCCAGCGCATGTCCAGGCCCGTCTGAAGTTTGCCAATGACCATCTGGATGATCCAGAGGAGGAATGGGAGAAGGTCATGTGGTCTGATGAGACAAAAATAGAGCTTTCTAGAAAACTAGGTCCAGAGTATGACTGTGGCAGTGAGTAGGTCCAGAGACATGTTGGACAAAACCCACTGAGTCGATGATGGCTCCGAAAGACTTTTGGAGTGGGTCTGTGGACTTCTCCATGTGAATATTAAAATCACCAAAAATTAGAATATGATCTGCTATGACTACAAGGTCTGATAGGAATTCAGGAAACTCAGAGAGGAACACTGTATATGGCCCAGGAGGCCTGTAAACAGTAGCTATAAAAAGTGATTGAGTAGGCTGCATAGATTTCATGACTAGAAGCTCAAAAGACGAAAACGCCATTTTTTTTTGTAAATTGAAATTTGCTATCGTAAATGTTAGCAACACCTCCGCCTTTGCGGGATGCACGGGAATATGGTCACTAGTGTAACCAGGAGGTGAGGCCTCATTTAACACAGCAAATTCATCAGGCTTAAGCCATGTTTCAGTCAGGCCAATCACATCAAGATTATGATCAGTGATTAGTTCATTGACTATGACTGCCTTTGAAGTGAGGGATCTAACATTAAGTAACCCTATTTTGAGATGTGAGGTATCACGATCTCTTTCAATAATGGCAGGAATGGAGGAGGTCTTTATCCTAATAAGATTGCTAAGGCGAACACCGCCATGTTTAGTTTTGCCCAACCTAGGTCGAGGCACAGACACAGTCTCAATGGGTATGGCTGAGCTGACTACACTGACTGTGCTATTGGCAGACTCCACTAAGCTGGCAGGTTGGCTAACAGCCTGCTGCCTGGCCTGCACCCTATTTCACTGTGGGGCTAGAGGAGTTAGAGCCCTATCTATGTTGGTAGATAAGATGAGAGCACCCCTCCAGCTAGGATGGAGTCCGTCACTCCTCAGCAGGTCAGGCTTGGTCCTGTTTGTGGGTGAGTCCCAGAAAGAGGGCCAATTATCTACAAATTCTATCTTTTGGGAGGGGCAGAAAACAGTTTTCAACCAGCGATTGAGTGCTGAGACTCTGCTGTAGAGCTCGTCACTCCCCCTAACTGGGAGGGGGCCAGAGACAATTACTCGATGCCGACACATCTTTCTAGCTGATTTACACGCTGAAGCTATGTTGCACTTGGTGACCTCTGACTGTTTCATCCTAACATCGTTGGTGCCGACGTGGATAACAATATCTCTATACTCTCTACACTCGCCAGTTTTAGCTTTAGCCAGCACCATCTTTAGATTAGCCTTAACGTCGGTAGCCCTGCCCCCTGGTAAACAGTGTATGATCGCTGGGTGATTCGTTTTAAGTCTAATACTGCGGGTAATGGAGTCGCCAATGACTAGGGTTTTCAATTTGTCAGAGCTAATGGTGGGAGCCTTCGGCGTCTCAGACCCCGTAACGGGAGGAGTAGAGACAAGAGAAGACTCAGACTCAGACTCCGACTCGCTACATAATGGGGAAAACCGGTTGAAAGTTTCTGTCGGCTGAATGAGCGACACCGGTTGAGCATTCCAACAGTATTTCCCTCCAGAAGCCATGAGAAAGTTGTCCGGCTGCGGGGACTGTGCGGGGGATTTATACTAACGTTACTATCTGTACTTACTGGTGGCACAGACGCTGTTTCTTCCTTTCCTACACTGAAATTACCCTTGCCTAACGATTGCGTCTGAAGCTGGGCTTGTAGCACAGCTATTCTCGCCGTAAGGCGATCGTTCTCCTGTATATTATGAGTACAGCGACTGCAATTAGAAGACATCATGTTAATGTTACTACTTAGCTTCGGCTGTTGAAGATGTTGACGAACCATGTCCAGATAAAGCGTCCGGACAAACATTGGCAGTAAAATGGCCTTACTGAAGAGCTCAGTGACTTTCTACGTTGCACCGTCATAGGATGCCACCTTTCCAACAAGTCAGTGAGTCAAATTTCTGCCCTGTTAGAGCTGCCCCGGTTAACTGTAAGTGCTGTTATTGTGAAGTGGAAACTTCTAGGAGCAACAACGGCTCAGCCGCGAAATGGTAGGCCACACAAGCTCACAGAATGGAACCGCTGTGTGCTGAAGCACAGTGAAGGGAAATCTTAACTCTACAAAATACAATGACATTCTAGACAATTCTGTGTTTCCAACTTTGTGGCAACAACAATGCCCCAATGCTCAATGCGAGGTCCATACAGAAATGGTTTGTCGATAGGTGTGGAAGAACTTGACTGGACTGCACAGAGCCATGACCTCAACCCCATCGAACACCATTGGGATGAATTGGAATGCCGACTGTGAGGCAGGCCTAATCGCCCAACATCAGTGCCCGACCTCACTAATGCTCTTGTGGCTGAATGGAAGCAAGTCCGCGCAGCAATGTTCCAACATCTACTGAAAAGCCTTCCCAGAAGAGTAGAGGCTGTTATAGCAGCAAAGGGAGTGACCAACTCCATATTAATGCCCATGATTTTGAAATAAGATGTTCGACGAGCAGGTTTCTCATGGTCTGAGAGTCCTTTAAGTGCCTTTTGGCAAACTTGAGATGTTTCTACAACTTGATTGGAGTCCACCTGTGGAAAAATTCAATTGATTGGACATGATTTGGAAAGGCACACACCTGTCTATATACGGTCCCACAGTTGAGCATGTCAGAGCAAAAACCAAGACATTAGGTAGAAGGAATTGTTCGTAGATCTCAGAGAGGATTGTGTTGAGGCACAAATCTGGGGAAGGGTACCATTTTTTTTTTCATCATTGAAGGTCCCCAAGCACACAGTGGCCTCCATTCTGACATTGTAGAAGTTTGGAAACAACAAGACTCTTCCTAGAGCTGACCGCCCGGCAAAACTGAGCAATCGGGGGAGAAGAGCTTTGGTCAGGGAGGTGACCAAGAACTCAATGCTCACTATGACAGAGTTCCAGAGTTTCTCTGTGGAGATGGGAGAACCTTTCAGAAGGTCAATGCTGAGTAAAGCGTCTGAATACTTATGTAAATGTGATATTTCAGTTTTTTATTTTTTTTATAATTTGCAAAATCTATAAAAAACAGTTTTTGCTTTGTCATTATGGGGTATTGTGTGTAGATTGTGTGAAAAATACAATTTCATCCATTTTAGAATGAGACTGTAACACAACAAAATGTGGAAAAAGTGAAGGTGTTTGAATACTTTTCGAATGCACTGTATTTTTTTTTGGGGGGGGGAGGGTTATTTGTATTATAATACAGTGAGAGAGACAGATAGTAGGGGCATAGATAGAGGGTTTCCAAGACAGGGCTCGAACCCCCGTTGCCAGGGGACATTTGTAGTACAGATTAGGGAGCTTAGATCACTACACTAGACCTATGTTGTAGTGGCACCTCTTCTCCCACTTGGGAGCGTTTCAAATGTTTTCTGTTGTGTACCCTTATGAACACTGTCCAGACAAGCACTATCCTGCAACCCACAAGGTTCATCGAACAAGAGGGTGCCCACTAAACACAGAACATGCTGACTAGAATTTAAGACAGACATAAAGAAGATTGACTCAGAGAAGATTGGCCAGACCGGGATGCAACAGATGAACAATAATTAATGACATATGCACCATGATAAGCTCTGGGGCCTAAGTAAGTAGTCAGTGGACATCAATTGAAAAAACACTGCATAGGAATACAATGGGAAAAGGTGAGTAGGCCTAACGAACAGCAAAGGTACTACCCTATGTCAATCTACTATCCCCCATAGTACATACAATGGGGGAAAAAAGTATTTAGTCAGCCACCAATTGTGCAAGTTCTCCCACTTAAAAAGATGAGAGAGGCCTGTAATTTTCATCATAGGTACACGTCAACTATGACAGACAAAATGAGGAAAAAAATTCCAGAAAATCACATTGTAGGATTTTTTATGAATTTATTTGCAAATTATGGTGGAAAATAAGTATATTGTCAATAACAAAAGTTTCTCAATACTTTGTTATATACCATTTGTTGGCAATGACACAGTTCAAACGTTTTCTGTAAGTCTTCAAAAGGTTTTCACACACTGTTGCTGGTATTTTGGCCCATTCCTACATGCAGATCTCCTCTAGAGCAGTGATGTTTTGGGGCTGTCGCTGGGCAACACGGACTTTCAACTCCCTCCAAAGATTTTCTATGGGGTTGAGATCTGGAGACTGGCTAGGCCACTCCAGGACCTTGAAATACTTCTTAAGAAGCCACTCCTTCGTTGCCCGGGCGGTGTGTTTGGGATCATTGTCATGCTGAAAGACCCAGACACGTTTCATCTTCAATGCCCTTGCTGATGGAAGGAGGTTTTCACTCAAAATCTCACGATACATGGCCCCATTCATTCTTTCCTTTACACGGATCAGTCGTCCTGGACCCTTTGCAGAAAAACAGCCCCAAAGCATGATGTTTCCACCCCCATGCTTCACAGTAGGTATGGTGTTCTTTGGATGCAACTCAGCATTCTTTGTCCTCCAAACACGACGAGTTGAGTTTTTACCAAAAAGTTCTATTTTGGTTTCATCTGACCATATGACATTCTCACAATCCTCTTCTGGATCATCCAAATGCACTCTAGCAAACTTCAGACGGGCCTGGACATGTACTGGCTTAAGCAGGGGGACACGTCTGGCACTGCAGGATTTGAGTCCCTGGCGGCGTAGTGTGTTACTGATGGTAGGCTTTGTTACTTTGGTCCCAGCTCTCTGCAGGTCATTCACTAGGTTCCCCCGTGTGGTTCTGGGATTGCTCACCGTTCTTGTGATCATTTTGACCCCACAGGGTGAGATCTTGCGTGGAGCCCCAGATCGAGGGAGATTATCAGTGGTCTTGTATGTATTCCATTTCCTAATAATTGCTCCCACAGTTGATTTCTTCAAACCAAGCTGCTTACCTATTGCAGATTCAGTCTTCCCAGCCTGGTGCAGGTCTTTAATTTTGTTTCTGGTGTCCTTTGACAGCTCTTTGGTCTTGGCCTTAGTGGAGTTTGGAGTGTGACTGTTTGAGGTTGTGGACAGGTGTCTTTTATACTGATAACAAGTTCAAACAGGTGCCATTAATACAGGTAACGAGTGGAGGACAGAGGAGCCTCTTAAAGAAGAAGTTACAGGTCTGTGAGAGCCAGAAATCTTGCTTGTTTGTAGGTGACCAAATACTTATTTTCCACCATAATTTGCAAATAAATTCATTAAAAATCCTACAATGTGATTTTCTGGATATTTTTTCCTAAATTTGTCTGTCATAGTTGACGTTTACCTATGATGAAAATTACAGGCCTCTCTCATCTTTTTAAGTCGGAGAACTTGCACAATTGGTGGCTGACTAAATACTTTTTTTCCCCACTGTAAATTGACCTATTCTATTGGTCAACTTTCCTTCTGTGCATTAAATAAATATTCCAACAATAGTCTGGGACAGTTGTGGGATGCGATAGATCCCAAATTAATACAACCACTATCATCAAAAATAGGCTGATGCAACAGATCAGAATGTTTAGCTTAAAATGTTGATAAACTATAAGGTTATTTCTTCACATTATAAGCGCAGCAATGCACACACGGCAGTAGGCTCTAAGCGCGGATTTTCTAAAATGCAATCTATTAGCGGGAAAACACCCTTCTCAAAGTGACCGCAAATGCGATTATGCATGTAATTCTTTATTCCTGACAGGACGCCCCCAGGTAGTGAGGGTCGGCAACAACACATCCGCCATGCTGACCCTCGGGTGAGTGTTTAGTCCCCTCCTGTACTCCCTGTTCACCCATGACTGCGTGGCCAGGCATGACTCCAACACCATCATTAACTTTGCTGACGACACGGCCTATAGGGAGGAGGTCAGAGACCTGGCAGTGTAGTGCCAGGCCAACAACCTCTCCCTCAATGTCAGCAAGACAAAGGAGCTAATCGTGGACTACAGGAAACGGAGTGGATCGGGGCTGTAGTGGAGCTGGTCTAGAGCTTCAAGTTCCTCTGTGTCCAAATCACAAAGGATCTATCATGGTCCAAACACACGAACACAGTCGTGAAGAGGGCATGACAACGGCTCTTCCCCCTCTGGAGGCTGAAAAGATTTGGCATGGGCCCTCAGATCCTCAAAAAGTTATACAGCTGCACCATAGAGAGCATCTTGACTGGTTGCATCACCGCCTGGTATGTCAACTGCTTGGCATCTGACTGCAAGGCGCTAGAGAGGGTAGTGCGCACGGCCCAGTAGATCACTGGGGCCGAGCTCCCTGCCATCCAGGACCTCTATACCAGCTGGTGTCAGAGGAAGGCCCTAAAAATGGTCAGCCTCCAGCCACCGAAGTCGTAGACTGTTCTCTCTGCTACAGCACTGCATGCAGTCAATGGTGTAAAGTACCTACAGTGAGGGAAAAAAGTATTTGATCCCCTGCTGATTTTGTACGTTTGCCCACTGACAAAGACATGATCGGTCTATAATTTTAATGGTAGGTTTATTTGAACCGTGAGAGACAGAATAACAACAAAAAAATCCAGAAAAACGCTTGTCAAAAATGTTCTAAATTGATTTGCATTTTAATGAGGGAAATAAGTATTTGACCCCTCTGCAAAACATGACTTAGTACCTGGTGGCAAAACCCTTGTTGTTAATCACAGAGGTCAGACGTTTCTTGTAGTTGGCCACCAGGTTTGCACACATCTCAGGAGGGATTTTGTCCCCCTCCTCTTTGCAGATCTTCTCCAAGTCATTAAGGTTTCGAGGCTGACGTTTCGCAACTCGAACCTTCAGCTCCCTCCACAGATTACAGTGGGGAAAAAAAGTATTTAGTCAGCCACCAATTGTGCAAGTTCTCCCACTTAAAAAGATGAGAGAGGCCTGTAATTTTCACCATAGGTACATGTCAACTATGACAGACAAAATGAGGAAAACATTTCCAGAAAGTCACATTGTAGGATTTTTAATGAATTTATTTGCAAATGATGGTGGAAAATAAGTATTTGGTCAATAACAAAAGTTTCTCAATACTTTGTTATATACCCTTTGTTGGCAATGACACAGGTCAAACGTTTTATGTAAGTCTTCACAAGGTTTTCACACACTGTTGCTGGTATTTTGGCCCATTCCTCCATGCAGATCTCCTCTAGAGCAGTGATGTTTTGGGGCTGTCGCTGGGCAACACGGACTTTCAACTCCCTCCAAAGATTTTCTATGGGATTGAGATCTGGAGACTGGCTAGGCCACTCCAGGACCTTGAAATGCTTCTTAAGAAGCCACTCCTTCGTTGTCCGGGCGGTGTGTTTGGGATCATTGTCATGCTGAAAGACCCAGCCACGTTTCATCTTCAATGCCCTTGCTGATGGAAGGAGGTTTTCACTCAAAATCTCACGATACATGGCCCCATTCATTCTTTCCTTTACACAGATCAGTCGTCCTGGACCCTTTGCAGAAAAACAGCCCCAAAGCATGATGTTTCCACCCCCATGCTTCACAGTAGGTATGGTGTTCTTCGGATGCAACTCAGCATTCTTTGTCCTCCAAACACGACGAGTTGAGTTTTTACCAAAAAGTTATATTTTGGTTTCATCTGACCATATGACATTCTCCCAATCCTCTTCTGGATCATCCAAATGCACTCTAGCAAACTTCAGACGGGCCTGGACATGTACTGGCTTAAGCAGGGGGACACGTCTGGCACTGCAGGATTTGAGTCCCTGGCGGCGTAGTGTGTTACTGATGGTAGGCTTTGTTACTTTGGTCCCAGCTCTCTGCAGGTCATTCACTAGGTCCCCCTGTGTGGTTCTGGGATTTTTGCTCACCGTTCTTGTGATCATTTTGACCCCACAGGGTGAGATCTTGCGTGGAGCCCCAGATCGAGGGAGATTATCAGTGGTCTTGTATGTTTTCCATTTCCTAATAATTGCTCCCACAGTTGATTTCTTCAAACCAAGCTGCTTACCTATTGCAGATTCAGTCTTCCCAGCCTGGTGCAGGTCTACCATTTTGTTTCTGGTGTCCTTTGACAGCTCTTTGGTCTTGGCCATAGTGGAGTTTGGAGTGTGACTGTTTGAGGTTGTGGACAGGTGCCTTTTATACTGATAAAAAGTTCAAACAGGTGCCATTACTACAGGTAACGAGTGGAGGACAGAGGAGCCTCTTAAAGAAGAAGTTACAGGTCTGCTTGTTTGTAGGTGACCAAATACTTATTTTCCACCATAATTTGCAAATAAATTCATAAAAAATCCTACAATGTGATTTTCTGGAGAAAAAACATTCTCAATTTGTCTGTCATAGTTGACGTGTACCTATGATGAAAATTACAGGCCTCTCTCATCATTTTAAGTGGGAGAACTTGCACAATTGGTGGCTGACTAAATACTTTTTTCCCCACTGTAAGTATATTTTAGCAATTACATTTACTTTTGACACTTAAGTATATTTAAAACCAAATACTTTTAGACTTTTACTCAAGTAGTATTTTACTTGGTGACTTCACTTGATTCATTTTCCATAAAGGTATCTTTCTTTACTTTTACTCAAGTATGATAATCTGGTATTTTTTCCAACACTGCAAGTGGTACCGATGCACCTTGTCTGGAACCCACAGGGCCCTGAACAGCTTCTACCCCCAAGCCATAAGACTGCTAAATAGTTAGTAAAATAGTTAACCAAATAGCTACCCGGACTATCTGAATTTACCTTTTTTTCACTAACTTTAATGACTCACATACAGTGCATTCAGAAAGTATTCAGACACCTTGACTTTTTTCACATTTTGTTGAGTTACAGCCTTATTCTAAAATTGATAATAGTTTTTTTTCCTTCATCAATCTACACACAATACCCCATAATGACAACGCAAAAACATGTCTTAGATTTTTTTTTGTTGCTAATATATAAAAAATAAAAAACAGAAATATCACATTTACATAAGTATTCAGACCATTTCCTCAGTACTTTGTTGAAGCACCTTTGGCAGCAATTACAGCATCGACTC
Organism: Coregonus clupeaformis; assembly: GCF_020615455.1. Lineage (NCBI taxonomy): Eukaryota > Metazoa > Chordata > Actinopteri > Salmoniformes > Salmonidae > Coregonus > Coregonus clupeaformis. Next base: position 41,289,084 of record NC_059225.1, read on the forward strand.
TTCTTGGTATGACACTACAAGCTTGGCACACCTGTATTTGGGGAGTTTCTCCCATTCCTTTTCAGGTCTCTCCAGAGATGTTCGATCGAGTTGAAGTCTGGGCTCTGGCTAGGCAAATCAAAGACATTCAGAGACTTGTCCCGAAAACACTCCTGCGTTGTCTTGGCTGTGTGCTTAGGGTCTTTGTCCTGTTGGAAGGTCAACCTTCAACTCAGTCTAAGGTCCTGAGCAGTCTGGAGCAGGTACTTTGCTCTGTTCATCTTTGACTCGATCCTGACTAGTCTCCCAGTCCCTGCCTCTGAAAAATATCCCCACTACATGATGCTGCCACCACCATGCGTTACATTAGGGATGGTGCCAGGTTTCCTCCAGACGTGACGCTTGGCATTCAGGCGAAAGAGTTCAATCTTGGTTTCATCAGACCAGAGAATCTTGTTTCTCATGGTCTGAGAGTCTTCAGGTGCCTTTTGGCAAACTCCAAGCAGGCTGTCATGTGCCTTTTACTGAGGAGTGGCTCCCATCTGGCCACTCTACCATGAAGGCCTGATTGATGTAGTGCTGCAGAGATGGTTGTTCTTCTGGAAAGTTCTTCCATCTCCACAGAGGAACTCTAGAGCTCTGTCAGAGTGACCATCGGGTTCTTGGTCACCTCCCTGACCAAGGCCCTTCTCCCCCGATTGCTCAGTTTGGCCGGGCGGCCAGCTCTAGGTGGTGGTTCCAAACTTCTTCCATTTAAGAATGATGGAGGCCACTGTGTTCTTGGGGACCTTCAATGCTGCAAAAACATGTTGGTACCCTTCCCCAGATCTGTGCCTCGTCACAATTGTCCCTCTACAGACAATTCCTTCGACCTCATGGCTTGGTTTTTGCTCTGACATGCACTATCAACTGTGGGACCGTATATAGACAGGTGTGTGCCTTTCCAAATCATGTCCAACCAATTGAATTTACCACAGGTGGACTCAAATCAAGTTGTAGAAACATCTCAAGGATGATCAATGGAAACAGGATGCACACGAGCTCAATTTCGAGTCTCATAGCAAAGGGTATGAATACTTATGTAAATACAAATTTATAGAAACCTGTTTTCATTATTGGGTATTGTTTAGATTGCTGATGAAAACAAATATTTCATCCATTTTAGAATAAGGCTGTAACGTAACAAAATGTGGAAAAAGTCAAGGGGTCTGAATATTTTCCGAAGGCTGCTACTGTTAACTATCTGAAAAGAATGTGTGTGCCTAATTCTCACTTTTTGTATTTAATAGGCTAAATTACAATTTCTGTTAACATCTGACTCCAGAGTGATCTATTCTTGCAATTTGAACTCTATGACATTTCACTTTTAGATATGATAATTTTTCACTAAGTAGTTTGGATGTTGGTTAAGTGTAGCTTAACTTATTCCAGTGTGAAGTAATTGGTAGCTTGGTAAACTATATTTTCAGAGTAGTTTACCCAACAGTGTCGGAGGCACAAAGGGAGAGGTGGGCTGCATCATTCTTTTGTGAGTGTTTGATTGATGGGCCAGAAGCAGGTACAGCACAATTGGAAGAAGAGCGAATTGGAAAGAAAGGTAGTCACAGACATTGGTAGTTCATTCTGTTTCCCTGTGCCTCGGGAGACCAAACCAAAAATAATAAGACATGGGGAGGGAAATAATCAGCAGCATGCCACATGGTCTGGTCCCATAGCGAAGACTGTTGACCGGACAAGCTCATCCGCTCAAGGAGGGGTGGGTCACTGTGTTTGGGTGTTTTTTTTTATTGGTTGGGTCTTTTTTCCCCAATAAAACAACTCCATTTTCCATCCTTCTTCTTTTCTCTCTCTGTCAGTGTCTGTTAGTTTCGCATCTCTAGCAGTTTTGCTCTCGCTCTAAGTTTCTTTTCAATGGGTTTTCCCCTAGAAGACTACTTTATCTCCTCTCCTTCCTCCAATGTCCCTCTCTCTCTCTTTTACTCTCTCCCTCCCACCCGTTCCTTCCTTCGCTCTCCCTCTACCCCCCTTCCTCCCTCCCTTTCTCTCTCTCTCCCTCTCTACCACCTCCTCCCTCTCCCCTCTCTCTCCCACCCTGCCCTCGGGTGTACATGGGGGAGTCATGATGCAGCAAGAAGACTACGAAGGCTACGGCGGTCTCATTTGTAATTTTGGCTGCGGCGTGGAGAGAAATGCCACCACTCCAGTGATTAAGGTGATATTGACGGCTGAATTAATTCCTGATTGGCTCGCGGGGGACAGCCTCTGCAACTGTGCCTCCCAAACCAAAAGCAATTCGCTCTATTAAGATTTTCCCCACCATTATCACCCTCCCCACACACACTCTTTCTTTCTCTTTTTCTCCCCTGTCTTTCCTATACATTTTCCCCCTTTCTTTTCTTATTTCAGAAAAATTCCAAAGCGTGTAATCGTTCCCTGACTCCGGCAATTAAAGAACAGTTATACCTTTTTACTTAATTATACCTTTGTCTCTGACAAGGGGGAGCTATAATATATGAAAATGTCTCCCATTCCCATTCCCATTCATATAACAATGAAAGGCACAATTCAAGATTTCACAGTTTCTCCACAACATCTGGCATTACGTGGCATTGCTGTCCGATCGTCAATAACAACGACATTCACTGCAGTGGTAATGATGATAACACTTGGAACCCAGGACACGATTTCCAACAAGCGCGGCTGAGGTGAAAGCCTGTCAGAGCAGCTAGCCACCAAGTGTCAGCCGGCGTCACTCAATGCACCGTCAAAGGGAGACGCAAATGCCAGAAGTCTGATCCCTGCATGGCGCCTTACCTGACAGCTGCCATGAAGGCAAGAGGTGCCCGAGACTTTAAAGTCATCTACAGAAAGAGAGTGTTCTGCTTTGGTAAAGTTATCGTAAAGGAGGTATGCGGTGGTGTCAAGCGCAACAGATGATGAGAACGTCTGATGATGAGGATGGTGTGTAGGTGAGTAAGCACACGCACACTCAGTGAACACACTCAGAAACTGACCAACCCATGGTACACACATACACCCAACAGACAAGCCTTCAGTTTAACACACATACGTGTACACACACACACACACAAACACACACAGCAATCAAAGGCAGAATGAGAGAAGATTGGTCTAGCTAGGTGCCAAAGGGGTTCACAGCGGCTGGACGTGAGGAGCAACAGAGTGGTCCTCTATGTGCCTGCCAGAGAGAGAAAATGGTCGCCCATTTGCTGGGCCTCTGTGTGATGTTATTGAACCTGTTTGCTCCCTCTATGAGACCATGTAAAGAGTTAGGTCTGAGAGTCAAAAATAGTATATTTTTGGGATTCTTTACACATATATACATATATATTGACTGATATACTGTATAATTATTCAGATTGATGAGTATTGATTGAGTATAAACACGACGTCCACTGTACTATTGTTCTTATTCTTAATGTTACATTGTGTATAACACAAACGTATAGGCAGGAAAGTTGGTCAGTGCATAACAACAGTACACGTGGCCTTCACCCTTGTGTTTTCCTAACTTCCCTTTAAACCCTTTCTCAGTGTTCTACTCTTCTTTTTCTCTCTTCAATTTCTCTGTCTCTCCAGATGATGTGTGGTACTTTCACTCTAGAAAGACTGATACACTATCTATACAAAACTATGTGGACTCCTCTTCAAATTTACATTTCCATTTTAGTCATTTAATAGACGCTCTTATCCAGAGCGACTTACAGTTAGTGAGTGCATTCATTTTTCAAATGAGTGGATCCGGTTATTTCAGCCACACCTGTTGCTGACAGGTGTATAAAATCGAGCACACAGCCATGCATTCTCCATAGACAAACATTGGTAGTAGAATGGCCTTAATGAAGAGCTCAGTTACTTTCAACGTGGCACCGTCATATGATGCCACCTTTCCAACAAGTCAGTTCGTCAAATTTCTGCTCTGCTTGAGCTGCCTTAATGCAACTGTTAGTGCTGTTATTGTGAAGTGGAAACGTCTAGGAGCAACAACGGCTCAGCCGTGAAGTGGTAGGCCACACAAGCTCACAGAACGGGACCGGCGAGTGCTGAAGTGCGTAGAGTGTAACAATCATCTGTCCTCTGTTGCAACACTCGAGTTCCAAACTGCCTCTGGAAACAACGTTAGCACAATAACTTTTTGTCGGGAGCTTCATGAAATGGGTTTCCATGGCCGAGCAGCCGCACACAAGCCTAAGATCACCATGTGTAATGCCAAGCGTTGACTGGAGTGGTGTAAAGCTCGCCACCATTGGACTCTGGAGCAGTGAAAACGCGTTCTCAGAAGTGATGAATCACGCTTCCCCATCTGGCAGTCCGACGGATTAATCTGGGTTTGGCGGATGCCAGGAGAACGCTACCTACCTGAATTCATAGTGCCAACTGTAAAGTTTGGTGGAGGAGGAATAATGGTCTGGGGATGTTTTTCATGGTTCGGGCTAGGCCCCTCAGTTCCAGTGAAGGGAAATCTTAACGCTACAACATACAATGACATTCTAGATGATTCTGTGCTTCTAACTTTGGGGCAACAGTTTGGGGAAGGCCCTTTCCTGTTTCAGCATGGCAACGCCCCCGAGAAGTCCATACAGAAATGGTTTGTCGAGATCAGTACACCTTTAGGCTGAATTGGAATGCCGACTGCGAGCCAGGCCTAATCGCCCAACATCAGTGCCCGACCTCACTATTGCTCTTCTGGCTGAATGGAAGCTTAATGACTAAAATAAAGTCCCCGCAGCAATGTTCCAACATCCAGTGGAAAGCCTTCCCAGAAGAGTGGAGGCTGTTAAAGCAGCAAAGGGGGGACCAACTCCATATTAATGCACATGATTTTGGAATGAGATGTTCGATGAGCAGGTGTCCACATACTTTTGGAAGTGTACGTGCCCAGTCTCACTGAAGCCAACTCAGCATGGGTGGCTGTGAATCGAGACTATGGAACTCTGTTCTGGACTCACCCCCCGCCGTCGATTTGGAGACCCTAATCAGCCATCCGTTTTATCAATGGACTCTCGACCCTCCTCAGGAAAATTAGGAAAAGGAGGATGAAGAAGGAGAGTGATAAATGGAGCGATGAGAAAGGAGGAAACGAATAGATAATAAAGGCAGAGAGTTAGCGATTAGCAGTTAGCTCAATTAAGTGCAACGCAAAAGAGGCGAATTCATCGCCAAGTCATCAGATGGATACTAATTTTACATTCCCTGTCTCTTTCAGTTGGGCTGAGTAATAATTAGTTGGTTAGGCTCTGTTCATTCGTTTGCCTCTTTGACATGGATCATTGATACCGCCATCGTTAAAAGCAAGAGTCAGTTTTAATTGTAAATACTATGAATTTAAAGCATCCGTTCAAGGGGGGCGGATATAGGGAAATATAGCACCATTAGCCCAAAAGTGCTGAAAGAGCTCTCTGCGGTTTGTAAATCCAGCAGCATATGTAGAAATGCACCAAAATTAACTAAATGAATCATCCGCGTTTGTTTCTGAATTGTGTCCTCTGTAGTCAGGATTTATTGGCCAAGTGTGTTGTGGTGAAATAAGGACATTTCTGTGAGCGATGTCCTCGCAAAGCATGTTTCTTAGCTACTATACAGGTATAATATAAACAATAGGATAGGTACAGTATATAATTTCTTACAGATCAAAGATAACAATATCACTGTTCTATCTGTTACTTTGAAGTGTATGTCTATACATGTAGCTTTATACAAACGTTATACAGCACTGTGGCTGTTCTGTTGCTGCTTCACTTCTGTAATTATAATGGATAACCCAAGCATCCTGTATAAAAGATACAACATTGCAATCTCTGAATATCTCTAGAAATTGGATAGAATCTCGTTTCTTACGATAATCAGTCAAATTTACGATTTTTTAAAATATTGATTACTAAGTATAGCTTTGTAAGACTTTAAATTAATCTGGGTTTGGCGGATGCCAAACTGTGAGCACGCCCCCATTCTCATCGACGGGGCTGTAGTGGAACAGGTTGAGAGCTTCAAGTTCCTTGGTGTCCACATCACCAACGAACTATCATGGTCCAAACACACCATGACAGTCGTGAAGAGGGCACGACAAAGCCTATTCCCCCTCAGGAGACTAAAAAGATTTGGCATGGGTCCTCAGATCCTCAAAAAATTCTACAGCTGCACCATCGAGAGCATCCTGACTGGTTGCATCACCGCCTGGTATGGCAACTGCTTGGCCTCTGACCGCAAGGCACTACAGAGGGTAGTGCGTACGGCCCAGTACATCACTGGGGCAAAGCTCCCTGCCATCCAGGACCTCTATACCAGGCGGTGTCAGAGGAAGGCCCTCAAAATTGTCAAAGACTCCAGCCACCCTAGTCATAGACTGTTCTCTCTGCTACCGCACGGCAAGCGGTACCGGAGTGCCAAGTCTAGGTCCAAAAGACTTCTCAACAGCTTCTACCCCCAAGCCATAAGACTCCTGAACAGCTAATCATGGCTACCCGGACTATTTGCACTGCCCCCCCACCCCATCCTTTTTACGCTGCTGCTACTCTGTTAAGTATTTATGCATAGTCACTTTAACTCTACCCACATGTACATATTACCTCAACTACCTCAACTAGCCGGTGCCCCCGCACATTGACTATGCAACGGTACCCCCCTGTGTATATATAGCCTCCCTACTGTCACTTTATTCTATTGTATATATAGCCTCCCTACTGTCACTTTATTTTACTTCTGCTCTTTTTTTTCTCAACACTTTTTTGTTGTTGTTTTATTCTTACTTTTTTGTTTAAAATAAATGCACTGTTGGTTAAGGGCTGTAAGTAAGCATTTCACTGTAATGTCTGCACCTGTTGTATTCGGCGCATGTGACCAATAAAATTTGATTTGATTTGATTTGATTTGATTTGAAATGACCAACCACCAAGCTTTGGAGTAGTTAGAAGGTATATTTCCCTGCTTTTGAGAGGAGCTGGCTAGTAGTTCCTGGAGACTTCTAGCAATTGCGCTAAGCTAACAATATTGTAGCGAATTGAGGGTTTGCCCCCGGCCGGGACTCGAATTCAGGTCCAGCGACTGTCAAGCCAACACTTTAAACATTACACCAAGAGGTCTGAACCTCTTGACAAGGTCGTTAGGTGTTGGGTTAAGTTCACTACAATATCATAACTTCAACTTCCTTCATACTGCATGCAGACACATCAAAATGGTATCCATGAGTTCGTCTGAATCTGGGTAAGTAGAAAGAAATGATTTCCCAAATCACGAAGTATCACTTTAAAAACACTGCACCAATTCCCTTTAAAGGGAATAGCCTATCATGTTTTAGGTCAGTACACGACTATACTCTTAGAATAAAGGTTTCCAAAAGGGTTCTTCAGCTGTTAGCACAATTAGATAGAAAAAATTGTGCTCCAGAATGTGTGCTAAGAGTGTAGCGTCCCCACCTGTAATCCAGCCTGGTGTTTACTGAAGTCTGCTGCCTGCCCCACATCCTCTCCCTTGGGGTTCCAGAACTTGCCTGCGTCCCTATAGCCTAGGTGTGGGCACACAACCCCAACCCCAAGGTCACTAGGTCGTGTCCTCATAAACCACCATTCCACTCCCATCCACCAGGCTATGTCCCCATAAACCACTATACTGCTGCCATTCTAAACATGGATCCTACCATCTGACCAGCTATTTCAGCCAGTGAGGGACAGAGTTCCCTGCCTCCACTGGGAGACTGGAGTCACAGGGAGTCTCCTATGTGAGCATGGGGGTAAAATGTCGCCGGCGCATAGTGCCCTCTAGTCAGCCCTAAACCCATTGACTTGTCAAACAAATCACTCCTAGCAGCTGCTCCCAGATCTGCCTGCTGGGCTGAGCGATGCGCGGCGGCGGCCCTCCAATTCCCAGCACTGCTGCGACTCAGCTGCGACTACCACTCAGGCACCATACGCGGCCTAAACAGTCAGACAGCCTTATTTGTCACCATAGAAAAGAGGATCTCTCAGAGTTTCCAAGCGCCGCCCGAGATTACGCAGTCATTCATTATTCATCCAAAGGAGCTGCAGGCACAGCAAGCACTATCATTTCTGGCGGGGAAATTACGACACTTCGTTCAACCTCCGCAATTGTGCTGAACATACAGTCAGGTCCGTAATTATTGGCAACCTTGATAAAAATGAGCAAAAAAGACTGTTTAAAAATAAAGAAAACAAATACTGAGCTATATTGCATGCAGGAACATTTGGGAATTTATGTCATTTTATACTAATACAATTGCTCAGAGAAAGAGATTTTGTTTAACAGGTTATAAAAAAAATCTAAAAAAGATAGGGGTCAAAATTATTGGCACTCCTGTTTTAAATACTCTACCACGTTTTTTGCACATCATGTTAAAGTCATCTATAAGTGACTTCGGTGAGCATCACAAACAATTTTAGATCCTTTCAGATTATTCGGAATAATGCTAATATTGGTCCCATGACTTTAATGGGATTTTTGCCACAAATGCTAAAACGTTAGAATTTTGAAACCAAAGCATGGATTGCTGTTATACAGTGGGGAAAAAAAGTATTTAGTCAGCCACCAATTGTGCAAGTTCTCCCACTTAAAAAGATGAGAGAGGCCTGTAATTTTCATCATAGGTTCACGTCAACTATGACAGACAAATTGAGGAATTTCCTTTCCAGAAAATCACATTGTAGGATTTTTTAATGAATTTATTTGCAAATTATGGTAAAAAATAAGTATTTGGTCACCTACAAACAAGCAAGATTTCTGGCTCTCACAGACCTGTAGCTTCTTCTTTAAGAGGCTCCTCTGTCCTCCACTCGTTACCTGTATTAATGGCACCTGTTTGAACTTGTTATCAGTATAAAAGACACCTGTCCACAACCTCAAACAGTCACACTCCAAACTCGACTATGGCCAAGACCAAAGAGCTGTCAAAGGACACCAGAAACAAAATTGTAGACCTGCACCAGGCTGGGAAGACTGAATCTGCAATAGGTAAGCAGCTTGGTTTGAAGAAATCAACTGTGGGAGCAATTATTAGGAAATGGAAGACATACAAGACCACTGATAATCTCCCTCGATCTGGGGCTCCACGCAAGATCTCACCCCGTGGGGTCAAAATGATCACAAAACGGTGAGCAAAAATCCCAGAACCACACGGGGGGACCTAGTGAATGACCTGCAGAGAGCTGGGACCCAAGTAACAAAGCCTACCATCAGTAACACACTACGCCGCCAGGGACTCAAATCCTGCAGTGCCAGACGTGTCCCCCTCCTTAAGCCAGTACATGTCCAGGCCAGTCTGAAGTTTGCTAGAGTGCATTTGGATGATCCAGAAGAGGATTGGGAGAATGTCATATGGTCAGATGAAACCAAAATATAACTTTTTGGTAAAAACTCAACTCGTCGTGTTTGGAGGACAAAGAATGCTGTTGCATCCAAAGAACCTACTGTGAAGCATGGGGGTGGAAACATCGTGCTTTGGGGCTGTTTTTCTGCAAAGGGACCAGGACGACTGATCCGTGTAAAGGAAAGAATGAATGGGGCCATGTATCGTGAGATTTTGAGTGAAAACCTCCTTCCATCAGCAAGGGCATTGAAGATGAAACGTGGCTGGGTCTTTCAGCTTGACAATGATCCCAAACACACCGCCCGGGCAACAAAGGAGTGGCTTCGTAAGAAGCATTTCAAGGTCCTGAAGTGGCCTAGCTTGTCCCCAGATCTCAACTCCATAGAAAATCTTTGGAGGGAGTTGAAAGTCCGTGTTGCCCAGCGACAGCCCCAAAACATCACTGCTCTAGAGGAGATCTGCATGGAGGAATGGGCCAAAATACCAGCAACAGTGTGTGAAAATCTTGTGAAGACTTACAGAAAACGTGTGACCTGTGTCATTGCCAACAAAGGGTATATAACAAAGTATTGAGAAACTTTTGTCATTGACCAAATACTTATTTTCCACCATAATTTACAAATAAATTCATTAAAAATCCTACAATGTGATTTTCTGGATTTTTTTTCTTCTCATTTTGTCTGTCATAGTTGACATGTACCTATGATGAAAATGACAGGCCTCTCTTATCTTTTTAAGTGGGAGAACTTGCACAATTGGTGGCTGACTGAATACTTGTTTTTCCCCACTGTACCTTGTCCATAGACTGCGTACAAGGTGAGAAAACCAATATATAATTTTGTAATTTGGGTTAACTTTCCATTTAACTTCAAGGAAGTCTGTCTTTACTTCTAACTAACTGCATGAGCAGCAGATAGCACTCATTCACTGTCTCTACATAGCGAATACATGGGGGATACAATAGATAATCCCCCTTTCCAGGCAATAAGCAATGTCTACAGCACTACTGATTTGCATCCTTTCACTCTAATCAGGAACATATTCGGACCCATGACGCCAGGTGAGTGGACTCACTGGCCAGTAATCAATCCAGCAACTAGGGCGAGAAGAGAACCAGCAGTGCTGCTGACCTTGATGCTTGGATTTGAGCACCCCTGCTATAGAAGGAAGAGAATATGATAGGAAGGAGCAAAACTTAGATGTCCATCTTGAACACATTGACTTGTTTCAATGAGGTGTCCTATGCATGCTGTCACTGCTCTGCTTGTATAGCAAATCCTGCAGCAAACTACAGGAAAATATACTTTACCCCATCTGACCTGTTTTACCTCAGATGTATCCCTCGGGCTAAATATCAGCTGATGCAAACAGAATTCTCTAACTAAATTTCACCCTCTCTATCTCATTTTCTGTCCCCCTCTGTCATTCTCTCGCTACATTCAAACCCCTTCTATCTCTGTGTCTTTTTTTAAATCCCCCAAAAACATCTACCCATCTTCTCTAGCCTCATATCTCAGCCTATCCAATCTCCTCATTCTTTCTCTTTCCTAACAGCGTCTTTAATCTCTTTCTCTCTCATTCTCATTCCTCTCTCCCCGTACATCTCTTCTCTGTCTGTCTTCCTCACGCTCCTTCTATCCCTGTCACTTGGACGGCGGGCAGGCATTTCCCAGATCATTCCGGCTTGCCTGCTTCATTCTTAATTGCGTTGTGTATTCGGTGGATGGGTGCCTGCAAAACAGGTTTTTAATGTTGAACAGCGTTTCAGAGGGGAGCCCTCTCCAGAATGTGGGGCGATTCCCTCAGTGCTAATGGACTGCTGTTCCAAACACTAGCGCAGCGGGGGGAGGCTGCTCCCTGCACCAGACCAGTGGGGAGGTGGGGGGTTTGTGAGTGATGATGCGCTACAGATTTTCTGGCAAGATGATTGACCTGGCACTATCCTTATTTGTCAACACTACACTCTCGAACACAGTGTGCGGAGTGTATAGACACTACAACCGTCTTGGCTTGGACATTGGTATCCTTACCTTGTCCCATGTTTATTCTGTCATATTACGAGAACGTGCATTGGTTAGCTAGCTCGCTCTGTGTTAACATTGTGACTAATGTATTGGGAGCAGCTATTGTGGAAGTCTGTAAGTACTCATTAATAATTGGTGGTTTATCAGAGGTAGACATCAAATCAAAATGCCAAAATCTTTTGTATAAAATAATTACAACCAAGCTTAGGTTCATGTTGCATTGATTACGGATGCCGAATGCCGGGGTCTTATCATTGGTACAGCAGTTGACAGGCTTTGTGGCCTTGCTCAAGGTCAGAACAGAACATTGATTTTACATCAAGTGAAATGTGAACCAAATTTCTGGTAGAAACAGGTCGTTATCAGGATTTGTTCGGATGGGTGCAGAGGTGGATGTCAGCCTTCCCCAAATGACATCTGCTAATTGTGTTATTAGCTTTTATAACATCTCATTCTCCAAGCTACGAAACGTTTGACCTTGGAGAACAAGTGGATTAGAAGCAAAGTTCTCTAAATGCTAAATGTCTTAGACTAATTAACACATGTAAATTAGCTTAAAAAGGAATTTGGGGATTTTTGTGTTTGTTTTGGGGGGGGGTGGGGGTGGGGGGGGGTGTATGAGTGCATTTAGAAAAGCATATTTAACAGTTTTTTTATGTTTTTATCTGTTTTTCACCCCAAAATCACCTGTGATCCCAAAATGTAATTGCAGTCCAAGGCCACATTTAGATAAATTGTGTTTAAGAAAAGGCACTGAGTTTAACCACAGTGTGGTTTTCGTTTTTTTGCAATTGATTGTAATGGGGGCCTTAAGACACATGGGAGGAATGTTTGGGGATTGTGGTTTGTAGGGACATTATGATAAACAGCTTTGATTAATGGTGACTAAGTCAGAACTGGTTATTTCAAAGTCCATTTAAAACATTACCTTTCAAAATATACTTTCACATTATGTTTTGTATTTCTGCACTAATGGTAGTGTCCGCAGACAACCCTAGCCTCCAATTTGGGCAAGAACTGCCACTATCAGTATTTACGTATCTGAAGTTAATGTGTTTGGATGTCAGCAAGCAGCCTCTGATGTATTTTCCCTTTCCACTCACTTTTGTTTTAGTTAGCCTTTCAGGGGGAAAACACTGAGTCACTTCTGGGCTTTCGATTGCTGCTACTTTCAGAAGTGACACTTTTCAAAGCCTTAGTCAACTCCTATTCAGTTATTCTAAAAGCTTTTGGACCATTGTAAAGGGACTCATCATTTTATTCAATTCTTTCTCTCCGTCTTCTAAAGTGAGGGTCACTCAGACAGACCTCTGCTATGCAATTTTTTTCCTGCTATTTCCAAAAAAATCGCCATTGTTTTCACTCATCGCTACAGGCAGAAATGCATGAGTGCCAAGGGGTAGTTTAGTGCTTTTATCTTTAAAAATGAGAGACAGTCTGAAACGAGAGCATTTGAAAATGGATGGGTGAGGATATTTTCCAGGCAATGCTTCATGCCAAGTTGAGTCCTCAGTGTCTCTCCAAGAAACATAATCATGCCGTGTCTAGTTTGCATCTTCCTGGGAGCTCCTAAATTGTTCACCTTAGATCAGGGAGTACCTAATGTCATCCAGCATCAAAACTTCCTTTAGCCACACAAGTCATGGCCCTTCATCATCTGGATTAGCCTGATCCCAGTGATGTTTGCCAACTTCTATAGTGGGTATATAAATCCAAGGGAGGTGAGTCATTCAACAATCTGATACAAGAACCCCTGAAAGACAATTCAAGCCTTGACTATGTGTGGCTGATGCACTTTTGTAAGTTACACTTTATTAAGAAATGTATCAAATCAAAGGGGGAGACAGGCAAGCAGGAAAAACTATGGGAAGGGTGGACTGAACCCCGGTCTCCAGGGTCGTATACGTGTCAAGATCCAGGAGCGTTATCAATCCACCACGGGTTCTAGACAATTCAAACAGTTTGTCCATCTACATGCATGGTTAGTCAAGAGGACGCCACCTGCTGAAATGAATCATTGTCGCTGACAGCAGACTAGACGATGTTCCTTTGTGTGTCTCGAGGGAAAACGAATACACTCTGACCCCACCAAGCCCTGATTGACACTTACACAAAGAGAACCACGCCACGAGGGTCACTGTGGCGGGTTAATTGCGAACAAAATTACAACACACACAGGCAGGTGCTAGACAGGGTTTGGCATATGCTTTGTTCAAAGTAATCACAGTTTCGTTATATCTGTAAGAAAATGATTTTCACAGAAAACAGCCCTTTTTCAATATATATATAAACGTAGGCATTTGTATTCGCATAAGCCAGTGATGATATTGAGACATTTGAATATTGAATTCAAGTTTTTTTTTTTATTACTGGTGTCTTGGTTGATTGTAATAATTGATTTGTGTTGTTGAAATTTGGTGTATCTGTAACTGATGTATTTTGTAGTAACTGTTTTCCTGTTTTATTGAATTATCATGAAAGATTTTTTAACGTTTTTGTTCTCAAAACACCATTGAGAATGAGATCGTAGTCTCAATTGAGCTCTCCTGAATTAAAAAAGAAATACTTTTTTCTTCTTAAATCAGTGGGAATATTTTTTATTTTTTGCTATATTCTTTAATTGGATATAGCACAATTTTTGTTATACTGCCATTAATTTGACTTAATCATAGCAGAACCAAGAATGGTAAATGGCACGAATATGAATATGACTATGACAATGACAATGACGATTCAGTGACAATCCACAATGAATCATGCTGTCACTGAATATCGTGCCACTGAATATCATTGAACTGCAGCTTGACAACTGCTGTGGCTAATTTACTACCCCAGTCCCTGTGTAAAGGACAGTGTGAGGTTGATTGTCAGAAATACATACATAAACATGTATGGGGCCATATAGTCTTAATACATGCTTTCAAAGTGGATATTGCTAATGTCAAGAGAGGAAGTTAAATAAACAGTTATCACTAAGCATACAAAACAGCTTTTTACAACATGCCAGTCAACAATTACGTCATTTAGCAGACGCTCTTATCCAGAGCGACTTACAGTTAGTGAGTGCATACATTATTTTTTTTATATATTTTTTTCATACTGGCCCCCCGTGGGAATCGAACCCACAACCCTGGCGTTGCAAACACCATGCTCTACCAACTGAGCTACATCCCTGCCGGCCATTCCCTCCCCTACCCTTGACGACGCTGGGCCAATTGTGCGCCGTCACATGGGTCTCCCGGTCGCGGCCGGCTACGACAGAGCCAGGATCTCTAGTGGCACAGCTAGCACTGTGATGCAGTGCCTTAGACCACTGCGCCACTCAGGAGTGGCCCCTAGACAATGTCCCACTGTCAAGCACAATGTCATCCCCTTCCTAGCTCAAGCCCAAACGAAGGGTAAGTGACATACTACCGTCTCCACAAACCACAAGGGAGAACGAGTGGTGTCACCTTAAACTCTCCAACAGTGGCGAGATAATAGGAGGATTATGTTTAAAATGTCCATAAAATGGTGGTTCATTTGTGTACATTTTACTGTTTCAAAAATAGATTGTTCAAAACAAGCAGTTCAGTTGCCTACTGCTCTGCCATCAGCAGCTCATGGCGTTCTGCCTGCCGCTCCGCGGCTTGGATTGCAGCAATTATATGATTGCTTTTGGGGAGGACTGCATTGAATTTTGGACATTCAAGTGGAACTAAAGTTATTGGTGGGCTCATCATGCTTGTGACATTATTCTAGCTAGCTATACCCAGTTTAGATTATTTGTTTTCACTTGTCGCATCTGTGCTTGTTGCATTTTCCTTGTGCTGTCCGATGCACTGTTGAGCTGGTTGTACTGCTAGTGACTGAATCTAAAAATAGAACACATTGGCAGCATGGGCAGCAGTGGTGATTCTGTTTGCATGCAAATGAGAAATAGGTGTATTTACAGTGCATTCCGAAAGAATTCAGACCCTTTGACTTTTTCCACATTTTGATACGTTACAGCCTTATTCTAAAATGAATTTCAATAGATTTTCTTCCTCATCAATCGACACACAATACCCCATAATGACAAAGCAAAAACTGGTTTTTATAAATGTTTGCAAAAAAAATAAAAATGAAATGTCACATTTAAATAAGTATTCAGACCTTTGTTAACTTAGTACTTTGTTGAAGCACCTTTGGCAGCGATAACAGCCTTGAGTCTTCTTGGGTATGACGGTACAAGCTTGGCACACCTGTATTTAGGGACTTTCTCCCATTCTTCTCTGCAGATGCTCTCAAGCTCTGTCAGGTTGGATGAGGAGCGACTATACACATCTATTTTCAGGTCTCTCCAGAGATGTTCAATCGGGTTCAAGTCCGGGCTCTGGATGGGCCACTCAAAAACATTCAGAGACTTGTCCCAATGCCACTCCTGCGTTGTCTTGGCTGTGTGCTTAGGGTCGTTGTCCTGTTGGAAGGTGAAACTTCGCCCCAGTCTGAGGTACAGAGTGCTCTGGAGCAGGTTCTCATCAAGGATCTCTTTACTTTGCTCCATTCATCTTTCCCTCGATCCTGACTAGTCTCCCAGTCCCTGCCACTGAAAAATATCCCCACAGCATGATGCTGCCACCACCATGCTTCACCGTAGGGATGGTGCCACATTTCCTCCAGATGTGACGCTTGGTATTCAGGCCAAAGAGTTCAATCTTGGTTGCATCAGACCAGAGAATCTTGTTTCTCATGGTCTGAAAGTTTTTTAGGTGCCTTTTGGCAAACTCCAAGCGGGATGTCATGTGCCTTTTACTGAGGAGAGGCTTTCGTCTACCATAAAGGCCTGATTGGTGGAGTGTTGCAGAGATGGTTGCCCTTCTGGAAGTTTCTCCCATCTCCACAGAGGAACTATGGAGCTCTGTCAGAGTGACCATCGGGTTCTTGGTCACCCCCCTGATCAAGGCCCTTCTCCCCCGAATGCTCAGTTTGGCCGGGCGGCTAGCTCAATAAAGAATCTTGGTGGATCCAAACTTCATCCATTTAAGAATGATGGAGGCCACTGTTTTCTTGGGGACCTTCAATGCTGCAGAAATGTTTTGGTACTCCTTCCCCAGATTTGTGCCTCGACATAATCCTGTCTCGGAGCTCTACGGACAATTCATTCGACCTAATGGCTTGGTTTTTGCTCTGACATGCACTGTCAACTGTGGGACTTTATATAAACAGGTGTGTGCCTTTCCAAATCATGTCCAATCAACTGAATCTACATGGTGCGCTACTTTTAACCTCGTCAAAGTAATAAACTATATACGGAATAGGATACCATTTACGAAGGAACCATGATACATAATGAAAGGTAAATGGATTCTGAAGGTTATGAACACACTAGTGTACCATAATGAGAGATGAAAGCTACAGTATATCAAAAGCAGATTTAGCGTTGGACTACATGCATTACATGTAACATTTCACTGAGGCATCAAAGGTTATAATGGTTGGTAATCAGTTGGTAAAGCATGGTGCTAGGAACACCAAGATAGTGGGTTCGATTCCTAGGACCACCCATACGTAAAATGTATGCACGCATGACTGTAACACTTCAGCTCAACTATACACGTCGCATTGCTTTGCCATCAGTGTCGTGTCAATGTGACATTCTACCTGCTTCACAGATCGCGTTGTTTTGAGTGTGTAGAGGAGCAGAGGGGAAGAGTATCTTTATTCTATTTTATGTGCTGTACAATATTAATTGATTATGCGTAAGTACAATACATTTGGTCCCGTGTAGCTCAGTTGGTAGAGCATGGCGTTTGCAACGCCAGGGTTGTGGGTTCGTTTCCCACGGGGGGGCAGTATGAATATATATATTTTTTTAATTATGCACTCACTAACTGTAAGTCGCTCTGGATAACAGCGTCTGCTAAATGACTAAAATGTAAATGTAATATTCAACCAAAATCAACTTTATTTCTTAACGCGTGCGTCAGCCATCGAGAATTGAAACTCAGTGATTCTTGAGCTTGGCTGCTGCCATTGGACGTGACCCAACGTGAGCTCAACACAGGAAGTATAGCAGCTTTCATTGATTTCAAAGGTTGTGAGAGGCGATTTATGAGAACTAGTGTTCGGATGAAACCGGAGGAAATGGTCCAGTGTTTTATCGGCACAGCTGTAATAACTGCAAGACAGGCGAGTGTTTGGGGAGCAGTGGCGGCTCGTGATTGGCTGGTTCATATTGGATCATATTGTCAACAAAGCACATGACAGAATTATTATGCCAAGTTTCCAAATTGCCGGATGTTTCTTTAGGAAGATTTATAAAGTGATCTGTGTATTTGTGATTCATTTCAGGAAACTAGACGAATGTCCCACGTCACTACTGCACAGGATAGCCATATAACTATTATTTTTTAGGGCAGAAACGCCTTCTGGAACGAGACCTTTCATCTACCTTAAAAACAAACTTGTATGCCATCTGTAAATACGAATACAATTGTTAAACTACGAGCCTAGTTGGTTTAACCACGAAAAAAGACAGGAACCGTCCCGCTAGCAATGATTGGCTGAGATAATGGGTGGGCTGGACATGACGAGAGATCAGTTCGGATTGGTCTGTCACGTAGCACACTTCTGTCTATAACATGAGCTGGTCAGTATGTGTAGGTAATCCTTTCCAATGCAGCTTTTTTTGAAAGATATCACGTAGTAGAACTGCAAAGGTGTTGCTCTCCACTTTCTGGAAGACCGAGTTTTGAAATCAGTGGAATGCACGGTGGAATTAGAGTATGATAGCTAAGGAGATGGAGAAAATTCTGCCGTTTGATTGCAAATATGCACACGGAGTCGAAAAGAGAACACACAGAAGGCTGTTGTATAAAACACCTGTCTCCGCATTACATCTTCAAACTAAGGCAACCATGGCATCCGTGACAGAGAGGGAGGCTAGCTCGCTAGCTAACGTTACTTGTATGATCTGTGTAGTAATATTATTGATTTCTCAGAGGCATTTGCATTGCTAGTTATGCCCTAATGTTAGCTTAATAGCAAACATTGAACCTGGTTGGTTAGCTACAGTGAGGGAAAAAAGTATTTGATCCCCTGCTGATTTTGTACGTTTGCCCAATGACAAAGAAATTATCAGTCTATAATTTTAATGGTAGGTTTATTTGAACAGTGAGAGACAGAATAACAACAAAAAAATCCAGAAAAACGCATGTCAAAAATGTTATAAATTGATTTGCATTTTAATGAGGGAAATAAGTCTTTGACCCCCTCTCAATCAGAAAGATTTCTGGCTCCCAGGTGTGTTTTATACAGGTAACGAGCTGAGAATAGGAGCACACACTTAAAGGGAGTGCTCCTAATCTCAGCTTGTTACCTGTATAAAAGACACCTGTCCACAGAAGCAATCAATCAATCAATCATATTCCAAACTCTCCACCATGGCCAAGACCAAAGAGCTCTCCAAGGATGTCAGGGACAAGATTGTAGACCTACACAAGGCTGGAATGGGCTACAAGACCATCGCCAAGCAGCTTGGTGAGAAGGTGACAACAGTTGGTGTGATTATTCTCAAATGGAAGAAACACAAAATAACAAAATCTCCCTCGGCCTGGGGCTCCATGCAAGATCTCACCTCGTGGAGTTGCAATGATCATGAGAACGGTGAGGAATCAGCCCAGAACTACACGGAAGGATCTTGTCAATGATCTCAAGGCAGCTGCGATCATAGTCACCAAGAAAACAATTGGTAACACACTACGCCGTAAAGGACTGAAATCCTGCGGCGCCCGCAAGGTCCCCTGCTCAAGAAAGCACATATACAGACCCGTCTGAAGGTTTGCCAATGAACATCTGAATGATTCAGAGGAGAACTTGGTGAAAGTGTTGTGGTCAGATGAGACCAAAATCGAGCTCTTTGGCATCAACTCAACTCGCCATGTTTGGCGGAGGAGGAATGATGCCTATGACCCCAAGAACACCATCCCCACCGTCAAACATGGAGGTGGATACATTATGCTTTGGAGGTGTTTTTCTGCTAAGGGGACAGGACAACTTCACCACATCAAAGGAACGATGGACGGGGCCATGTACCGTCAAATCTTGGGTGAGAGCTTCCTTCCCTCAGCCAGGGCATTGAAAATGGGTCATGGATGGGTATTCCAGCATGACAATGACCCAAAACACACGGTCAAGGCAACAAAGGAGTGGCTCAAGAAGAGGCACATTAAGGTCCTGGAGTGGCCTAGCCAGTCTCCAGACATTAATCCCATAGAAAATCTGTGGAGGGAGCTGAAGGTTCGAGTTGCCAAACGTCAGCCTCGAAATCTTAATGACTTGGAGAAGATCTGCAAAGAGGAGTGGAACAAAATCCCTCCTTAGATGTGTGCAAACCTGGTGGCCAACTACAAGAAACATCTGACCTCTGTGATTGCCAACAAGGGTTTTGCCACCAAGTTCTAAGTCATATTTTGCAGAGGGGTCAAATACTTATTTCCCTCATTAAAATGCAAATCAATTTATAACATTTTTGACATGCGTTTTTCTGGATTTTTTGTTGTTATTCTGTCTCTCACTGTTCAAATAAACCTACCATTAAAATTATAGACTGATCATGTCTTTGTCAGTGGGCAAACGTACAAAATCAGCAGGGGATCAAATACTTTTTTCCCTCACTGTATGTACAGATTCATGCAGGTTAGTAACGTTATGAGTTGGGGTCATGGTTAATTGTTTAGCTAGCTAGCTACATGTCTAAACAAAAACTTGACTATGCAAGTAATCATTTCAATAGAATGTTAATGATGTCACTGCGAAAGCTGTCGATAGACGTAGTTGGTAAATTCGCTCTGGCTATCTACTCCGATTTCAGAGCACTCGTCTGAGTTTGCCAGAGCGCAGAATAATTTACGAATTTACGAACGCTCAACACCCGTTGAATATGGCAGGTGTCAGTAAACCTTGGCATAAAAAGTGTAATTTAATTGTTTCCAACAGCACAGTTGCAGTCACCAACCCTCTGGATAACATAAAAGCAGCCTAACCAGCTCTGCTAGGGCGAATCAAATGGTCAGGGTGAGCTGTTCCCTCATTTGTGTCTAGAAGTAGCTAGCAAGCTAGCCAACATTAGCCAGTTAGCTTGGGTGCGTGACTGCTGTTGTTCGTTCAGAACGCTCGGATCAACCATAATCCTCGGCCAGAGCGTCCAGTGTGCACTCTGAACGCTCCAAGAGCGAAAAGCTCTGAATTTACGAATGCCCAGAGCGCACTCTGAGCACACTCTGGCACTCCAGATTGAATTTACAAACACACCCTTAGTATAAACCAGCCTTTAGTCTTGAAATCTTTGGTTGTTTAGTACATGCCCTCACATGTGAATCCTCAAAGAGCTGGGTGGGGCTAAAGCTTAAGAGGGTGTGAACGATGCTAAATGGGTGTAGACAAAGAAGAGCTCTCCAGTACGTTTACCAAAACATTCAAGGGCCATTTTCTGAAAAGCGAGGTTACAAGTTTATCAACTTTCAAAGCAGAATTATTTTCCCATTGTTCCTCAACTGTACTGTATGATATACGATTTTCTAGCTCTGAGTCTCTACTTTTATGCAATGTAAAAAACACAATTTCAAATTTTGCTACACAAGACCAAATTTAGGCGGTCGACAGTGGCGGCTCCTGAAAAAATTCTCAGGGGGGGCAATTTTTCTGATGATTTAGGTGACCTACACACATTTTAAAAAAGATATGTCCAGCAACAACATGAAGACAGGGGCAGCATATAAGTCAATACTGATATACACATTACTTGCTTCAAAAAGGCCTCATGGTTGAATTGGAAATATGTGCACCTGAGCATAATTCACAACAAGCAAGCAGGAGCTTTTGATAGAGGCTACTGAAAACATTGATGCAAGTTATTGGTAATAGGAAATTTTTATACACTTCCATATTCTGCCCTGTTGTATAGATTTGTGAAAATGAACAGTGATAGACATTTTGCCTGAAAACAGAATTTGAAAATAATTTATAGAAAAGGTAAACACAGCTATCTGTATGGCTTTGTAAAAATGAACAACCATATTCTGGCCAATTGTATAGATTTGTAAATATGAACAACCATATTCTGGCCAATTGTATAGATTTGTAAAAAAAAAGTTTTACTTTTTTTTAATGAAAAATAACTATTTTAAACAACATCAACTGTGAACTGATTTGGGCGTGTGTGTGTTAAAGAGACAGACAGGGAGGGACAAAGAGAGAGAGAGGCTACATTACTTGTACTGAAACTGTTCTCTTCTCTCTTTCAATGCAGCAAAGCGGTCAATGACTTTCTCATTGAAATCAGGCATAAAATTCAGCTGATGCACATAGCAATGCACGTAATGGGCATTCTTGAAATGCTCACGTACCTTTTGCTGCACACCAGCCTTCTCTCCCCTCATCACACTGGCTCCATCGTAAGCTTGCGCAATGAGTTTGACTCTCAGTTTCAGTCTCTCCAAAAGCACACTGGCGATTGAGACTGAGGTTGATTCCGAGATGGGAAGGAACTCAAAAAAGCGCTCCTGCACTCTGTGGTTGCTATCTATGTACCTCAGCACCAGCTGTGTCTGTGTAGAAACGTCAGTGGTCTCGTCAGCTTGGATAGCTACGAAGTTCGCCGACTTCACCTCCTCCACAATATGTTCCCTCATGACCGCTAGCATACACTCCAGTAGCTCGTTTTGAATGGTCTTTGATGTGAACTTCTTTCAAAGAGACAATCGAGTTGCACTGAACGCTAGCCATCTTGATAGTAGTACGTGAATTGATTGACGCTGCTACCCGCTCTTTTCTTAGTTACGTTCATGGTTATGTTACGTATGACGAAAGCGTAAGTGCAAGCCCTCAGAAACCCATAGAGATTGTATTGAAAGCTCTGATATTTGAAAAAAAAAGATTTTACATGAGAGGCTATGAGAGACTTCTGGCGATTATCAACCTGACTGAAATCGCCCCAAAACGGGCGGGGCCATTTGAAGCACGACTTTAGCCTGATTGGACATTTAGTGGCAGATCAGACGTCTAGATTAGAACACTGATAACTACTGTTGCCGTGATATAATTGATTAGAAAAAAAATCCCTTGCTTTTCCCGTTTGGCAGTGCGTCGCCCATATCGCCCTAATGAACACACCGCCCCTGGCGGTCGATCACACATAAGGTCCCATGGTTGCTGTCACGCTCTGGCTCTGGGGACTCTAATATGTTGAGCCAGGGTGTGTATAGTCTATGTGTGTTCTAGGTTTCACTTTCTGGTTTTGTAGATCTATGTTGGCCAGGGTGGCTCCCAATCAGAGACGGCTGTAGCTCGTTGTCTCTGATTGGGAGTCATACTTAGGTAGCCGTTTGGCACTCATTCATTGTGGTTTCTTGTTCGTATTTGGTTTGAGTATTACCATTGACTGTCACGTCATCGTTTTGTTGTTTTGATCGTGTGATCATTCTATAAATAAATATGTTCGCCTTCAACGCTGCGCCTTGGTCCTCCTCTCTCACCGACGATCGTGACAGTTGCCAGTGCATGTCAGAGCAAAACCCAAGCCTAGAGCGCCGATACAGGATTGGTTCAAAGCACATATCTGGGGAAGGGTACCCCAAAAATTCTGCAGCATTGAAAGTCCCCAAGAACACAGTGACCTCCATCATTCTTAAATGGAAGAAGTTTGGAACCACGAAAACTCTTCCTAGAACTGAGCAATCGGGGGAGAAGGGCCTTTATCAGGGAGGTGACCAAGAACCCAATGGTCACTCATTCCATCGCAAGTTTCCAAGGGCACTGCCAAGGTTCGATCCAGTTCCTTTGTGGAGATGGGAGAACCTTCCAGAAGGACAACCATCTTTGCAGCACTCCACCAATCAGGCCTTTATGGTAGAGTGGCCAGACGGAAGCACATGACAGCCCGCCTGGAGTTTGCCAAAAGGACTCTCAGATCATGAGAAACAAGATTCTCTGGTCTGATGAAACCAAGATTGAACTCTTTGGCCTGAATGCCAAGTGTCACGTCTGGAGTAAACGTGGCACCATCCCAATGGTGAAGCATGGTGGTGGCAGCATCATGCTGTGGGGATGTTTTTCAGCGGCAGGGAGACTAGTCAGGATCGAGGGAAAGATTAAAGAAGCAAAGTAGAGAGATCCTTGATGAAAACCTACTCCAGAGAACTCAAGACCTCAGACTGGGGTGAAGGTTCACCTTCCAACAGGACAACGACCCTAAGCACACATTCAAGACAACGCAGGAGTGGCTTCGGGACAAGTCTCTGAACGTCCTTGAGTGGCCCAGCCAGATCCCAGACTTTAACCCAATCGAACATCTCTGGACAGACCTGAAAATAGCTGTGCAGCGATGCTCCCCATCCAACCTGACAGAGCTTGAGAGGATCTGCAGAGAGGAGCGGTAGAAACTCCCCAAATACAGGTGTGCCAAGCGTGTAGCGTCATACCCAAGAAGACTCGAGGATGTAATCACTGCCAAAGGTGCTTCAACAAAGTACTGAGTAAAGCGTCTGAATACTTATGTAAATGTGATATTTAAGTTTATTTTATTTTATACATTTGCAATAAAATTATAAAAACCTGTGTTTGCTTTGTCATTGTGGGGTATTGTGTGTAGATTAATGAGGGGGAAAAACTATTTAATCAATTTTAGAATAAGGCTGTAACGTAACAAAATGTGGAAAAAGTCAAGGGGTCTGAATACTTTCCGAATGCACTGTATATGCAGTATGTAAACAATAATGCACAGACATGTACAGACATACACACTTGAACACATGTAAAACACAGCTTCTCTCACACGTGCACTCTCTTGACCTAACTCATTAAACACACAAATACACTTTCACATACACACATGTAAACATGTGTAAAGGCACACTCTCTCACGCTCTTGTCCTCTCTCTTTTCACACACACTCTCTCACAAACATACATGGTCCCACGCTGGCACACACCCGCTCTCTCCCTTCCCTCGAATATTCATGTTGGCCGGTAGGGCGCTGCTAGTCACCACATTCTTTCCCGGTATTTACAGTGGCCGCCTGCAGGGATGCCACACCTTGGAGAGGTGGCGGCATGCATCGTGGGAGAGAGGCGTGAGGGAGAGAGAGAGAGAAAAGAGAGAGAGAGGGACACAGAGATAGTGGAGTTAAAGATAGACGAGAAATGATGGAACAATAGAGAGAGGGAGGGAAATCAGGGGGAGGGAGTGGAAGGAAGGCGTTCAGTGAGCTATCTCAGCTGCTGTGATTAAAACAATTCCTGAGGTCAACAGTAGAGCTAGCTAGGGATGGTGGTGGGAAGAAGCAGCCGCGTAGGAAATGTAGGAAATCAATCCCCTACCCCTGCAGTGTGCTGACTTGGCCCACCCAGTATTTAATGAAATGTGTGTATGTGTGTGTTTTGTACTCATAGAAAGTGTGTGTGTGTGTGTGTGTGTGTGTATTTATATACAGTATGTATTTACATGTGTATGCATGCATGCCTGTATTTCGGTGGTAACTACCACAGTGCTAGAATAAAAGACCAGAAATCCCACACTGGTTTATGGCGCCGACACGCTGGGATTTTTCATTGAGAGTCGTCCGGATGGATGACAACAGAGATGCATTGTTAGTTTTGAGACGGCTTTGTTTAGGATGGAGGAGTTTGTTGATAAATCATCCATTAACATTAAGATATGGCTGCATTTTGAAGTGGGGATAAATAGCACCATTCATTTCAGCACCACTCTATACAGCGCCAAAACCATGAGGTTCAGTGGTGTCATTTCAGCACCGTGGACAGCTCCACTCGTTTCCACACCGTAATGGCAAAGCAGAGGGGTTCAGTGCTGTTATTTCAGCACTGTGAACAGCTCCACTAATTTCAGCACAGCACAAAGCAGTCCTGCTCACGTAGCAAACCTGGGGTGTAGCCTATTCAGTGAGGTGAACGTTGCAGATATAAATGGAATGAATAGAGCTGACATGGATGCCCAATTCTACATTTAGGAAATGCATTGCTAACTGAACATTTTGTAACGTTGCATCCATCTGAACAGACCCCAGTGCTACATTGCTAATACCCATCTACAAGGCTCTAATCAGACCCTACACCCAAACGAGGGCACTACGTTCATCCACCTCTGGCCTGCTAGCCCCCCTACCTCTACGGAAGCACAGTTCCCGCTCAGCCCAGTCAAAGCTATTCGCTGCTCTGGCACCCCAATGGTGGAACAAGCTCCCCCATGACGCCAAGACAGTGGAGTCACTGACCACCTTCCGGAGACACTTGAAACCCCACCTCTTTAAGGAATATCTGGAAAAGTATAATAGTAATCCCCCCCCCCACCCCATTAAAAAAAAGATTTAAAAAAAAAAAGGGGTTGTCCCACTGGCTATCCTAAGTTGAATGCACCAATTTGCAAGTCGCTCTGGATAAGAGCGTCTGCTAAATGACTTAAATGTAAAAATAGCCCTAATCACCTCAGTGGGTCTGCAAGAGCAGCCTGAGCCACACACCAGTGGAGCAGTAGATACAGCGTGCCAAGACAAAGTGTGCAAACCACTTATGCTATGTCTATTTTTCATAGACTCCTCAGAGATAGGACTTATAGTGGTCTATACAGTGTTGTATTCATTACTGCACACCATAGCAAAATGTTTTGCAACAGAAGACAAAAACAAGTGTTACTTATTGGATGAATTCAGGTAGGTCCATCCCGTTTGCTTTAGTTTGGTTCCTAGTGAATACGACCCAGGAGACACTGCATGGCTTCAGTACTCAAGTATTCTAACTGGAATACCCTTGAACCATAGTAATATATAATCCCAGCAAATATAAAATCCTAGTATTATTCACAATCATAAACTTTACAAGAATTGTAATGGGTTTTATAATTATGTGTTATAAAATTGTGGGTGTGACGTGTGTGTGTGTGCGTGTGTGAGAACATTGAGTGAGAAATTCAAAGCAATGCGGTGGCACCTCTCTCTTTCACTGAGTCCCTTCCCTGTCTCATCTGCCAAGGCTGATCTGACCAAGGCTGCAGCTTTAAGATAAAAGTACAAGGACTGTGGGAGCAGAATGATGTCAACACAGACACTCACTCACACACACACACACACACACACACACACACACACACAGAGACACAGACACACATGCACACAGACACACAAGCACACACAGACACACACAGACACACACACACACACAGAGACACAGACACACATGCACACAGACACACAAGCACACACAGAACACACACACACACACACAGAGACACACTAATTGATCGAGGGTCTAGGATAGCGGCTCGTAAAGGTGAGGAACAACTTGAGATAAACCTAGTAAGGGTGAAACATGTATGTGTGTGGGAAATAAACTGTGTGTGTGTGTCGGAAAGATAAATACTTGGGATGGGGCTCACAATTCAGCATTCAGCTTTACCTGAATGTGGCCCAACCGACCTCCAAACCACCTAATTATCTAACCATACAAGTTGAGCTTAATGGGAACACATATGTGAAGGGCAAGTTTATTCGAAATGGGAAAATGTGGTAGTCATGCCTTGTGTCAAATGACCACCTATGTTGCCCCATCGCACATTTCCAAGGGCACTGCCAAGGTTCAATCCAATACAAAAGTATGAGAACAGACGGGGAGGTTAGCAACAGTAAAAAAAAAAGAGTTTTTTCTATAGTGGAGGACATATGGGTCACGCCATAACAAGACTCAATCCCCTGTTTTTTTTTAAAGGAACAGTCTGCGATCTGGGTGTCTGTTCAATGGTAATTTCTATTCTTGGTATTTAACCATTGATTATTGAAGAATATAGCATAAATATGCCATGAGTGCTGTCTAAATGAGTTTGGGAGGGGTTACATTTTCTAATCCTCATCCTCCAACTGTATACCAAAAGAAGTGGCGGGCTGCTGTTTAGTTATTTTTTCAAATCTCAGAATGTTGCTTTAAAACACAGGAAGAAGTGAAAAAGAAAGGAAGAAGCAAGAAGGAAAGGCACTTAAGGTCAAGGTCAACTCAGGAATAAAAAATAACAGAGATTGGATTTTTGGCACAAAAAAGTCTAAAATCTTGTTACAACTCAGTCCAGTCAATGGCCTATTGATTTGTTACTGCAATTGTGGTAGCTTCACATTCTATCCAC
The DNA here is from genome assembly GCF_020615455.1 of Coregonus clupeaformis. Classification (NCBI taxonomy): domain Eukaryota; kingdom Metazoa; phylum Chordata; class Actinopteri; order Salmoniformes; family Salmonidae; genus Coregonus; species Coregonus clupeaformis. The sequence goes on from NC_059225.1 coordinate 41,316,570, forward strand.
TCACTGTTTTCCTCCCCCAGAAAAAGCAGAGTAGCAAGCCTCAAAGGAAATGCTGCATTACCCGCTTGTTGTCCATCTCCCCGAGTTTCACATAAAGTTAAAAGTGAGAGGAGTTTTGTAGGCGTGTTAAAACTCAATGTCAAACAAAGCATGGGATTTTGAATTAGGGCGGTTCAAGTATAGTTGATGTATTCATTCATCGATTCAAAGAGCAACTTGTAGTTCCATTGCGGGAAGACATTTAGTATTGCTCAAGCTGAAAACAATAGACAATTTTCTTTCATACCATGACTTGTTTTCGAATCCATATCTCCCTGTTTTTCTGAAGGTGGGTGAAATTTCCAATCGCACCTAGGTGTGAAGATCCACTTTTATGACACCATTGTCTTGGAGAGAGAGAGGGTCCTTTGAGAAATCTGTTTAAAACAGTCCAGCATTATTAGACAGACAGTAAAAGAATGTTCAACATTGTTCAACATATGACATTAAAACGACAACATCGTTACATATGTCAACATTTCTCACTAGCTGTGTTGCAGGAACTCCTGTATTAGCTTAAACTGGCATTTGAGATTATGTAGGACAGTGTTGCATCCCAACACATTATTTTTAAAATTCTTATGCTTTACTGAGACGGCAACAGAAAACAGAGGGGCTAAAGAGATGAGAGTGAGAAACAGTGGGAAGGGTGGACGAGGAGCTCGAACCCTGGTATCCCAGGTCGCAACATACTAAGAACCAGAAGTATTACCACTCAACCACAGGCTCCGTACGCCACTAGCTTGTGGACATCTCTGTAAACTATGTCACAGAAAAAACAACCATACATATCGAGGCCTCATCCACAGTCATGTTATTGAGGATCAGGCGATGTCAATCCATCCGGGAGAAGACGAGTCTGTGTCCCAATTGGCACCCTATTCCCTATTTAGTGCACTACTTTTGACAAGGACCCATAGGTCTCTGGTCAAAAGTAGTGCACTTTATAGGAAATGGGGTACCATTTGGGACACACACAAGACGTCTCTTTGATTGATCTGTTAATTTCTTCCGCTTCTGCTGCTAACATGTGACCCACTTTGAATGTAGCCCTACTCCTATAAGGATGGGGTAGTGATATTTATGCAGATGAGACACCAAGAGGAAGGAAGGGGTCTCCTACTGGGATAATTTGGGTGCCAATTTTCATAACAGATCGATACAATGCCTCAAGGCTCCCCTCGAAGCTAGTTCACAGATGAACTATGTTTGGTTTTTCTTCCCCTGTTCTATCAGAGTAAGTCAGATGTAGAGGTGCTGCTGACTATCTCTGCACCTCTCGCTCTGTCTGCCTCTTGATTTCTCTCTCTCTCTGTCTTTCTCTCGCTCTATGTCTCCCTCTCCATCTCTGTATCTGTCTCTGTCTATAGCTCTGACTCCCTCCAGCTCTCTCTCCCTCCATCTTTCTCTCTGTTTCTCTCTTCCTGTCTCCTGTAGAAATGCAGGTCATGCCTTTCCTCCATTTCCTGTTCCTCAATCACCCAGCCTGCCAATCACCCAGCTTGTCGCCATAACGACAAAAGAGAAAACACACATGGGTTGAGGCATTCGCTGAGCATGTGGAGGAGAAAGAAGAGGAAAAGGAAAAGAAGAGGAAGAGAGAAGAAGAGGAAGAGAGAAGAAGAGGAAGAGAGAAGAAGAAGAAGAAGAAGAAGAAGAGAGGAGAAGAAGAAGAAGAAGAAGAGAGAAGCTCCAGATGTGTCTTTGAGGTTGTCGTAGACGTATCATCACCACAGATCAGCTGCAGTATGCATGGAAAGGAAATACGCATGGAATAAGCATTGCTAAATGTAAACAACTGGAGACATCACTTCCTTTTTGGAGACATGTTATTTACAAGGCGGCGCAACGCAGCTAGCAAGAGACTATAGGAGCAGTTTACTTTTGACATTTGTGACACAAGCGTATTGACACTCTAAAACAATTAAATCAGAGCTCTTCCAACCAAATCTTCCAGTTCAACAAAACCTAACAGTTCTTTCATTTTCAATTACTGCTCAAAATGATTGCTGGAAACTGAATGAAGCCTAAAATAAAGCAAGGCTTAAAAGTGTAATTACACTGAAAAGGCACAAAATGGGGGGAACCGTATGATTACTTTGTATAGAGACATATAATCACATCTTGAAGCCCACTTGACAGGCAGAGCTTACTTTTTCTTAACCTTAATTCCGTAATTAACATTTGAATATTGGCACAATAAAAACGGTTCAAGCGGCAAACATTCAAGAAATCTAATCTATCCAGACCCTCCTCGTGGCAAAACCAGTCATAAAACCATTAAAATGAAGACATGATAACGTCACTCAGAGCGTTCAAGAAGCAAAGCAAAAGAAATGTTGAGCACAGTCAGGTTTAGACATGCTTATTAAATCGTATTAAATTGAGGAACGGTCCCACACTGCCTTTCCCAGACACACTAGCGACGGTAGACCCAGCCAAGCATTGAAATGCAGGCTGGGAAAACATGCACCCTTAGGTAAGAAGTCTTTGGCCTGTGATGATCTTTGCGCCCGTAGCAGTACATCTCTCTTCGCAAAAAGCCAAAAGCGTGTCATGAGCGATAGGCAAACAGTCCGACTTGCCTCCCATTTACTGCTCCCTGCTCTGTATTTGATAACATCTGTCCCTGTTCGCCCGGCCCAGACGGATGGAAAACAGGGTGAGAGAGAGCGAGGAGAGAGAAAGAGAGTGCTACCAGGGGATTTGGCTGGCTCTCTGTCTTCTGCCCGCTACACATTCCTCCTGATGGGGGAAACGAGTCTGGGGAGCCTGGGAAGCGTGTCTGAGAAACAAAGGCATCAAGAACATGTTGGATGTCATTATCCGACAGAGGACGTCAGTGATGACTTGATTCCAGAGGAAACCGGCATCAATAACAACAGAAGAGGTTACATGGAAAAATGGACTGGGTGTAGTAGACTTATCTTCCCTTCTCTAATGGGCATTACTTTGTCTTCATAGATGTTAAATATGTTAGATAGATAAATAAATACAAGGACAATAACTGCTTGTCAGATCTGATAAGTGTCCCACCTACCCCTCAATAACTTTTCAAAATGTATGTATGTACTGTGCCTTCAGAAAGTATTCATACTCCTTGACTTATTCCACATTATGTTGTGTTACAGCCTGACTTCAAAACTGATTAAATATGTATTTTTTTGCGCCCATATACACACAATACCCCATAATGACAAAGTGAAACCATGTTTTTAGGAATTTTTGCAAATGTATTGAAATTTTAATAAAGAAATATCTCATTTACATAAGTATTCACACATTTACATTTTAGTCATTTAGCAGACGCTCTTATCCAGAGAGACTTACAAGAGCAATTAGGTTTAAGTGCCTTGCTCACCCCTGAGTCAATACATGTTAGAATCACCTTTGGCAGTGATTACAGCTGTGAGTCTTTCTGGGTAAATCTCTGAGCTTTGAACACCTGGATTGTAAAATCTTTGCCCATTATTCTTTTTTAAATTCGTCAAACTCTGTCAAGTTGGTTGGCCATTTTCAAGTCTTGCCATAGATTTAAGTCAAAACTGTAACTAGGCCACTCAGGAACATTCAACGTCATCTTGGTATGTAACTCCAGTGTATATTTGGCCTTTTAGGTTATTGTCCTGCTGAAAGGTGAATTTGTTCACCAGTGTCTGTTGAAAAGCAGACTGAACCAGGTTTTTCCCTCTAAGATTTTGCCTGTGCTTAGCTCCATTCTCCTTAGTCCTTGCTGATAACAAGCATACCCATAACATGATGCAGCCACCACCATGCTTGAAAATATGAAAAGTGATACAGTGATATGTTTTGTTGGACTTGCCCCAAAACAAACTTTTGTATTCAGGACGTAAAGTTAATTTCCTTGCCACACTTCAGTTTTACTGTAGTGCCTTATTGCAAACAGGATGCATGTTTTGTAATATATTTTATTCTGTACAGGCTTCCTTCTTTTCACTCTGTCATCTAGGTTACGATTGTGGAGTAACTACAATGTTTTTATTTTTTATTTTTATTTTTGTACCTTTATTTAACCAGGTAAGCCAGTTGAGAACAAGTTCTCATTTACAACTGCGACCTGGCCAAGATAAAGCAAATCATTGCGATAAAAACAACAACAACACAGAGTTAAACATGGAATAAAACAAAACATACAGTCAATAACACAATAGAAAATCTATATACAGTGTATGCAAATGTAGTAAGTTATGGAGGTAAGGCAATAAATAGGCCATAGTGCAAAATAATTACAATTTAGTATTAACACTGGAGTGATAGAGTTGCAAAAGAAAATGTGCAAATAGAGGTACTGGGGTGCAAATGAGCTAAATAAATAACAATATGGGGATGAGGTAGTTGGGTGGGCTAATTACAGATGGGCTGTGTACAGGTGCAGTGATCGGTAAGCTGCTCTGACATCTGATGCTTAAAGTTAGTAAGGGAGATAAGTGTCTCCAGCTTCAGAGATTTTTGCAGTTCGTTCCAGTCATTTGCAGCAGAGAACTGGAAGGAATGGCGGCCAAAGGAGGTGTTGGCTTTGGGGATGACCAGTGAGATATACCTGCTGGTGCGCATACTACGGGTGGGTGTTGCTATGGTGACCAATTAACTAAGATAAGGCAGGGATTTTCCTAGCAGTGATTTATAGATGACCTGGAGCCAGTGGGTTTGGCAACGAATATGTAGTGAGGGCCAGCCAACGAGAGCGTACAGGTCACAATGGTGGGTAGTATATGGGGCTTTGGTGACAAAACTGATGGCAATGTGATATGCTACATCCAATTTGCTGAGTAGAAGGTTGGAGGCTATTTTGTAAATTACATCGCCGAAGTCAAGGATCGGTAGGATAGTCAGTTTTATGAGGGCATGTTTGACAGCATGAGTGAAGGAGGCTTTGTTGCGAAATAGGAAGCCGATTCTAGATTTAACTTTGGATTGGAGATGCTTAATGTGAGTCTGGAAGGAGAGTTTACAGTCTAACCAGAGACCTAGGTATTTGTAGTTGTCCACATATTCTAAGTCAGACCCGCCGAGAGTAGTGATTCTAGTCGGGCAGACGGGTGCAAGCAGCGTTCGATTGAAGAGCATGCATTTAGTTTTACTAGCGTTTAAGAGCAGTTGGAGGCTACAGAAGGAGTGTTGTATGGCATTGAAGCTCGTTTGGAGGTTTGTTAACACAGTGTCCAATGAAGGGCCAGATGTATACAAAATGGTGTCGTCTGCGTAGAGGTGGATCTGAGAGTCACCAGCAGCAAGAGCGACATCATTGATATACACAGAGAATAGATTCGTCCCGAGAATTGAACCCTGTGGCACCCCCATAGAGACTGCCAGAGGTCCAGACAACAGGCCCTCCGATTTGACACATTGAACTCTATCTGAGAAGTAGTTGGTGAACCAGGCGAGGCAGTCATTTGAGAGACCAAGGCTATTTAGTCTGCCAATAAGAATGCGGTGATTGACAGAGTCGAAAGCCTTGGCCAGGTCGATGAAGACGGCTGCACAGTACTCTCTTTTATCAATCGCGGTTATAATATCGTTTAGGACCTTTAGCGTGGCTGAGGTGCACCCATGACCAGCTCGGAAACCAGATTGCATAGCGGAGAAGGTACGGTGGGATTCGAAATGGACGGTGATCTGTTTGTTAACTTGGCTTTGACATTTTTTCGAAAGGCAGGGCAGGATGGATATAGGTCTGTAACAGTTTGGATCTAGAGTGTCACCCCCTTTGAAGAGGGGGATGACCACAGCAGCTTTCCAATCTCTGGGGATCTCAGATGATACGAAAGAGAGGTTGAACAGGCTAGTAAAATAGGGGTTGCTACAATTTCGGCGGCTAAATTTAGAAAGAAAGGGTCCAGATTGTCTAGCTAAGCTGATTTGTAGGGGTCCAGATTTTGCAGCTCATTCAGAACATCAGCCATCTGAATTTGGGTGAAGGAGAAGTGGGAGGGGGGCATGGGCAAGTTGCAGCGGGGGGTGGCAGAGCTGGTGGCCGGGGTAGGGGTAGCCAGGTGGAAAGCATGGCCAGCCGTAGCAAAATGCTTATTGAAATTCTCAATTTTCATAGATTTATCGGTGGTGACAGTGTTTCCTAGCCTCAGTGCAGTGGGCAGCTGGGAGGAGGTGCTCTTATTCTCCATGGACTTTACAGTGTCCCAAAGTTTTTGGAGTTAGTGCTACAGGATGCAAATTTCTGTTTGAAAAAGCTAGCCTTTGCTTTCCTAACTGATTGTGTATATTGGTTCCTGACTTCACTGAAAAGTTAAATATATCGCGGGGGCTGTTCGATGCTAATGCAGTACGCCACAGGATGTTTTTGTGCTGGTTAAGGGCAGTCAAGTCTGGGGTGAACCAGGGGCTATATCTGTTGTTAGTTCTGAATTTTTTGAATGGGGCATGCTTATTTAAGATTGAGAGGAAAGCACTTTTAAAGAACAAGCAGGCATCCTCTACTGACAGAATGAGGTCAATATCCATCCAGGATACCCGGGCTAGGTCTGAAGGGTTTTAGGGAGCGTTTGACAGTGATGAGGGGTGGTTGTTTGACCGCGGACCCATTACGGACGCAGGTAATGAGGCAGTGATCGCTGAGATCCAGGTTGAAGTCAGCGGAGGTGTATTTAGAGGGTAAATTAGTCAGGATGATATCTATGAGGGTGCCCATATTTACGGATCTAGGGTTGTACCTGGTAGGTTCCTTGATAATTTGTGTGAGATTGAGGGCATCTAGTTTAGATTGTAGGACGGCCGGGGTGTTAAGCATATCCCAGTTTAGGTCACCAAGCAGTACGAACTCTGAGGATAGATGGGGGGCAATCAATTCACATATGGTGTCCAGGGCACAGCTGGGGGCTGAGGGGGGTCTGTAGAAAGCGACAACAGTGATAGACCTATTTCTGGAGAGGTTTTTAGAAGTAGAAGCTCAAACTGTTTGGGCACAGACCTGGATAGTATGATAGAGCTCTGCAGGCTATCTCTACAGTAGATTGCAACCCCACCCCCTTTGGCAGTTCGATCAAGACGGAAAATGTTGTAGTTGGGGATGGACATTTCTGAATTTTTGGTGGCCTTCCTAAGCCAGGATTCAGACACTGCTAGAACATCAGGGTTGGCAGAGTGTGCTAACGCAGTGAATAACTCAAACTTAGGGAGGAGGCTTCTGATGTTAACGTGCAAGAAACCAAGGCTTTTACGGTTACAGAAGTCAACAAATGATAACGCCTGGGGAGTAGGAGTGATACAGGGGGCTACAGGGCCTGGGTTAACCTCTACATCACCAGAGGAACAGAGGAGGAGTAGAATAGGGATACGGCTAAAGGCTTTAAGAACTGGTCTTCTAGTGCGTTGGGTACAGAGAAAAAAAAAAGGGCAGATTTCCGGGCGTTGTAGAATAGATTCAGGGCATTATGTACAGACAAGGATATGGAAGGATATGAGTACAGTGGAGGTAAACCTAAGCGTTGGGTAACGATGAAAGAGATAGCATCACTGGAGGCACCGATTGAGTCGGTCTCCGCGTGTATGGCGGGTGGGACAAAGGAGCTACCAAAGGCAGGTTGAGCTGGACTGGGGGCTCTACAGTGAAATAGTACAATAAGAAATAACCGAATCAGCAATAAGCAAGGCATATTGACATGGGAGAGAGGCATAAAGCAATCACAGGTGTTATTCGAGAGAGCTAAGCCAATGCTTTGATTGTGTCAAGAACTGCAACAGTGCTGGGTTTTTCATGCTAAACAGCTTCCCATGTGTATCAAATAATGGTCCGCCACCTAAAGGACAGCCAGACAACTTGACATAACTGTGGGAAACATTGGAGTAAACATTGGCCAGCATCCCTGTGGAATGGTTTCAACACCTTGTAGAGTCCATGCCCTGACGAATTGAGGCTGTTCTAAGGGCAAAAGGGGGTGCAACTCAATATTAGGAAGGTGTTCCTTATGTTTTGTACACTATACAGTACATGACCATAAGTATGTGGAAACCTGCTCGTTAAACGTCTCATTCCAAAATCATGGGCATTAATATGGAGTTGGTCCCCCCCCCCTTTGCTGCTATAACAGCCTCCACTCTTCTGGGAAGGCTTTCCAATAGCTTTTGGAACATTGCTGCAGGGAAATGCTTCCATTCAGCCACAAGAGCATTAGTGAGGTCGGGCACTGATGTTGGCCGATTAGGCCTGGCTCGCAGTCGGTGTTCCAATACATCCCAAAGGTGTTTGATGGGGTTGAGGCCAGGGCAGTCAAGTTCTTCCACACCGATCTCGACAAACCATTTCTGTATGGACCTCGCTTTGTGCATGGGGGCATTGTCATGCTGAAACAGGAAAGGGCCTTCCCCCAAACTGTTGCCACAAAGTTGGAAGCACAGAGTCGTCTAGAATGTCATTGTATGCTGTAGAGTTAAGATTTCCCTTCACTGGAACTAAGGGGCCTAGCGCAATCCATGAAAAACAGCCCCAGACAATTACTCCTCCTCCACCAAACTTTATAGTTGGGACTATGCATTGGAGCAGGTAGCATTATCCTGGCATCCGCCAAAAACAGATTCATCCGTCGGACTGCCAGATGGTGAAGCGTGATTCATCACTCCAGAGAACGCGTTTCCTCTGCTCCAGAGTCCAATGGTGACGAGCTTTACACCCCTCCAACCGACATTTGGCATTGTGCATGGTAATCTTAGGCTTGTGTACGGCTGCTTGGCCATTGAAACCCTTTTCATGAAGCTCCTGACGAACAGTTCTTGTGCTGACCTTGCCTCCAGAGGCAGTTCGGAACTTGGTAGTGAGTTTTGCAACCAAGAACAGACGATTTATCGGCGGTCCTGTTCTGTGAGCTTGTGTGGCCTACCACTTCATGGCTGAGCCGTTGTTGCTCCTAGATGTTTCCACTTCACAATAACAGCATTTACAGTTGACCTGGGCAGCTCTAGCAGGGCAGACATTTTATGAACTGACTTGTTGGAAAGGTGGCATCCTATGACGGTGCCACGTTGAAAGTCACTGAGCTCTTCAGTAAGGCCATTCTACTGCCAAAGTTTGTCTATGGAGATTGCATGGCTGTGTGCTCGATTTTATACACCTGTCAGCAACGGGTGTGGCTGAAATAGCTGAATCCACTAATTTGAAGGGGTATCCACATACTTTTGTATATATAGTGTATATTCACGTCACCAAATAATTAATTAAAACACACTGTTTTGCAATGAAGGTCTACAGTAGCCTCAACAGCACTCTTGGGGTAGCTCTATGGTGTAGCCGGACGACAGCCAGTTTCTGTCCTCCTCTGGGTACATTGACTTCAATACAAAACCTAGGAGGCTTCCATAGACTTAAACAGTAATAATGACAACTTTCGGCGGATGTCCTCCAACCTATCAGAGCTCTTGCAGCATGAACTGACATGTTGTCCACCCAATCAAAGGATCTAGCACTGAAAGCATAAGTTACAGCTAGCTAGCACTGCAGTGCAAAGAATATGGTGAGTAGTTGACTCAAAGAGAGAGAGAGACAATAGTTGAACAGTTTTGAACAAATTATTTGATTTAAAAAATGAAGGAGAAGCAAAATAGGGAGAAAGAGAGAGCTAGCTATATTTAGTTGTATATTTTTCACTTTCACCTTCACTTACTCAGCTTGCGAATGCAGCTAGCTAGTTTAGCCAACTCAAACACCTGGCTCAAACAGAGATGGATGCTATATGGCTATCCGACACTGGAACTCTTCCAAGTCAAGGTAAGCGTTTGGTTTTATTAATTTATTGCCACCGGGGCCCGCCGGTGTAATTGCTTAACTGCTTGCTGTACACAGTACTGCATGATTGTAGCGGGTTTACTAACTCCTTAGTTCTAGTAGCTATGTTGACTATGTTGTTAGCTAATATGGTGACAATGATTTAGGCTGTGTGTAGTGGTTAGCGGTTATGGTACGTAGGGTTGGCTGAGAAAGTTTTTTTTTGCCAGGTCACAGACAGCTGTTGTGTTGTGCAATGAAGTCCACAAGCGAATGGAAAAGGAGAAATGAGAAGAGCGCATAGATGAGAGAAGGAATTATAAAACGACCTAAAGTGATCATGCTGTTTGTATGTGGCTGCTATGAAAGTGAACTGTATTTGAGGGTAATGGGGGTATTCATTCCACTGATTGTTGAAAATCGTTTCTTAAATGGAAGAAAACGTTTACGAAAAGGGGATAAACATACAAACAATAGAAACTTGTTTGCAACTGTTGGACTAAGGATTACACCCTTGATCTGCTAGATGCAGGCAAGAGTGTGCAAGGCGGTATTGAATTTGTCATTTTCTGTCATCTTTATTTCTCTCGACCTGTGCACCTACAGTTGTGAACAAAAGTTTTGAGAATGACACAAATATTAATTTTCACAAAGACTGCTGCCTCAGTTTTTATGATGGCAATTTGCATATACTCCAGAATGTTATGAAGAGTGATCAGATGAATTGCAATGAATTGCAAAGTCGCTCTTTGCCATGAAAATGAACTTAATCCCCAAAAAACATTTCCACTGCATTTCAGCCCTGCCACAAAAGGACCAGCTGACATCATGTCAGTGATTCTCTCCTTAACACAGGTGAGAGTGTTGACGAGGTAAAGGCTGGAGATCACTCTGTCATGCTGATTGAGTTAGAATAACAGACTGGAAACTTTAAAATGAGGGTGGTGCTTGAAATCCTTGTTCTTCCTCTGTTAACCATGGTTACCTGCAAGGAAACACGTGCCGTCATCATTGCTTTGCACAAAAAGGGCTTCAAAGGCAAGGATATTGCTGCTAGTAAGATTGCACCTAAATCAACCATTTATCGGATCATCAAGAACTTCAAGGAGAGAGGTTCAATTGTTGTGAAGAAGGCTTCAGGGCGCCCAAGAAAGTCCAGCAAGCGCCAGGGCCGTCTCCTAAAGTTGATTCAGCTGCGGGATCGGGGCACCACCAGTGCAGAGCTTGCTCAGGAATGGCAGCAGGCTAGTGTGTGAGTGCATCTGCACGCACAGTGAGGCAAAGACTTTTGGAGGATGGCCTGGTGTCAAGAACGGCAGTGAGGAAGCCACTTCTCTCCAGGAAAAACATCAGGGACAGACTGAAATTCTCCAAAAGGTACAGGGATTGGACTGCTGAGGACTGGGGTAAAGACATTTTCTCTGATGAATCCCCTTTCTGATTGTTTGGGGCATCCGGAAAAAAGCTTGTCCGGAGAAGACAATGTGAGTGCTACCATCAGTCCTGTGTCATGCCAACAGTAAAGCATCCTGAGACCATTCATGTGTGGGGTTGCTTCTCAGCCAAGGGAGTGGACTCACAATTTTGCCTGAAAACACAGCCATGAATAAAGAATGGTACCAACACATCCTCCGAGAGCAACTTCTCTTAACCATCCAAGAACAGTTTGGTGACGAACAATGCCTTTTCCAGCATGATGGAGCACCTTGCCATAAGGCAAAAGTGATAACTAAGTGGCTCGGGGAACAAAACATTGAAATTCTGGGTCCATGGCCAGGAAACTCCCCAGACCTTAATCCCATTGAGAACTTGTGGTCAATCCTCAAGAGGCGGGTGGACAAACAAAAACCCACAAATTCTGACAAACTCCAAGCATTGATTATGCAAGAATTGGCTGCCATCAGTCAGGATGTGGCCCGGAGGTTAATTGACAGCATGCCAGGGCCGATTGCAGAGGTCTTGAAAAATAAGTGTCAACAATGCAAATATTGACTCTTTGCATAAACTTAATGTAATTAACCATAAAAGCCTTTGACACGTATGGAATGCTTGTAATTAGACTCCAGTATACCTTAGTAACATCTGACAAAAATATTTAAAAACACTGAAGCAGCAAACTTTGTGAAGACCAATACGTGTCATTCTCAAAACTTTTGACCACGACTGTACATTGTAAACTTTTATTCATAGGCTAGGGAAATTTCAAGTGTCATGTAGTAGCCTAAACCTATCGATGTTACATTGAGCTGAGTGAATGGATTTTGAATGACAGTCATCCAATATGCTGTAATACAAATAAGGCCATTCTCATAAAATAAATAAAAAATCCTCCCTTGTCTTAAACGGCACCGACCGCCACTGGTATGTATGTATGAATGTATGTATGTATGAATGCATGTATGTATGTATCTATGTATGTACAGTGCCTTCAGAAAGTATTCACACCCCTTTACTTTTTTCACATTTTGTTGTGCTACTGGCTGAATTTAAAATTGATTAAATTCTGATTTTGGTCACTGGCCTACAAACTTAACCCCATAATGTCAAAGTGGAATTATATTTTTCTAAATGTTTACAAACGAACAAAGAATGAAAAGCTGAAATGTCTTGAGTCAATAAGTATTCAACCTCTTTGTTATGGCAAGTTCAGGAGTAAAAATGTGCTTAAAAAGTAACATAATAAGTTGCAATGACTCACTCTGTGTGCAATAATAGTGTTTAACGTGATTTTTGAATGACTACCTCATCTCTGTACCCCACACATACAATTATCTGTAAGGTCCCTCAGTCGAGTAATGAATTTCAAACACAGATTCAACCACAAAGACCAGTGAGGTTATCCAATGCCTCGCAAAGAAGGGCACCTATTGGTAGATGGGTAAAAATAAAAATAAAAAGCAGACATTGAATATCCCTTTGAGCATGGTGAAGTTATTAATTACACTTTGGATGGTATATCAATACACCCAGTCAATACAAAGATACAGGCATCCTTCCTTACTCAGTTGCCGGTGAAGAAGGAAACCGCTCAGGGATTTCACCATAAGGCCAATGGTGACATTAAAACAGTTACAGTTTAATGGCTGTGATAGGAGAAAACTGAGGATGGATCAACAACATTGTAGTTACTCCACAATACTAACCTAATTGACAGAGTGAAAAGAAGGAAACCTGTACAGAATAAACATATTCCAAAACATGCATCCTGTTTGCAACAAGGCACTAAAGTAATACTGCAAAAAAATGTGGCAAAGCAATTACCTTTTTGTCCTGAATATGTTTGGGGAAAATCCAATACAACACATTACTGAGTACCACTCTCCATATTTTCAAGCACAGTGGTGGCTGCATCATGTTATGGGTATGCTTGTAATCGTTAAGGACTGGGGAGTTTTTCAGGATAAAAAAGAAATGGAATGGAGCTTAACACAGGAAAAATCTTAGAGGAAAACCTGGTTCAGTCTGCTTTCCACCAGACATTGGCAGATGAATTCATATTTCAGCAGAACAAGCTAAAACACGAGGCCAAATCTATACTCGCTTACCAAGAAACCAGTGAATGTTCCTGTGTGGCCGAGTTACAGTATTGACTTAAATCTGCTTTAAAATCTATGGCAAAACCTGACAATGGTTGTCTAGCGATGATCAACAACCAATTTGACAGAGCTTGAAGAATTAAAAAAAGAATAATGGGCAAATGTTGCACAATCCAGGTGTGGAAAGCTCTTAGAGACTTACCCAGTAAGCTGTAATCGCTGCCAAAGGTTATTTTACAAAGTATTGCCTCAGGGGTGTGAATACTTATGTAAATGAGATATTTCTGTATTTCATTTTCAAAAACATTTCCAAAAATAATGTTTTCACTTCGTCATTATGGGATATTGTGTGTAGATGGGTGAGGAAAAATATTAATTGAATCCATGTTGAATTCAGGCTGTAACACAACAAAATGGAATAGGTCTAGGGGTATGAATACTTTTTGAAGGCACTGTATCTATACATGACATACTGTAGCGCACTCATAGCAGGAAACCCTTTTACTTTTCTAAGCAAAGCTGAAGATAACTCTCTTCTTGGAAAAAGGAATAACAAATGTATGAATTGCATAGGCCTATGTGTCAATTTGAGAAATGTTCAATACGGGGGAATTACGAGCTTAGTTAAGTGTGTGTAAATGGAACGTAATTCCCTTTTTATGCACATTTCTTTCTATGCATATTCTGACCTTGAACTTAAGCATGCTATAGAGTACCACAGTATGATTCATAATACCCATAAAACCTAGAGGTCAAACAGGGAAATAGTTCCAATCGTTTTTCCACCATTCATTTTTCTCATAGGGGATTTTGGAAACACTTAAAATAAGGGCTGTGTTTCGTGTAGGCTTACCCTGAATACCAAATACTGAGAAGTGTGTAGGAACGGCATGCGCCCTCTTCATGAACTGATGGAAGGAAATGGACTGAAACAGGGAGGGACTACATTTATAAAAAATGTATTTTAAAAAATACCTTTATTTTAACAGGAATACATTGAGACATAGGTCTCTTTTTCAAATGCCTCCTGTAACATGGACTTCTCCTATAAAAAAAGGTTTATTTTCATTTACTGCTGGAAAACCTTTTCAGTTGCATCTCCTAATGAACAAGACCCAACACACCTCGTCACTTCCACCAACCAATTACTCAATGACTTTCTTAGCCGAATCGTATTTTCACTCAATCTGACACAACATTCTGAATGGATGTCTGCTGCGTATTAGCTCGACAAATTGTTTTTCTGTTTTCTACTGGCCATTAATGCACGGTGGCTTATTTTTGATGAAAACATTGTTGTCTCTCGCTGCCAGATGTCAGGTTAATTGAGTGTCGGGATTCCCCATTAGGGAGCCGTCATCTTGGCTTGGTGCGTCGACTACATCTAGAGCAGTGGTTACCTACCAGGGGTACTAGGACACCTGGGAGTACTTAGCCTATCCACAGGAGGTACTTGAGAAGACTCATGAGACCATAGGCCTACTGGTAAAATGCACATGAGGGGGTACTTCAGGGGTACTCCGGGCAGAGCAAAATTCAGTTGGTGGTACAGTAACCGAAAAGGTTGGGAACCACTGATCTAGAGAAAGACCAACCAACTCCACACCATTTAGAGACTTACTCCTACTCTGAGACCACACACCCAAGTACATCTCTACCTTCAATCCCCCCACCACCTCTCTCTCTCTCTATCTCCAGTCCTTCTATCATTTTCACGCAACTGATCAAATACGATGTCGTCACATTTCTCCATGCTGTCCTCCCAGCATCAGGAAAATGTTAGAAGGAGTACTCCTTTTCACATCACCATCGCCATCCCTCTTCCCAATGTCATGCACTGACGAGTATCTAGGAAACTTCATGTATGCACCTGTTGCTTATGTATTTCTCCCTGTCTTCTGTCCTTCCGTTTCACATCCCAGGCAGTGGCAACTGATCTAATATGATGCTGCAACACTTCTCGATCCCTGCCAGTGTCGAAGTATGTAGAAGGGGATGTACTTTAACATTTCCATCTTTCCTTCTCAATGTCATGGTCTGTCGAGTCTGTCGAGTATCTAAGAAACTGTATGGATGGATGTACCTGCCGCTTGTTTATTTTAAAACAAGCTTTAAGGGAATGGGGGATTCTGGCAGCTGAGATAGCTAGACGTCTGGCCTAAGTTTATAACGTAAGACAGCTAGGTTGCGTCCCAAATGGCACCCTGTTCAAATGGGCACTGGTCAAAATAAGTGTACTATATAGGGAATAGTGTGCCATTTGGAACTCAACCCTACAGCTCGAGGTGGTGCCTCACTATCAAGTCAAAACATGGGGTGACAAACCCGGTTGGGAACGAATGATAATGAGAAGAAGAAATTACTCCCTCTTTCTCTCTCCCTCTCCTAGAGCTGCCCAGACATTGCAAGCCAGACAGGTAGAAAAAAGGCTATTATTAACCTTGCTTTGTAATCTCTGACATAGCTTGCTAGCTGACTGAAAAAAAAAACATTCCCATTTACAAGAATAAAGTTGTTTGTGGAAAAGTTGGGCTATTATTTATCAGTACTTGTAAATGCCAGTGCCCTTATTCTGTATGATGCAAATGCAATCTGATAGGTGCAGAGGCATAAGCAAAACTCCTCGATGTGCTTCGCAGTTAGCGAGAAAGTTGGTAATCTGTGAAAAAGAATGATGCAAACACTCATTTAGTGCATTTTCTCGGGGTAAACAAATTAAGCGAACTGCGCTTTCTGGTCATTTGTGAATCATTCTAAAAAAATAGTGATAAAGTGGTAAGTATCCCCACCTGTCACGCAAGGCTCAATTTCCCAACAGGGATGAAGGCTTCTTTGTGGTGGTCCTGTGTGGCTCAATTGGTAGATAATCTCTTATGGACAGACTACACAAACATAAATGGTATGTAGATCTGTCATGATACAACGGGATGCGTGAGATAACACGCAGCATTAGTTCTGGTGCTTTGGACAAATCACGATTTCTAAGGTGTTAGCATCTTTCAATTTTCGGAAGGGGAGGGGACATTTGGCCTATAGATTTGCCCGTAACTTGCAAAGAGACAGGGTGGAGCTCTTCATTCCGGTTCCGATCTTTTCTCTTAACACATATGGACCCAGAACTTAATTGAGCATCTGCCCAATTCCGCGAGACTTTAGTCTAGCATCTGACCTATTACGTGAGACTTTAGTTCTGGGTTAACCAAGATTAATTGGTAGAGCATGGAGCTTGCAACGTCACGATCGTGGGTTCAATTCCTGCTGGGGCCGCCCATTTGAAAATGTATGCATGCACTACTTTAAGTTGCTTTGGATAAAAGTGCCAGCTAAATGGCATATATTATAAGATATGGCACCCTACTAGCAGTTGTAGCCTCTCTTGAAGTGTTATTAACCAAATTGATCCAAGTCAATAACACAACCAAATATATTTGGAAAATCTGAATTGAATACACTGACTTGTACAGTATATGATTGCTTCAAGCCTCTTGTTGAAAATGTCCAACACGAGAGCACAGAATGGAAATCAGCCTAACCCAAGCCAGAAAGCGAGTTCTTCCCTCAGAGAAAGCTACAACACATTGCTAATGAGAGGACTTGCAATACAGTTTGTGACTGTGCGGCACAATAGTTTAACAGGAGCTGAATACCATTTCCCATTCCTATCTGAGTCCTTTTTAATGTCATGGAAGGAATGTATGAGGGTCATATTCATTACGGCATGCAACGAAAAACAACGAGAAATGTTTTCCAATGAATAATGAGTGTTTCTTAGAGTCCCTCCCTTCCTGTTTGTTTCAATATGATTTTTTCCGTTTAGTGTCTAATGAACACAAACCAGAAGTGGGGTGACAGGGGATTCCTTGCAGCAGGACCACCAGTGAAGGGAAATCACAAAATCCCTGATTGGTCCTTTGGTCAGTTAGGCAGTGCACACACCGCACCAAATGTCGAACTGCCGTTAATCTGTTGTTCGTTTGCCCTTTGTTCGGTGCGGTGTGTTTTAGGGACCACCCACTGCCAACATTTTCGCGCGATTCTACATGTAGAATCAGTTTGTACTCGGACTGCAAATTACGACTGGCATTCTGTTCAGAGGTGCTGCGTAATCTCAGCCGGCAAACACTACCAGTGTGTCCGTGCCTTTAGGCCAATCACTCCACTCTGATAAGGATAGACAAGGGCCTTTTCTCAATTGCATACTCCTCGCATCCTCTGTCCTCGTCTCCTTCTCAAAACGAATTGGATGAGAAAGCCAGAGGTCACTCCCATCTGACCTTTGCCTCCAATGGCTTTTGTGAAAAAGACGAGGAGAGAAGAGAGAGGATGCAAGAAGTATGCAATTGAGAAAAGGCCCAGGGGTGGCCAACCCTACTCCTTTCTGGAAAGCTACCGTTCTACCGTTTTGTTCAAACCCTACTCTAACACACCTGAATAAATTAATCAACCTTGGGCCTTATTTATCAACTGTACGTACATTTCTCACAAAATTCTGGCGTATAATTTATAGTCCAATATTTACATGTGTATTGGGAAAGGAGGGGATGTGGGACAATGTATAACCTGAGCAGTATAATAAGAATCTGGTAGCAGCAGTTGTGATGTGTGTGTAGTTTATTAGGTACACCCATCTAGTACCGTGTTGGACCCTCCTTTGACTCCAGAACAGCCTTTCTTCGGGGCATGGAAACGTTGCTCAATTGATATCAAGGGACCTAACGTGTGCCAGGAAAACATTCCGCACAGTATTACACCACCGCCACCAGCCTGTACCATTGACACCAGGCAGGATGGGGCCACGGAGTCATGTTGCTTACGCCAAATCCTGACTCTGCCACCAGCATGACGCAATAGGAACCGGGTTTCGTCGGACCAGGCAATGTTTTTTTCCACTCCTCAATTGTCCAGTTTTCATGATCGCGTGCTCACTGGAGCCACTTCTTCTTGTTTTTAGCTGATAGGAGTGGAACCCGGTGTGGTCGTCTGCTGCAATAGCCCATCTGTGACAAGGACCGACGAGTTGTGCGTTCCGAGATGCCGTTCTGCACACCACTGTTGTATTGCGCCGTTATTTGCCTGTTTGTGGCCCGCCTGTTAGCTTGCACGATTCTTGCCATTCTCCTTCGACCTCTCATCAACAAGCTGTTTTCGCCCACAGTACTGCTGCTGACTGGCAGTTTTTTGTTTGTTGCACCATTTCTCGGTAAACCCTAGACACTGTCATGCGTGAAAATCGCAGGAGGCCGGCCGTCGATCATACCACGCTCAAAGTTGCTTAGGTCACTCGTTTTGCCCATATACATTCTAGTGTATATGTGTGTGTATGTCTGTGTGAGTGTGTGCATGAGTGAGTGCATGTGTGCTAAGGTGTGGAGAATCAGAGCAGGTGGACAGTCCAGTTAAAGTGTTCAGCAGTCTGATGGCGTGTAGATAGAAACCGTCTCTGAGCCTGTTGGTTGCAGACCTCATGCTCCGATACCGTCTGCTCGTGGCTGGGTTGTGTGGGGTCCTTGATGATGCTGCATGCCTTCCTCAGGTACCATTTTGAGGAGATGTCCTGGATGGTTGGTAGCACGGTCTCAGTGATGGTTAGGGTTAAAATTAGGGTTAGGGGTTAGGTTTAGGAGTTATGGTTAGGGTTAGGGGTTAAGGTTAGGGAAAATAGGATTTTGAATGGAAATACATTTTAGGTCCCCACAAGGATACTAATACCAAAAATATACAACAGTCGGGTCTGGTTAAGGAATGGCTGCGAGAAGGGTGATTAAACTAATGCTGTGTAATGGCCTATGCTATCCATGGCATGGTACGAAGGTCCACATTTTGACTGACCGCATAACGAAAAGATTGGCGATGTACAATGGAAAGGCCTATTGGTAATTTATCCCAATGGTGGCAAACTGGAATAATTCACAGAACTCACGAAAAGAGCGTGTTTTAATCTGTACAAATGATATGATGGCCTCTACATGTTGTATGTTGCATACAGACCTGGGTATAAATAGTATTTGTTTCATAACTGAACGTTTTCAGGGTTGGATTGAGCCTGCCTGGAGTGCCAGATGGGCGGGGTTTGCAATTTTGGAACTATGCCATTGGTTCCATTGTAACAGGCAAGCTCAATCAAGTGAACCCAGGTTTGGTTGCACACTGTACATCTTCAACTAATCTAGTGCCATTCGGTGATATGAACCTGGAAGAAACGAAATAATCAAAGACCATTATTCACACACTGTAACTTCTCAAAGAAAACAAATATGCTTTTCCATCCAGTTAATCTGATTTGTGCTAATCCCCAAAACTAGGTACACTCTGTACATACTGTATCAGAGCAGATCTTAAAGTGCACCGAAGGATTTGGGATTTTTCATATTTGTTTCAGTTACAGTAGGCTATAAGAGATAAAGTTCCCCCATAATGCTGGTTCACTATTCCAGATGGGAAGCTACAGTAATAGCAGTTAGCAGAAATGTATGCAGTTTTCTGCATGGCAACACTCCTAAAAAATATATCATACACCTACACCTGGCTTTGAGAACGACAGCTAACGAGACCCACATGCTACAGCGCAGCGGGGAAAAGGCTCACCTGCTTTACATACGTATGGAAATTAACCTGTTAGACAAGCGGGAAAGTACAAGATGTTCGGCAATAACGAGAGGTGGAATTGACAGCTTTAATTCAACTAAACTCACCTGGCAACACCTTAGAGAATATTTTCTTGCACGCTGCACCCCAGATTGTCTCGCCAGGATTTCGTCAAGGCAAACAGCGAGAGCTTCACTGTGCAGACATAATTAGTCAGAGATCAAATGAAGAAGCGCAAACTCACGAAACGGAGGGAAACCCACCCCTAGCTTCTCCAATTAGACTGTAAATGAGGTAACATCATGGTAGATCATTAGTCAACTTTTAACTAGCTGTTAATTAATTAGGTCAAAACTGAGGCAAATAGAAATGTTGTCATCTAATCCTCTTGACCGAGTTTTATTTAGTTGAGGATAGTAGTACTGTTTCTTTGCTAGTTTTACTTTCTGATGAGAAGAGTCTGAAACCCCAGTACACACTCTGTCCTTCATCTTTGCTTTTAAAAACACCAAGGTCAACGAGAGAGAGAGAGAGAGAGAGAGAGAGAGAGAGAGAGAGAGAGAGAGAGAGAGAGAGAGAGAGAGAGAGAGAGAGAGAGAGAGAGAGAGAGAGAGAGAGAGAGAGAGAGAGAGAGAGAGAGAGAGAGAGAGAGAGAGAGAGAGAGAGAGAGAGAGAGAGAGAGAGAGAGGCTACTATCTAGGGAATTATTTAGTCAGAAATGTGAAGGCTTGTGTGTCTGAGCCGCTGCATCTATTAGCCATTGATAAAGGGTCATCCCAAGCCCCAAAGCCATCAGCCCCACAATATGATTAGCTCAAAGAAGGGATAATGAGAGACCCACTGGGCACACACTGGTTTAATCAAGAGATAGAGGAGAGAGAAAGAAGAAGTAGAGAGAGAAAAAGAGGGAGAGAGAAGAGAGAGGAAAGGAAAGAACAAGAGAAATAGAGAGAAGTCTATACAGTATGGAGGTTAATTCTAATGGCTAGAGAATTTACATTTTTACATTTTAGTCATTTAGCAGACACTCTTATCCAGAGCAACTTACAGTTAGTGAGTGCATCAATATTTTTCATACTGGCCCCCCATGGGAAATGAACCCACAACCCTGGCGTTGCAAGAGCCATGCTCTACCAACTGAGCTACACGGAGCCAATTTACATGAGAAAGTACAGTATAGGCTATACTTTTACTGTAAAATCAATTAAATATATAAATGACTGCTTAAGCTTCTTTAGAAGGGTATACACATGCAAGTATACCAATATTTTGTACTTCAAACAAGGGTACGTATATTCAATTCGTAATAAGCTATATCACCTTCATTATACAGGTAGGGGGATAATCCTTCTTGCTCTGTTGTTTGTTGATGATCAAAACGGACTAAAATTAGTAATTGAAGGAGAGCATGAATGGATCATGTGAGAGTCATTTTCATTCAAGTCTTGAGGTCGGCATGGGTTGATTCTAATACCCCAGTGAATAGTTATTTAGCAAAAACATCCAGCAAAAGTGTGCAGAGTACATATATTACATTCACCCACACATTGTGACTGCTATTCATCCAGTTTACCTTGAGGGAGCACCGATCTTAGGCCTTTTATTGGATAAATCCATGTTGGACCAATTCGGTGAGGCACATTGGTGACCAGGTCAGGGTGACGATTGGCGAACTGTATACAGAACATACTGTATTGTACAGGATGCACCATATTAATAGAATCATAGAAATAGATTTTTATTGGTCTATTTTCTATGGTGTGAATTGCTCCACTCACAAACAAGATGCGTACTAAAAACATAGTGCCATACTGTCACGGATTCTGCCGAGGCTGCTCCTCCTCCTTGCTCGGGCAGGCTTCGGCGTTCGTCGTCCCCGGAGTACTAGCTACTGCTGATCGATGTTTCGGTGTTTGTCTTGTTCTGTCTTGAGTGGTTACACCTGTTGTCTATTATGTTTGATTGTAGTCCCTATATTTACCCATGTCTCTCGTTTGGTATTGTGTGTTATTGTTTTTTGTCTAGGCGTTATCGGCATTGCTGTTTTGTCGTATACGTGTATTTGTTTTCCTCCCTGTTAGGAGGTTTTGTTTGTATGTTCTTTACTATTTAGTAAAGTACGTCTACTAGTATCTCTGTGTCCTGCGCTTGACTTCACTCACCCCTGACACATACAGTGGATTTGAAAAGTAGCCAGACACCTTGACTTTTTCCACATTTTGTTACATTACAGCCTTATTCTAAAATGGATTACCCCACAATGACTAAGCAAAATCATGTATTTAGAAATATCACATTTACATAAGTATTCCGAACCTTTACTTAATACTTTGTTGAAGCGCCTTTGGCAGAGATTACAGCCTCGAGTCTTCTTGAGTATGATGCTACAAGCTTGGCACACATGTATTTGTGGAGTTTTCCCATTCTTCTCTACAGATCCTCTCAAGTTCTGTCAGGTTGGATGGGGAGCGTCGCTCCACAGCTATTTACAGGTCTCTCCAGAGTAGTTCGATCGGGTTCAAGTCCGGGCTCTGGCTGGGCCACTCAAGGACATTAAAAGACTTGTCCCGAAGCCACTCCTGCATTGTCTTGGCTGTGTGCTTAGTGTCATTGTCCTGTTTGAATGTGAACCTTCACCCCAGTCTGAGGTCCAGAGCGCTCTGGAGCAGGTTTTCATCAAGGATCTCTCTGTCCTTTGCTCCATTTATCTTTGCCTTGATCGTGACTAGTCTCCCAGTCCCTTCCACTGAAGAAAATCCCCACAGCATGATGCTGCCACCACCATGATTCATCGTAGGGATGGTGCCAGGTTTCCTCCAGATGTGACGCTTGGCATTCAGGCCAAAGAGTTCAATCTTGGTTTCATCAGACCAGAGAATCTTGTTTCTCATGGTCTGAGATTCTTTAGTTGCCGGGATGTCATGTGCCTTTTACTGAGGAGTGGTTTCCGTCTGGTCACTCTACCATAAAGGCCTGATTAGTGGAGTGCTGCAGAGATTGTTGGCCTTCTGGAAAGTTCTTCCATCTCCACAGAGGAGCTCTAGACCTCTAGAGACCATCGGGTTCTTGGTCACCTCCCTGACCAAGGCCCTTCTCCCCCGATTGCTCAGTTTGGCCTAACGGCCAGCTCTAGGAAGAGTCTTGGTGGTTCCAAATTTCTTCCATTTATGAATGATGGAGGCCACTGTGTTCTTGGGGACCTTCAATACTGCACAAATGTTTTGGCACCCTTCCCCAGATCTGTGCCTCGACACAATCCTGTCTCGGAGCGCTACGGATAATTCCTTCAACCTCATGGCCTGGTGTTTGCTCTGAGATGCACTGTGAACTGTTGGACCTTACATAGACAGGTGTGTGACTTTCCAAATCATGTCCAATCAATTGAATTTACCACAGGTGGACTCCAATCAAGTTGTAGAAGCATCTCAATGATGATGGAAACAGGATGCACCTGAGCTCAATTTCGAGTCTCATAGCAAAGGGTCTGAATGCTAATATAAATAAGGTATTTCTGTTTTCTAATTTTTATAAATTGGCAAAATTTGTAGAAACCTGTTTTCACTTTGTCATTATGGGGTATTGTGTGTAGATTGGTGAGGATTTTGTTTTATTTCATCCATTTTAGAATAAAGCTGTAACGTAACAAAATGTGGAAAAAGTCAAGGAGTCTGAATACTTTCCGAAGGCACTGTATGCAAAGCTGTCATCAAGGCAAAGGGTGGCTATTTGAAGAGTCTCAAATATAAAATATATTTTGATTTGTTTAACACTTTTTTGGTTACTACATGGTTCCATATATGTTATTTCATAGTTTTGATGTCTTCACTATTATTCTACAATGTAAAAAAAATAGTACAAATAAAGAAAAACCCTTGAATGAGTAGGTGTTCTAAATCATTTGACTTGTAGTGTACAATTGGGCTACTTTTAGTAGATTTGGTGGAATTCTGGTTCAGATTGTGCTGAAAAGTGTAATGACATCTGGCAACACTGACTTACAGAAACGCCTTAAAATACAAATCAGCTTTCACCCCTACATTTGCTCATTCATTAAAATCCTGATACAACTCAGATGACCCATTACTGGTTTAATTAAGGAATGAAGGCTGACAAGTCTACCCCCTGCAGCAGTGGTAGTAAGACAGACAGAGGCCCCTTAAGTCAACCCTATGTGCATCCAACGATACAACCCACTGTGCAACAACTGGTTGAATCAACATTGTTGCCACGTCATTTCAACCCATATAATCAATGTGATGGCGTTGAATCAACATGGAAAACTAATTGGATTTGCACAAGGTAATCAACGTAAGGGCATTTCGTTGTTTTTTTCAAACCAACTTTGAACCTAAATCCAATGACATGGCAAAATGTTTTGTTGATTTCACGATGAATTTACGTTAGTTGACAACTCGACCAAATGTAAATCAAAACTAGACGTTGAACTGACTTCTGTGCCCAGTGGGAAAACAGGGCCTGTGGCTGCACGACTCGTTAAACTTGACACAACAAATAATTAGCGAAGACCACTATAGGCACAATGCATCAGACGTCTACTAATGGCGTCCTCTTCACGCAGGCTGGAGGAGTGTGTACCCGAGCATCGCTAATGATTTCCATACGGCAATTACAAAAGCAGAAATTGTAAACGAGGAGACAACAGAGACATAATAACAATTCTGTTTTGGCGCCATCAGTCTTCTTCGAAGAAGAAGGATTATGGGAGCTTCAGGATAGGAGCCGAATTTTAACATTTTCCATTTAAAAACTCAGATATGTAAGAGCATAGCCATCGGTTTGGTTTAACGCTCTAATTTCCCAAAGGTGCCGGCTGGATGGATGAAAACAGATGCGAACACAGACATGCAAAACAATTAAGAGACTTAACCTTTTGTGCTGGGAAGATAAGATTAGTTAAATGGCCTTACGTAAAAGCATGGGAGAGGGTTGAGGTGGGATGGGGCAATGATTAAGCTATACATGTCAATTCCTACATATCGCCATCTATTCCTCCATTTGCAAGAGTTGTCTTTATTTCTCAGCTGACAACCCAACAAAGACATAATGAGGATTTTGCAGTCATATTTTCTTCAATAAGAGTGGTTGGAAGAAACGGAGGAGTTATATACAGTACAATAGTAAAATGAGAGGTTGGTTTATTGCGACGGTAATACGTTACAGTGAGTTGGTGCTGACTGTAAAAAAAAATAACATGAATATGAATCAATGGGGAGAGGGACTCGGTGTATTGGCTAAGCTCTTCTAAAATGTTCTAAAGAGTGCTCACACAAAGCGTGAAGGGAAGCTCAACAGGATTTCATGGCAGTAAATGTAGCATTTTGTCTGGCGGCTTCTTATTAGTGCCAACGAGTGAGGCGCTAACATCATTTAAATGCGGGAAATGGCAGAGAACTTAAGAAGGTGTTTTTAGTGTTTTGCTAAATTCTCTCTTCTCTCACTGTTATTGAAGAAAATATGGCGTGAAGTTGCAAAAGCCTCATTATGTCAGAATGTCAGAATTCTGTTTTGGCAGAGACACTAGAGGGAATGTGTCCTTTATATTGATTTGAGTAAAAACAATTATTTTTGGTATCTAACCTTTGCTGTCCAACTGTCTAGCTGCCACCATGCATAAACCATTATAGCCACCCCTCCCCCTCCCTGGAAAAAAAGAGAAATTAGAAACTCATTTCTACAGATGCTCTCAGATTTCCTCAACTAACCTATACAACAGTCAACCGTTTGGTCTGGTTAAGGAATTAAAAAAAGGTTTGTATCTAAAAATCATTCAAGTCTCTCTCTCTCTCTGTGTGTGTGTGTGTGTGTGTGTGTGTGTGTGTGTGTGTGTGTGTGTGTGTGTGTGTGTGTGTGTGTGTGTGTGTGCGTGCGTGCGTGCGTGCGTGCGTGCGTGCGTGCGCGTGCGTGCGTGCGTGCGTGCGTGCGTGCGTGTGTGTGTGTTGTCGAGGTGACTAGTTTGGGCCTCCTCCCAGACGGTCCTACTAGATTTACTAACACACGGGCAGTCTTTGCCTGTGGATACCACTTTACCACACAGAGTGGATCAACTCACATTGCGCGCTGTAGGCCTGGATTATCCCGCGATATGAGCCTCTTTCCTGGTGAAGGGGCCTTCCTGTCTTCCTATCTAAGGCTGAATTAGCAGTGGAGCCCTGGACTCCACTTTATAAACCTGGGTCATCCCTCTTGGTCTATCTATGCTTGCCACAGAGGTTAGCTCACTCCTTCCTACTGTTAACACTTCATGGCTAGTTTATGACACAGAATACTACGCGTCAGCGGGGGCTATTTTTGTGTACAACCCCAACGAGCAATCCAATATTTATTTATAGTCCGCTCTGCGCTATTTTAACGTGACCCGGCTCTTTCTAGATGTTATCTCGCCTTTCACGCAGGATACGTTCAACCACGGGGTTTTACTATTTTTATAAGTGCGGAATAGTCTCATACACTCCTGCTAGCGGCTGGTCCTCGCTTTCTAGTTGACCGGACAACACCCTCGCTAAATCCCGGGTATAGGGTTTCAGCTAAAACTAATTTCAGGAAATGAACTCTTAGCTGAAAGCAGGGCTTGACACTTCATCTGAGTAATGACAAACTATAGATACTCAGTGCTCCTTTTGTGTGTCTTTTACACAGTTACCCTCGAGCTCCCCTGTGGTTTCCTGCTCTAGCCCACAATATGGTCTGGCCGCGGGACACCTAAGGTGAACCCCCTGAGCCTGTAGTTGTTGCAATGCTGCACTTCTTATTCAGCACTTTATTCAACAAATAATTTGACTAGTTAATGAAAACAAGTAACACTTCTCTTTGGTTCCATTGTTTCACAACTGATGGATTTTATTGTTTTTTTATACAGCAATTATAATGCAAAAGCAACAACAGAATCTTCCCCAGAATCTCCGCTATGCTCCACTCTTCACATATCTTTTACATAGGTTTTTATACCCCTTAAATGCCAAGCCCATGCATCCTTTGACTACAGCCACACAAGGCATCCTTCCCCTTACACGTGACATTTAAGCAAAGTTACGTAACACATTGTCTCCTTTACACGTGATGTCTACACAGCGTCAGGTAACACATTGGTTCCTTCGTAGGTGACGAAAATCCGTGGTGTCATCTGCTTCATGGCCCACGTGCCATCAGGCAACTCCAACTCCGGGCCGAGATCTGACGGGGTGTCGCCTTTTAAGATGAACCTCCACCCTCCGGTTAGAGGAACATCTGCATACAGTCTACCTGCACCCGTCATTTCTTCTCTGTCTTTGACTGGGTCCTGCCACTCTCTGGCTGCAGCTGCTTGTGGTTGAGGCCTCTTCCTCTCGTTCTTATCTAATCTTGTTTCAGTGTTGCCAGAGTCTTGTCTGGGGACTGGGGAGTCACCAGGTCATATTGACTAGGCCCTTTCACAACAGTGTGCGTGCGCATGTGTATGTGTGTCAAGGTTATTATAGTAAACTAAAGCTGAAATTAAAACTAAAACTATACTGAAACTATTATATACCAAAAAGTTAGTTTTGGAGTTGCCATCTCCTGGTAAATGCTGCCAGGAGATGGCGATGTTTCAAATAGGCCTGGTTTGTGCATCACTATCACTAGCTATCACTAGCTAACAATCGACTAGGTATAACTTGATTCTTCTTACATGTACTACTTCAATTAAAAAGCAGTGAATTGGTGTAAACATTGGCGAGAGAGAATTTCCTTCCACCATTTTTTTTGCACCAGTCTCGGTGCAATTTCTATGAAATCCAAGTCGCATTGAGATTTACTTTATAATTTAAAGACGATTTCCAGCTATTTTCTTTATTTCTCTGGTGAAAAACAATATCCCATGTTTAAATACAGTAATGTATACATACTTAAGGGTACAACGTTTTTTTTTTGAGTGACACGAAAAAATTCACAACTGCAAACTTGGGCTCCCGAGTGGCACAGCGGTCTAAGGCACTGCATCTCAGTGCTTGAGGCGTCACTACAGACCCCCTGGTTCAATTCCAGGCTGTATCACAACCGGCCGTGATTGGGAGTCCCATAGGGTGGCGCTCAGTGTCGTCCGGTGTAGGCCGTCATTGTAAATAAGAATTTGTTCTTAACTGACTTGCCTAGTTAAATAAAAAATTAAATAAAATTCAACTAGTAGGCCATTCAAGGACTGATGGTGCCCTCTGATGTCATCGGCCTCCTGCTTTGCTTGGGGGAACAATAGGGCAGCAATAAAGAACAAAAGATGAAACTCCCCCCGCGTCATGAGGATACCTGGACCACCTATTGAGACGTGGATTTTGCTAAGTAAATCAGTTGATAAATTAGGTGAAAAGGAGACTGGAGTAGTAACCTAACCTCTGACCTGACCTATCACCTTATGTATTATTGCCCCCAGTTGCATTAAGTGACATCCCCAAAAACACCAAACAAATAACTATACAACACAAATGGCTCCTAGCCTCCCACACATGCATTCTATCCCTAACACTAAAACTGAAACTAAGTAATATACAAACATAATATAAATATTTTTATGCAACTAAAGCTAAATAATAGAGTCGTGCAGTGGTCTAAGGCACTGCATCGCAGTGCTAGCTGTGCCACTAGAGATCCTGGTTCGAATCCAGGCTCTGTCGTAGCCGGCCGCGACCGGGAGCCCCATGGGGCGGCGCACAATTGGCCCAGCGTCATCCAGGGTAGGGGAGGGAATGGCTGGCAGGGATGTAGCTCAGTTACTAGAGTATGGCGTTTGCAACGCCAGGGTTGTGGGTTCGATTCCCACGGGGGGCCAGCATGAAAAATATAAAAAATAATGTATGCACTCACTAACTGTAAGTTGCTCTGGATAAGAGCGTCTGCTAAATGACTAAAATGTAAAAATGAGCAAATCAGGTCTGAAAACTGAAACTAAACTAAATGTTTAAAAAAATAGGATAACTAATATAAAAACACAAAACTATAGTAACCTTGGTGTGTGTGTGTGTCTGTGTGTCTGCGAAAGCATAAACAGATGGGTGGGTGTTGTGTGAGAGTGTGTGTGTGCTTGCATAGCTGTGTGTGTGTGTGCCTGTGCTCAGGCACAGGACAATAAAGCCTTGCCATTAATATGACATGGTCCTTGAAAGATACTGTTTTGCTTTGGAGTGTTCTATTACATAGGATAATTCATACATAGGATAATTCATTCATTATCATTGCTCATTCTCAGAAATTAATATCAAATTATTTTCCCTTTTTCATCGCATTGGAAGTGGCATATTAACAAGATGCTATATAGGAAACTGCAAATAGTTTAGCAAAATGACCGCCGTGCATGGGTGACACAAAATGGCGATGGATGGTAGGTGAGTTCCCAACTTATAACATGAAGTGCTTTGAGATGGTAAAAAGCACTATGTTAATCCATTATCTTAATCATTATCCATTATGGAGACAAAAAGGGCAACTACTTTATGGTTTATTACAGTGTAATTACATATTTTATACAATGTCCATGGAAGTTGGTGTTAGAGTCACTCAGAGTTGGTGACTCTGTCTTAAAGGGAGAGTGCGAGATTTTAGATTACATAATGTCAAGTAGGACCCTTTCATTAAAAACAATGAAGGCGACTGGCCATAGGGCATTTCGAGCGAAAGTCAGATGGGCTGGTCCATTTTTAGTCCAGTGGGCATGTCTAAATTAGTTTTTTTGTACCTCGAGGGAAAGAAATAGGCCAGTGTGGGGGCCTTGAGGAACAAAATGGGCCGGTGTGTTAAAAATGCCCAGGCCAATTTCTGGTCCCAGTCCGTCCCTGAAACAGTGTATAAAGCAACACATTTACAATTAGATTTACTCATAGGCAAGAAGGCATGTTTCCTAGATGGGGGCTAATTCAGTCATCCCAAATGCTTGATTTAATTTCCCCTTATCCCTCTCCATGATATGATAATGCACACATCAAGAGAATATGATTATACATTTTATGGCTCGCTTTTCAAAGCTTTTGAGGCGGAAAAACAAAACAAATCCCTTGTTCAAGGGATGCACATGTAAGCTTTTTTTGCGTCCCAAATGGCACAATATTGCCTGCATAGGGCATCGCTTTTGACCAGGGCCCATAGGGCTTTAGTCAAAAGTAGTGCACTATGTAGGCAATAGGGTGTCATTTGGGATGAAGCCTTTGTTCTAGCTTAGCATTCCGAGAGCAATCCAGGCCTGCCTTCCAAGAAGGAAACTGGCAATGCGTTCATCCTGGTGGTTTCAGTGGGGGTACGGAAGTGAGGAAAGTCGGTGAAAGAAGACATTTAGCAACATCAGTGGGAACACCATGGTCTGTTTCGGCTTCGCTCGGCTAACCAAGCATGATGCGCACAGTGAGGCTTCCACCATGGGATGCTCATAGGCTTCTTAACTCTTGTTTCCTCGCTGTTAAACACAAACTTTTTAGTTTTTTACCTATCCGTGTGTGTGTGTGTGTGTGTGTGTGTGTGTGTGTGTGTGTGTGTGTGTGTGTGTGTGTGTGTGTGTGTGTGTGTGTGTGTGTGTGTGTGTGTGTGTGTGTGTATGTGTGTGTGTGAGTGTATGTGTGCATGCGTGCGTGTGTGTGTTGGAGCGCATGGCAAATGTAGATGGGACATGATGGGGAATAAGAACAGCTCATGGCAGATGGCTAGATGAGGTACATTATATTGTAGATGAAGTGTATTCTCCTGTGTACACTTTAAGATTAAGAGAAAAACACATACTCAGTCACACACACGCGCGCTCGCGCACACACACACACACACACACACACACACACACACACACACACACACACACACACACACACACACACACACACACACACACACACACACACACACACACA
The DNA here is from genome assembly GCF_020615455.1 of Coregonus clupeaformis. Classification (NCBI taxonomy): domain Eukaryota; kingdom Metazoa; phylum Chordata; class Actinopteri; order Salmoniformes; family Salmonidae; genus Coregonus; species Coregonus clupeaformis. The sequence goes on from NC_059225.1 coordinate 41,347,322, forward strand.
CACACACAGCTCTTCTGCCAGGGGCTATATGCTGTAAGTGCGGTGGCCATGCGCACAGTGCAATATATCTTGATAAAAGTACCAGCTGATACGTGGATATTAATATAAATAATGCCCCTCTCACTGGGCCTTTTGTTTAATTAACATTACAAGGTTCATGCTTTTTGTTGTGAAAGATTTATGGATGGGTTTTCCTGTTCAATTCACTTGCGAGAGGTGAAGCCGAGTTCAAAAAGAGGTGGTTGTTATTGGAAATTAGAACAATTTGCATACAGTCTTTTAATTTGGCACGTCAAGCGCTTAGACCAAAGTCTTCAGAAAGAGAAAGTGAAACAACGACCAGACAAACTATTTAGCAACTACTTTCCCTTGTGGACTCCTTTTTGGTAATGTCATATCACATGTAAAAACTTCATTTGATTACTTGCAAGGAATCCCTACTGCCTATTTTTCATATAGCTTATGCCCTCTTGTTTCATCCTACTAATCCTTGGTCTTAGCTAAAAAAAATCTCTTAATACATATTTTGTACAATGTTTTACACTATAGCCTACCTGCATATATAACTCTACCAAGCAATATGATACACATTGTAAAGTGGGACCCATATATCTTCTCTTACACAAGGTTTATAGTCTAATTGCCTTCGATTCTTGTCTTAAAAATGGATATCATTGTTTAATGTTCTATGCTACTAAGGTTCAACAACGTTTATGCTCCCTCCGCACATGAGATCCTGATTCCAGTAACCCCTACAGTCACCAGCTCATATCCCCACCAAATGTCCCTGGTATTCAAACCGGCAACCCTCCGGTAACGCATCCTTCTCTCTAACCTCAAGACTACAGCTATCGCCCCCATCACATTCCTGACAACTTTCTCTTAAGGATATCAAAATGTGATTATTGACACTTGATCAAGAAAAAATAGCAACCTATCCGAGCCCATACTCCATTTATATCCCTGCCGAAGAAAGGAACAGTGTTAATTGAATGAGCAGCGGGGGTGTAAACAGCAAGATAGATAATCAAGATGAAACCAATTTGCACATGTCAATGGCAGTAATGTGGCAATAACAAGAACGAAATAGACGTAGATAAAGAGACTGGAGAAAAAAATAAAATATATTTGCTTTGTCATTATGGGCTATTGTGAGGCTATTGATGAGCTATTGATGACGGGCTACTGATGAGAAAACACCAACAATTCCATCCGTTTTAGAATAAGGCTGTAACGTAACAAAATTTGGAAAAAGTCAAGGGGTCTGAATACTTTCTGACTATGTTATGTTGGAAAAAGTAAGTTATAAATTGTTCAGTACTAGTTAAAAACAAGTTACCATCCAATAGGGTTTGATTACATTTCCAATATCCTCGCCCACGTGGAAATTCTGTAAGAGTAATGTATATGCCAATTCTTTGATGATCTGACTGCATTTTGTCCCCTATCAACTTTTGGTGCCAGCGAGAATGACATAACAAAGTATTCAAGACGACTAGCTTGATTGAGCCTCCGCCATGTATATCTCACTAGGTCAGGATATTTAAGCCTCCATATATCCACTAGTTCCAATATATACATTATATTTGTGCATGAGGGTAATAGTTTGTAGTGTGATTTCCTTTACAGTACATGGAGGTATTTTAAACCGTATTATAGACTCTCACCATAATAATAGAGTCTTGTATTGCTTGTAGGCTTAATCAATTATTATATATATTTTAAAAGAAGCGTGGATCATCATTATTTGTTCCGCATAGATTAATGAGCCTTGCGGATCTGTTTGGACAATTATCACATTCAGAGCAAAATTATTGTTAATTAATATCATCACCCCTTTTGAGTTTCTTTACCCATGGAAGAAGTATATTTCGCCCCCCGTCCTTTTTCCACACAACTTCATCTAAAATTGTTGAGTGAGTTTCCTGTAAACAAAATATATTATATTCGTTCTCTTTTAGTAAATACTGATCGTCTTTTCTTATTATCCACGATGGTGCCACGATGTTGACTTCTTCAGCTGTAGAGACGGACTCAGGGAGTACGGGTCCAAAATCAGTTTTGACATGGATTTTCTCCATGCCTCTCCAAGGGCCCTTGCATATCTATGCAGCGCGCGGCTATCTGCGCTCTCATGCTTCAGTAACACAGTTAATGGGAGCTTTAGCCTTGCCGACGAGAACTGAAGTAGGAGGAGAGCCCGGCCATGCTAAATCTAACAGGGCCTAAGTCACTGTTGAAACCAGCCACTGCACAATTTACCTTCCTATCGATTTCTGTCTTTGGTAAACATAAATGGACACTGTAATCAAATGTTTTTTTTAACATGTTACGTTGGCTTTATTGTAAGTTAAATTAAGTTAAATTAATGATGAATGTGACTTGTGATGGCAAATCAACCTCAATTGCATTCTTCTGCTGATAAGCAATCTAGCATTGTCCAGTCAGTGCATTACATCCACTTAGACATAGAACACAACGCTACACCAGCATAGGCCTATCTGTGGAAACGTTTGCTCTTTCACAGTCTGAGTGAAAAGGAAGGAAAGAGAGGGGACTTAGCTGCAGGCTTTGGAGAGAGACCCGGTTCTACTAATCCCTGGTGGTCGAGACTCGTTCAGTTTAGGAATATCACCTCAAATGAGCTCCCTAGGGAGAAGGAGTCAGCTCAGCACATCCACACACACCGGAACACACACATGCACACATGCGAACACACACCTCACACCCCTCGCTTAAACTATTTAGACCAGGGATGGGCAACTTTGATGGGGGTGGGGGCCACAAATAATCTGAACTCATCATGAGTGGCCTCAGTTGCTCACGGGTTCGCGAGCAAAACATTTTAGTAGCCCTCCTATTGACAGCGGAGAGATAATTATTTTTGGGAGTTACTTTCATGCAATTCTACTCAATTTGCCATGGAGCGGAGAGGAAAATTAGCTTTTTACAGCAAATTTTCTGCAATTCTACACATTTTGCCATAGGGTGGAGAGAATGTTTGCAGTTTTTAATATGATATCTGAGTGAGACTGACTAACAAAATCGGTGGCTGACATAAGAGAAAAACTGCTGATGCACTCCGATTCAAATCCTAAATAAGACTCAGATTCAAATCCTAAATATACAGTGCCTTCGGAAAGTATTCAGACCCCTTGACTTTTTCCACAATTTGTTATGTTACAGCCTTGTTCTAAAATGGATGAAATACTTTTTTTTCATCAGCAATCTACACAATACCCCATAAAGACAAAGAGAAAACTGGTTTTTAACAATAAAAAACATAAATATCTTATTTACATAAGTATTCAGACCCTTTGCTATGAGACTCGAAATTGAACTCAGGTGCATCATGTTTCCATTGATCATCCTTGAGATGTTTCTACAACTTGATTGGAGTCCACCTGTGGTCAATTAAATTAATTGGACATGATTTGGAAAGGCAGACACCTGTCTATATAAGGTCCCACATTTGACAGTGCATGTCAGAGCAAAAACCCAGCCATGACGTCGAAGGAATTGTCCGTAGAGCTCCGAGACAGGATTGTCGAGGCACAGATCTGGGGAATGATAGCAATAGGTCCCCAAGAATACCGTGGCCTCCATCATTCTTAAATGGAAGAAGTTTGAAACCACCAAGGCTCTTCCTAGAGCTGGCCGCATGGCCAAACTGAGCAATCAGGGGAGAAGGGTCTCGGTCAGAGAGGTGACCAAGAACCCAATAGTCACTCCAACAGAGCTCTAGAGTTTCTCTGTGGAGATGTGAGAAACTTCCAGAAGGGCAACCATCTCTGCAGTACTCCACCAAGCAGGCCTTTATAGTAGAGTGTTTAGACCGAAGCCACTCTCCTCAGTAAAAAACAAATGACAGCCCGCTTGGAGTTTCCAAAAGGCACCTAAAGACTCTCAGACCATGAGAAACAAGCTTCTCTGGTCAGATGAAACCATGATTGAACTCTTTGGCCTGAATGCCAGGCATCACGTCTGGAGGAAACCTGGCACCATCCCTACGGTGAGGCATGGTGGTGGCAGCATCATGCTGTGGGGATGTTTTTCAGCAGCAGGGACTGGGAGACTAGTCAGGATAGAGGCAAAGATGAATGAAGAATTGAGCAAAGTACAGAGAGATCCTTGATTTAAACCTGCTCCAGAGCACTCAGGACCTCAGACTGGGGCGAAGGTTCACATTCCAACAGGACAACGACCCTAAGCACACAGCCAAGACAACGCAGGAGTGGCTTCGGGACAAGTCCCTGAATGTCCTTGAGTGGCCCAGCCAGAGCCCGGACTTCAACCCGATCGAACATCTCTGGAGAGACCTGAAAATAGCTGTGCAGCAACGCTCCCCATCCAACCTGACAGAACTTGAGAGGATCTGCAGAGAAGAATGGGAGAAACTCCCCAAATACAGGTGTGCCAAACTTGTAGCATCATACACAAGAAGACTCAATGCTTTGTCATTATGGGGTGTTTTGTGTAGCTTGATGAGCTAAAAAAATGTTGAATACATTTTAGAATAAGGCTGTAACGTAACAAAATGTGGAGAAAGTCAAGTATCTGAATACTTTCCGAAGGCACTCTATAAATATTTTTGTTTTTTGTTTTGGGGGAATTGATCCAAGGGCCTTCAAAAGGGGGCCGCCAGTTTCCCATCCCTGATGTAGACAGTGAGCACATGCACTCATCTAGTACAGGGTCACTAACCCCTTTGCCTCCAGAACAGCCTGAATTCTTCGGGGCATAGAAACGTTGCTCAATTGGTATCAAGGGACCTAACGTGTGCCAGGAAAACATTTCCCACACCATTACACCACCACCACCAGCCTGTACCGTTGACACCAGGCAGGATGGGGCCATGGACTCATCCTGCTTACGCCAAATCCTGACTCTGTCATCAACATGGCACCGATGATCATACCAAGTCACTTAGGTCATTCGTTTTACCCATTCTAACGGTCAATCGAACAGTAACTGAATGACTCAATACCTGTCTGCCTGCTTTATATGGCAAGCGACAGCCATGTGACTCATTGTCTGTAGGAGCGAACAATTTTTGTGACGGGGTGTACCTAATAAACTGGCCACTGAGTGTACAGTACAGTACTCATGAGTGAGAGAGACAGAGAGACAGAGAGAGAGAGATAAAGGAGAAATATGAGAATAACACATGAAATACAGTGAGCAATCAAGTCGTTCATTTGGGAAGGTAAGTATGGCAGAGAGATGATTGCACGGTGCAGTGGGTAAGAAAAAGGGCAGACTAAGCGGGCTCTATCTATTAGATCTTGACACTTTTCTTAACAAGACCTAATAAGCTTAGGTGGGAGAAAGATAACCTCTGCCTGTTATTAAGAGAGGAAAATAGTCTGTGAGATCCAGAAACACTGTGGCTGGTGACAACGGAAAGAGAAAATTGCGAATTTGACTGTGTGTGTGAGAGTGTGTTTGTGTGTGTGTGTGTGCGCGCGGACGGATTTGTAACCCTCCCCAATTTTGGACTCTGTAAGACTCGGTTCGGGGCTTTACAAGGTCCATCGATTCCAAAAGTTTTGGCTGAATGTAGGATTGATGGACAGGTATTTCAGCCAGAGTTATACCCATGGGTTGGATATTAGGCTGCCTGGCATTGATGAGATTATCAGTGCTCTCGACTTGGAGAGGGTACAAGATGTTTTGAGGAAAATGTACTGGATGGACTGATATGAGAGGGTGGAAGAGGTAAATAGAGACTGAGTGAGTGGATGTTGAAAAGAAAAGTGAAGAGACGCGAGAACAGGTTGAAGTTGGTCTAGGTCATGAGCGATCGACAACCAAGTGCCATGTCGAGTGCACAACAAGATATTTGAAGATATGGACTGAAATAAATCAATAAAATAATATATTCTACAAGATGATATAAATACACTTTTTACATATTTGACTTCACAGAGTGACACACAACTGACACAACTGATTTTCTTTAGCAAGACAACCTTGGAGGGCCATATTAAATCAACTTTTTAATACCCCTGGTCTACAGTATACTCAAGTCTACTTAAATGCATGATGCTGTTTCCCACAGGCAGTTGGCACTGAGCTGTCTATCCAAACTCCTTTTTCCCTCAGTGAAAACCCTGTCTTCCAGCAACTGTACGTTGGTGCCACTGCAAATGTAGATATATCATGATATCCTGCCTGGGCTGCCTATATTACCATACAATTCAGCATTCTCTGTGTTGATCTCACCTCTGAGAAGCAGAGGTTACATCATGTAGGTCTGATATCTGATTGGAGTTTAACTTTACAGTAATACTACTCAACGACTCAGATTTGGAATCCAAACAACTCAGATGCTTATAAAAGTGTCTTCGATTCATTGTTCTTTCTCTTTTTTGTTCCTGAACTGCTGTGGTGAGATACTCTTTCTTTCTTTCTCTCTCCAGCCCATGTACTTTTGGGGTATGGCCTTTCTGGCTATGATTTCTCTCTCTCTCTCTGACCATGCTTAAAATAATGCATTTTAATGCCTTGTAATTTAAGCTTTATGCCTTGTATGTGAATCCATTCATTTTACAAAGTCATGAAATACACCTGTACTTTCATTCTCAGATATTTTTTCATTGCCTATTACTACAGCTCAACCCTAGTCTCTTGCATATTGCTAATTATCTTTATGGAGTCAGATAAACATTTTAATAGGCTAATTGCTTAGTTTATTACAAGTCGCATGTGATGTATATATAATATACTGTATTACTACACATCTGTATGTATGTGCCCCGCTTCGCTGCGTCTGGGCTAGTGAATTCTTCAGATATACTACATATTCTATCCATATACTGTCCATGTTGTCTATACATCCCATCACATACTGTATATACATTTATATTCCGGACTCCGACATTGCTCGTCCTAATATTTCTATATTTCTCAATTCCATTGTTTTACTTTTTAGACTAGTCTGCATTGTTATGTATTGTTAGATATTACTGCACTGTTGGAGCTAGGAACACAAGCATTTCGCTACACCCCCAATAACATCTGCTAAATACAGTATGTGTATGCGACCAATACAATTGTATTTTATTGTATTTGCTTGAGACTGCTTGGTAGTGTGTGTGCGTGTGTCTTTCTCTATTGTTTTTTCTGCACCATTAATCACACCAACACAGCTCTTTACTATGCAATTGTGTTCCTTGGCATAGTCCTAACCTGGCTCAGAGACTAATTCTGCCTGTCTCATCTCCCTTTAGTCCTCCCTTTGTTACCAATGACGATCACATACTGCACACCCAGACTCAACTGTCCTCCCTCTACTTGCCAGTAGTCAGCAGTCGTTTCTTACTGTATGTACGGTGACCAAAATGGGCAGCATAGCTAGACCAAAGGTCACAGACTGAGCTTTAATGGAAGAGTTCACCTCATTTACTAAATGCAGTCAAAGACAAGGAAGAGAGACTGCAACCTATATTTGGAGTTTGGTAACCTAGCCACCAAATGCTAACTTTAGCATTTTCTAACCGAAAAAAACAATATGCAGTTGAAGTCGGAAGTTTACATACACTTAGGTTGGAGTCATTAAAACTCGTTTTTCAACCACTCCACAAATGTCTTGTTAAAAAACGATAGTTTTGGCAAGTCGGTTAGGACATCTACTTTGTGCATGACACAAGTAATTTCTCCAACAATTGTTTACAGACAGATTATTTCACTTATAATTCACTGTATCACAATTCCAGTGGGTCAGAAGTTTACATACACTAAGTTGACTGTGCCTTTAAACAGCTTGGAAAATTCCAGAAAATGATGTCATGGCTTTAGAAGCTTCTGATCAATTGGCGCTGTAGACCTCCACAAGTCTGGTTCATCCTTGGGAGCAATTTCCAAACGCCTGAAGGTACCACGTTCATCTGTACAAACAATAGTACGCAAGTATAAACACCATGGGACCACGCAGTCGTCATACCGCTCAGGAAGGATACGCGTTCTGTCTCCTAAAGATGAACGTACTTTGGTGCAAAAAGTGCAAATCAATCCCAGAACAACAGCAAAGGACCTTGTGAAGATGCTGGAGGAAACAGGTACAAAAGTATCTATATCCACAGTAAAAACTAGTCCTATATCGACATAACTTGAAAGACCGCTCAGCAAGGAAGAAGCCACTGCTCCAAAACCGCCATAAAAAAGCCAGACTATGGTTTGCATGGGGACAAAGATCGTACTTTTTGGAGAAATGTCCTCTGGTCTGATTAAACAAAAATATAACTGTTTGGACATAATGACCATCATTATGTTTGGAGGAAAAAGGGGGTTGCTTGCAAGCCGAAGAACACCTTCCCAACCGTGAAGCACGGGGGTGGCAGCATCATGCTGTGGGGGTGCTTTGCTGCAGGTGGGACTGGTGCACTTAACAAAATAGATGGCATCATGAGGAAGGAAAATTATGTGGATATATTGAAGCAACATCTCAAGACATCAGTCAGGAAGGTAATGCTTGGTCGCAAATGGTCTTCAAAATGGACAATGACCCCAAGCATACTTCCAAAGTTGTGGCAAAATGGCTTAAGGACAACAAAGTCAAGGTATTGGAGTGGCCATCACAATGCCCTGACCTCAATCCTATAGCAAATTTTGGGGTAGAACTGAAAAAGTGTGTGCGAGCAAGGAGGCCTACAAACCTGACTCAGTTACACCAGCTCTGTCAGGAGGAATGGGCCAAAATTCACCCAACTTATTGTGGGAAGCTTGTGGAAGGCTACCCGAAACGTTTCACCCAAGTAAAAAAAATGTAAGGCAATGCTACCAAATACTAATTGAGTGTATGTAAACTTCTGACCCACTGGGAATGTGATGAAAGAAATAAAACCTGAAATAAATTATTCTCTCTACTATTATTCTGACATTTCACATTCTTAAAATAAAGTGGTGATCCTAACTGACCTAAGACAGGGAATTGTTACTAGGATTAAATGTCAGGAATTGTAAAAAACTGAGTTTAAATTAATTTGGCTAAGGTGTATGTAAACTTCCGACTTCAACTGTACTTTCAATCTACCCCAAATTAGCATATTGTTTGTCATTCCAAACTCATTTAAAATCACTTCAAACCAAGTCATTATTGAGCAACACAATCACTTCAAAGTTACTGTGAGACTCTAAAAACATATAATGGACCACCAAAGATCAAGGTATGACTGGGGAATTCATTCTGTCTTGTAATCCTATCTTCTATTTAGACAGAAACCTTTAATCATAATTTATTTTTAGGACCAAACTAGTCCAATTAAACTGTATAGAAGGCAAATACCCGCCTGATCGCTGCATTCACCATTTTGATTCACTTCACATATCACTCTGGCCTTTATCCAATGGATGGGCTTTTGGAATAAGTTAGAAAATGACTGGTCCAATCAGCATCCTCTCAGAAACAATGAGTGGGTTTAGGACAAATTCTACGTGGCCAAACACTGTGCTTTGAATTAGGCCGTCCTCTGACTGGTTGAAGGTGATCCACTCACTGACAAGTTAGTTTTGACTAATGCCCCTCATTACAGAGGTATGTTCAAACAGTTAAAGTGAAGAGGACTGGCAGACTGATATTATGTAAAGTGATATGTGAAGTGAAATAGAATGTTGAACACAGCGAACTGGCTGGTTCCACCAGGCTATATAGAAATCAGTGTGTGGACAAAGCAGGTTATGCATGAATAGCGAATCTGCTACAGTCTCCTCACTATGCTTACACTGTAGTGCCATGTTGCTTTTATGAAAATCAAACTCTGACTGATGTTGAGCCAGGGAGTAAACAGGCTTTCTGACAGAATTCCTGGGAATTCTTGCCTGAACAGTCACAATTCAAGTGTGACTACAAGGCTGATATGCCGCCTCATCTACCAGCCGTCTACAACGCTCAAAACCCATAAAGCGATGAAGCAACGCTTCACATTTTGGTGTCTACCACTTTTGTTTTATTTTTGCAACCACAAGCAATTTACAAAGTAACAGCAGAACTAGAATAATGCCAGTCTCCCGATCTCATGAAATGTGAAATCAACAAAATATTTATCGTCATGTCAGCATTGGTCTTTAACAATGAACCACAGGCGGGAAACGGGAGGTAAAAGGCTAACTGTGTGTGTGTATGTGTGCTTGTCTGTGTGTGTATAATGTGTGTATATATATGTGTGTGTGTGCACGGCTGGCCCGCTCATTAGGCAGGATTAGGCGGCCGCCTATGGCGGCAGATGGCGAGGGCGGCATTTTCTGAGCTAAACTGACCAAGACGCACCTCCAACAACAGCATATAAAACCTCACATAATTCTGCCCAAAACCAATTACAATTTCTCTCAACCAGTTGAATATGAGCTTTTTAGGTGAGCGCTGAGGCTGCCCTTTGATAAGCAGTGCTTTTTTTTTTTTGCTTGTCCATTCCCAGCGCGCCTCTCCAGGTTGCTGTTGGTGAGACACATCTCTACAGCGCTCCACCAACTTTCTGTCAAAAATCTAACATAAATCATGGAGCAGAAATAGGATATGGTAGAAAGAGTATGTGGCCTTTTCTGTAGCCTACAGGCTAGAAATAAAATGTATGATAATGTAATGAGACAGACACTTTTTACATCATGTAGGTTTCTCCAGATCAAATAGCTTAACCTAAATGGTGCGCAATCAAAAAAAAAGAAAAAGTGCTGTCATATTAACAAACAACATATCCTAAAAACAGGACGGGTCAAAGTAAAATGTACAATATGGAATAGCCAATCATAACTGTTGTCCAGGAGTTTCACCCCATTGTCATGATCAGTGGCTTCAAGTTTGTATCGGTCAATTTTAGACAAGCTGATCATTGCAAAAAATTAAATACTTCTGCATTTCCCGCTGTGTAAACACACCGCAAATAGTGTGGTGAGTGATTTTGAAGGAGTCAGGCGCAGGAGTGTTATTCACAGAATAAAAGGTTTATTCCGAAAACACAGCGGTACGTAGCAATGCGTCAAACACTCCAGTGCGTAAATCAGGCACACTGGGAACAACAAGGCACACGGGTGAAATATCCTGGTGATACAAAATACAAAAAGCTCCACCGAGCTTATCTAACCTCCACAATAAACAATCACACACAAAGACAAGGGGGCAGAGGGAACACTTATACAGGTACTGATGAGGGGATATGAAGCAGGTATGTGTAATAAACTAAACAAAACAAATGTAATGCTGAGATGAGGAGCGGCAGTGGCTAGAAGGCCGGTCACGACGAATGGCGAAGCCTGCCCGAACAAGGAGAGGAGGCAGCTTCGGAGGAATTCGTGACAGTACCCCCCCCCTTGACGCGCAGCTCCAGCAGAGCGCCGACACCGGCCTCAGGGACGGCCAGGAGGATGCGGAGAAGGGTGTGCCGGATGGCGAGGGTGGAAATCCCGCAACAGGGAGGGATCGAGGATATCCCTCACCAGGACCCAGCACCGCTCCTCCGGGCCGTACCCCTCCCACTCCACGAGGTACTGAAGGCCCCCCACCCGACGCTTCGAATCCAGGATGGAATGGACGGAGGACGCCGGGGCCCCCTTGATGCTTAGAGGGGACGGAGGGACCTCCCGCACCGCAGACTCATGGAGCGGACCAGCCACCACCGGCCTGAGGAGAGACACATGAAACGAGGGATTAATACGGTAATCTGGAGGGAGTAGTAACCTATAGGTAACCTCATTTATTCTCCTCAGGACTTTGAACGGTCCCACAAACCGCGGGCTCAGCTTCCGGCAGGGCAGGCGGAGGGGCAGATTCCGGTTCGAGAGCCAGACCCGATCACCCGGTACAAAGACCGGGGCCTCACGGCAGTGGCGGTCGGCGTTGGCCTTCTGGCGGAGCGCTGGAGGTGGACGTGAGCAGCGTTCCACATCTCCTCTGCAAGCCGAAACCATTCATCCACTGCAGGAGCATCGGGCTGGCTCTGATGCCACGGTGCCAGGACCGGCTGATAACCTAAAACACATTGGAATGGCGATAGGTTAGTGGAGGAGTGGCAGAGAGAGTTCTGGGCATATTCGGCCCATGGCAAGAACACCGACCACTCCCCCGGCCAGTCCTGGCAGTAGGACCGCAGGAACCTACCCAATCCTGATTCACCCGTTCCACCTGCCCATTAGTCTCGGGGTGAAACCCAGAGATCAGGCTGACCGAGACACCCAGGCATTCCATGAATGCCTTCCAGACCCTGGATGTAAACTGGGGACCCCGGTCAGACACCATGTCCTCTGGCACCCCATAGTGCCAGAAGACGCGAGTAAACAGGGTCTCCGTAGTCTGCAGGGCCCTGGGGAGACTGGGCAGAGGAAGGAGGCGGCAGGCTTTAGATAAGCGGTCCACAACGACCAGGATGGTGGTGTTACCCTGAGAGAGGGGAAGATCAGTGAGAAAGTCAATACACAAGTGGGACCATGGCCGTTGTGGAACTGGCAAGGGATGTAACTTACCCGTTGGGAGGTGCCTAGGTGCCTTACTCTGGGCGCACACCGAGCAGGAGGAGACATACACCCTCACGTCCTTAGCCAAGGTAGGCCACCAGTACTTTCCGGTCAGGCAGCGCACTGTACGGCCAATACCTGGGTGACCAGAGGAGTGGGACGTTTGTGTCCAATAGATCAAACGGTCACGGGCAAGAGACGGCACGTACCGCAGCCCAATTGGGCACTGAGGTGGAGACGGCTCTGTGGGTAACGCCCGCTCTATGTCCGCGTCCATCGCCCACACTACCGGCGCCACAATGCAGGAGGCCAGGAGTATGGGGGTGTTGTCTATGGGCCTCTCCTCTGTATCGTACAGCCATGACAGTGCGTCTGCCATCACGTTCTTTGTGCCCGGTATATAGGACAGTGTAAAATCAAACCGGGTGAAGAACAGGTTCCACCTGGCCTGGCGAGGGTTCAGCCTCCTCGCTGCCCGGATATACTCCAGGTTACGGTGGTCAGTCCAGATGAGGAAAGGGTGTTTCGCCCCCTCGAGCCAGTGCCTCCACACGGTCAGGGCTCTGACAACAGCCAATAGCTCCCGATCACCAACTTTGTAATTCTGCTCCGCCGGGCTGAGCTTCTTGGAGAAGAAGGCATGGACGGAGCTTGGGTGGCGTGCCCGAGCATTGAGAAAGGACAGCGCCTATCCCTACCTCGGACGCATCCACCTCCACTACGAACGGTAATGATGGATCGGGATGGGCTAGTACCGGGGTACTGAAAGCCCTGTCAGCCTCAGCAGACCAGTGGAGCCGGGACGGCCCACCCTTTAACAGAGAGGTGATGGGAGCTGCGACCATGCCAAAGCCCCGGATAAACCTCCGATAGTAGTTGGCTAAGCCAATAAAGCACTGCACCTCCTTTACCGTGTTGGGAGTAGGCCAATTACGCACGGCTGAAATGCGATCTCCCTCCATCTCCACACCTGAGGTGGTAATGCGATATCCAAGGAAGGAGACAGACTGTTGTAAAAATACACTTTTCTGCATTGGCATAAAGGTCATGTTCCAACAGTCGGCCCAGTACTTTGCAAAGCAGGGACACATGCTCGGCGCGCATAGCGGAATACACCAGTATGTCATCGATGTAGACCACTACACTGCGACCAAGCATGTCCCGAAACACCTCGTTCACAAAGGACTGGAAGAGCATTCATCAAACCGTAAGGCATCACCAGGTATTCATAATGCCCCGTGGTTGTGCTGAATGCTGTCTTCCACTCGTCTCCCTCTCGGACACGCACCAGGTTGTACACACTCCGGAGATCTAATTTTGTGAAGAAGAGCTCCCCATGCATTGACTCGATTACAGATGGAATGAGGGGTAGAGGATAACTATAACATATTGTCCCTTTAAGTACTCGGTAATCAATGCACAGGCACAGACCTCCGTCTTTCTTCTTCACAAAAAAATAAACTTGAGGAGGCGGGCGAAGTGGAGGGACGTATGAACCCCTGGCGCAGGGACTCGGAGACGTATGTCTCCATCGCCTCCATTACAGCCTGCGACACGGGATATACATGACTCCTGGGAGGCACAGCGTCTACCCGGAGGTTTATCGCGCAATCCCCCGCCTGATGAGTTGGTAATTTGGTCGCCTGCGTTTTGGAAATTCGTGGGGAATGCGCACGGTGGAGGTAGTGTCTGGACTTTCCACCGTGGATGCAGCAATGGAAACAGTTGGACACCTACCCTGACACTCTCGCGACCACCCCGTGAGAACCCTCTGCGGCCATGAAAAGGTGGGGTTGTGGAGTGCTAACCAGGGAAGACCCAACACAACAGGGAAATCGGGAGACTCAATGATTTAAAAAAAGGTGACTTGCTCTCTATGGGTCTCTTGACTGGTACTGTAACTTCCCTAACGAACCCTGACCCTAATGGTCGACTGTCAAGTGCTTTGATGGGCAGTGGAGGGGATAGGGGAACCAATGGGATACCTAGACTATGAGCTAACGACCTGTCCATAAAATTCCCAGCTGCGCCTGAATCGACATGCGCCTTACACTGGGAAACTACTGTGTAATCAGGGAAGTTTTCGTGTATGGTGCAGTGCGCAGCAGAGGGCTCTGAACGAGAGTGGGTTTGCGCTACCTGGGGGGACGTGAAAGTGCCCTGCCTGCCGCCTCCAGACCCGGAAGAACCCTAACGACAGCGTGCAGCAGAATGTCCTCTCCCCTGCCACAAGAGTGACACTGGAGCTGTCATCCTCCATTCTCCCGGATCGCTGCACCACCCAGCTCCATCGGAACTGAATCCGGGTTGAAAGGGGGTGAAACGGGCAGGCCCCTTCCAGGACGTCCTCTTGAAGCTAGCAGGTTGTCCAACCGGGTGGCCATGTCCACCAGCTGGTCGAAAGTCAACATTGTATCCCGGCAGGCTACCTCCCTTCGGACGTCGTCTCACAAGCTGCACCGGAATCTGTCGATGAGGGCCCACTCATTCCACCCGGACCCAGCCGCTAGAGTGCGAAACTCCAGGGCAAAATCCTGTGCGGTCCTCGTCCCCTTACTCAATTGGACCAGCCGCTCGCCCGCCTCTCTTCCTTCAGGCGGGTGATCGAAGACTACCCAGAAGAGGCGAGCGAGCTCCCCGTAGTTGTCCAATGCGGCTCCTCCTTCACTCCAGACCGCTTTGGCTACTCCAGGGCTTTCCCCGAGAGGCAGGAGACGAGGGTGGACACCTTCTCCCGCTCCGATGGAGCCGGGCTGATGGTTGAGAAGTAGAGGTCCAGCTGCAGGAGGAATCCCTGGCAGCAGGCAGCTGTCCCGTCATAATCCCTCGGTCGTGATAGATGAATCCCTCTGGGTGCTGGGGTGTGGGTGGCTGGATCCAGTCGCTCAGCTGGTCCCGATCCATCGCTACTCCCAAGCTGGCTAGCATAGTACATTACATTTACATTTTAGTCATTTAGCAGACGCTCTTATCCAGAGCGACTTACAGTTAGTGAGTGCATACAATATTTTTTTATTTTTTATACTGGCCCCCCGTGGGAATCGAACCCACAACCCTGGCGTTGCAAACGCCATGCTCTACCAACTGAGCTACATCCCTGCCGGCCATTCCCTCCCCTACCCTGGGGGAGGGAATGTAGAATGCTCCCGGATCCGCGCCACGACTCCAGGCATGTTCTCTTCTCCTGCTGACTCCATGTTTGGGTGTGTGATTCTGTGGTGAGTGATTTTGAAGGAGTCAGGCGCAGGAGGGTTATTCAGAGAATAAAAGGTTTATTCCGAAAACACTGCGGTACGCAGCAATGCGTCAAATACTCCAGTGCGGAAATCAGGCGCACTAAGAAACAACAAGGCACACGGGTGAAATATCCCGGCGATAAAAAATACAAAGAGCTCCACTGAGCTAATCTAACCTCCACAATAAACAATCACACACAAAGACAAGGGAGCAGAGGGAACACTTATACAGGTACTGATGAAGGGATATGAACCAGGTGTGTGTAATAAACAAGACAAAACAAATGGAATGATTTACATCATTTAGCAGACGCTCTTATCCAGAGCGACTTACAGTTAGTGAATAATTTAATTTTTTTATACTGGCACCCATGGGAATCGAACCCACAACCCTGGCGTTGCAAACGCCATGCTCTATCAACTGAGCTACATCCCCTACCCTGGACCAATTGTGCGCCGCCCCATGGGTCTCCCGGTCGCGGCTGGCTGCGACAGAACCTGGATTCGAACCAGGATCTCTAGTGGCACAGTTAGCACTGCGATGCAGTGCCTTAGACCACTGCGCCACTCAGGAGTACGATGAGATGAGGAACGGCAGTGGCTAGAAGGCCGGTGACAACGAACGCCGAAGCCTGCCCGAACAAGGAGAGGAGGCAGCTTCGGAGGAAGTCGTGACAAATACGCTCGAGATAACTCCTGATAAAGTTGGGTAGCTGATATACATAGCTTAAATTGCCAAATTGATCGGTCACAGGAATCAGAACTAATAAAGCCAATGCAATGGCCTATTTTACAAACGGTGGGTCTACCACATGGATGGGCATTCATAAAATTCCATTGCAGGCCAACATTGTAGGCTACACCCCAGTAAACACAAACCAACGTCTTTTGGAGGTCTTGTTTTGGTCTTGTCCGGACTTCTTTTTTTTTGTGTTTTACAAACGGTAAGCTTACCACATAGATGAGCATTCATAAAATCTCATTTCAGGCAACACTGTAGGCTACACCTCAGTAAGCACGGGCCGATGCCTTTTGGATGTCTTTTTTTGGTGCAGTTCCGGACCGGCCTTGATTTTCACATCCAAGGACATTGGTTTTTGGTCCGGTGCGGACCACATCAGAACCAATCATAGACGTCTATGTTTGGTGCAGATTTAGTCCGGTCTGGACCAGCCTTGATTTGGCCTAAAGATAGACGTCTATAAATTACTTATTTTCAACTTTCATTTAGAACCGAAAATGAAACTGATTTCAAGGTCTGGAGAATACGTATTTGTCAACGTCTGGAAAAAATGCATTTTCAACGTCCTAGAAAAAAAATATTTTAAACATATGGAAAATACCATTTAACCTTTCATTCAGAACCTAAATTGAACCTAACTTCAACGTCTGGAAAATACATGTTTTAGATGTCTTTTCAACATAATTTTAGGTTCTGAATGACCATTCTAGTTTTGTGGGGGGCAGCATTTTTTGGTCTCGCCTATGGTGGCAGAATGGCAAGGACTGGCTGTGTGTGTGTGTGTGTGTGTGAGAGAGGAGGGTCGGAAAAAAGACAACAATCCACTGGTTCCTCGTCATTAAAACACATCGGCAGCGTCTTCGCAACCTAGTTATGCAAAGCCAGAAACAGAACTGTGTTCAGCGAGATAGAAAATAAAGGTAGAAGGAGGGGAGGGAATGGAAAGATGAAGATGGATGGAGGGAGGGAAGGAATGGAGGAGGGGGCCAGCTCGCTTTTAATTGGCTCTTTGTTTTTTATCAGTCCCGGCTGAGCCATTAGTTGCATCACAAAAGGCACCCTGGGCCCTTGTCAAAAGTAGTGTACTACTAAGGGAATAGTGTGCCATTTGGGATGCAGACATTATTTATGAGTTTGGTCTTTGGGAAGTTTTGCAGTGAGCTAACAAGAATGCCTGCATGGCAGTGGAATCAGATCTAATAGTAATGATGAATACCTCTCCTGGTGCCAACCAGCCAACGTTTTCTCTGTGACATTTTGATCTAACTTCAGTAGGGTTTGCTGTTTGGGTTGTGCTGTTGCTATGTTGTACCTTAGAAGTACTGGATGAAAGTCATTCAAAGAGGGAGGGGGAATTCATATCTGTAGACGGAATTGAAAGCAATGGCAGAGAGGGTGGTCACTTAACTTGCACTTGTGATTTCAGATGCCACTCCAAAGATGTGGCATTAGCAGCAGGGATAGCTGTAGTAATAAAATACATAGAAGTAGTGGAAGTAGTTGTCTAATACCTAGGCTTTTGGCTTTAGCTCAGCCGGTTAATGCAGCTGTGGTGTGCAGACCACCTGTGTTCGAACCATGTATTTGTATTAGCATATTAGTAGGGACCGGTTAAAGAAATAGCAGTTAGTAGGATTTAGTAGGAGTGGTATTGATGAAGTAGAGTGGTAGTATAGCGGTAGTGCATCCTTAGCAGCCATTGCGGTCAGAAAATGTTACCCTTAGAGGTAGCAGTAGCAGGATTGGATACATACAGCTCAGAAACAGGTGGATAAGTTGAGATTAGACTGTCATTATGCCCACACCATCATTTGGATTGATTTGACTCTATAATGAATATCAGGGTGATGTGAAAAGAGTACGAGAAATTATTTTAACCAAATCAATTGGCCGGAATCAGATTAAAATATGCGAGCAGCCAGACAGATAAGGCCAGGCAATGGGAAATATTGATGATATGAACCCCCTAAGGTTGATGTCCACGCCCCCGCGGAAATCTAGTTAGCATAATAAAAACATCTCCATCAAAATCTGTCAATTTAAGCTAGAGTTATCTGGTTTTTGCATTGGATGCGTCTCAATCCATCCGCCTATGTTGCACTTCCGCATCTGCGGTGAAAGGTGACAGAGCTAGACCGGTGTTTGTCAGACCATGAGACATCCCGAAAATCGGTCTCCTCACAAAATCGTCTGTAGCGTTCCGAACGGTCTGGCCTACAAACTACTATGACTCTCACGAACACGATGGTGTTTTCCATTTTGCTCTACAACCCTGTCCTGACTCTCCCTGGGTGAGGATCAATGGCCTCACATCAGCTTGGCAAATGATCGACAACAACCAGACCCTCTTACCCACAGGGGGGCGGGGATGGGGCTGTGCCGGTCTTGACACCTTAACACTGCCATAAAATAAGGAGGAGAATCTAATTACAACTCTTAAACGCGATGCATGGTCTATCCGACGTCTGCATTGGCAGTGCAGCATTTACGGTGATATGGCCTCTGCAGAAGTCAGGGCATTCATACTTGTGGCGCTTCGCGGAGCAGCGCAGAGCTGTTGTGAAGGAAGTTGTCAAGGAAGTGAGTTTGTGTTCATACAGAACCTACCGCCCTCACCTACTGTCAACCAATCATGTCAATGTGGAGCTACACGGAGCCCTCCGGATTGTTACAACATTTGAGAGCCGCATGGCGATGCGGTACAGAGCTCAATTTGGCCTCTGCGTGCCTCCGGAGGCTCCGCAATTGCATCACACCATCCATACGGCGCCTCCGACCACATTCTCGGATCAAGCATAAATTGGCTCTTATGGGTTAAAACCCACGTTTGAATAACACATTTAACACCACCTTGGCAATCGTCGGTCTGAATTTGAGATAAGTGCAACAGGAGTAAGCTACAGGCCTCACTGAAATCTCTACCTCCTCACACACACTGAGTTGATGCCACTCATACTTGCATACCCAGCTTACTGCTATAGCAAATGCTAATTGCCGTGAACGACTGGTGCGGTATTCATCCCAATGGAAATGCAGGAAGTGAAATGATGGAGAATTACTGAGTCATGCTTCAGCCTGAAAACAAACCATGTTGAATTACTATTTATGCAGTAAATATGCAGACAAGTGAAGTGTGTTTGAAAATGAATTAGTGATTTTAGTTGGGGGGGGGGTCTTCATCTTTAAGCAGCCAATTGCAGTTACAGTTGGACATAGCCATACAGCTTGCAAATGTATATTTTGGCCATTAACCTTAAAGTTGGTGTTCTGGATCTATTTCTAACAAAAATCACTATTTCCAACTTAGACCTATTCTGCCAAGGTTGTAGTCTAAAACTACCCGCTCTGATCTGTAGACCTCTTGAAAGGTTTTGACATGTTTCAGTTCTTTGTAGAGACAGAGAATGACCTTGAGGGAGACATGACTAAAGAAAACTAGAAACACACACACACACACACACACACACTGGAAAGCAGAAACACACTCACTATGGACACTCTTCCACACCTTATGCATGCACCCAACTGCACACTATTCGCTCTCCTTTGGCATACACCCACGCACTTCCTATGACACAGGCATACAAAGTCAATGACACACACACACTCTCCCACGGGCAATCCTGCTGGCTAGGCTTTGTTGATGTGACAGTTGTTCTTCACACTGTCCCTCTCCAACCGAGCACCTTGATGTTACCCAAGGGGGTTAGCCAGCTAGCAAGGCCACTCTGTACGGCACGCTCTCAGTTCTCTCTAAAGTCACAGCGAGCTAGCCATCAGGTAGTCTCACCTGAAGGCCCCATCCACCTAGTCCAACCCGCAAAGAACCAATACAAGCCTCCAGCACCGCTACCACAAAATCTATGTGCTTCTGAATATCAATGCACCAGGGAACCACTTTAGGCAGGGAACTACAGTAGTTGCTTTGGCTCCAAGTTGGCATGAGTAAGGGGTGTTGAGCATAGTGTGTTTAACAAAAGTTTGATTCGGCTGGAAGTTTCCCTAAGGCAGGGGATGGGAATGGCGGAATGCTCTACTAGACCCATGGGGGTTTATTCTGAGTTTGTATGTGAGGAAATATTTTAAGGTTACTCTCAACAGAAATGTGAAGGTCCAATGGAAGGTGATGGCTCTGAACTATTCTGAACTATGTCTATTTTTCCACCAAAACAGTGTAATATAGGAGAAAAGAGACCTGAAATCCCTCTTATCAAACAACAAACAATGCCAGGCTCTCCCATGGACTTAATTAGACAACACATATTTGTATCTGTCCTATTATGGCATCTGTGAGGTCATGGGCAGCGCCATTGAAGCCATCTTTTGAAGAAGTCAATTTTCTACTTCTACTACTTTATGGGTTGGTAAACAAACTGAAAGGGTGCATACTGCCATCTGCATTGTGTTGTTTGAACAGGTATAAAGCTAAGGTTGGCGATTTACTTCCACCTGCAGTTATGAAATGTTTGCTAACTAGTATAATTAATTGGCTGATCCCCCCTGATGGAATTTTGTGATCCTTCCTTAACCCATAGGAAGTCCACAGAGTTGACTACTTTAAAATGGTGGAAGTCCTCAATGGCAATGGCAATGCAAAAACGGGTTATTTCCAAGTAGTGAACTTTATCTATCTCTATAGGCTCTCCCAACATTGGGGGTGCGTTTCTCTGCACAAGCATTGCTGACGCATGCCAGATCTTACAACGCCTAGATAGGTATTTTATGTATCAGCTAACCACATCATATGTTATAGCAATCTGGTGCCCGACGGCACAGTTGATGACGTGGCACGCAACCATTGGTTGATGCATGCAACGTCTGAGTAGAGGAACGCGACCTGTGCCCGCAGCCTAACTCAAGATGGCCCCTATGGGTTGGACACACCTCCACCACACCCATACCTGCAGCCTTAAAGGTCCACTGCATAATAAGCAATTATCATCACAACACAGTGTGTTAACAAAGTCTTGGCCACGAACATACATCAACACATTATTTTCATAGATTTATAATCACATTTATTTTAGGGGCAATGTTTCATTTGATTTTCACTTTATGCTTTCACAGTAACACATGTTACAATGCAACAGTTAAGTTAATAGTGCATTTTTTAGCCCTAACTGAATACAATGCTCTCCTCTTGTGAAAAATCCCACCTGTCCCAGAAAATTTGACTCTTACAAGCTCTCATGCATTGGTGTTTGTTTGTGATTTAGATGTTATTAATTTAGTGCTCTCTCAGGGGTTTCTTGTGTTGTGTATGCTTCCCCCATCGGATCCCACCACTCAGCCAGAACGCGCAAGTAATTTCTTTGCTCCCTGGTTTTCTCTACTGCATTAATATTAATGAATAAAAATAGTAGCCACTGCAGAAATCCATAACAATGTACATGAGCAAGCCGGTACAGTGCATAGAGCAAAGTAGCGGTACGTGGCCTATTTTTTTAACATTTACGTCATTTAGCCGACGCTCTTATCCAGAGCGACTTACAGTTAGTGAGTGCATACATTTTCATACTGGCCCTCCGTGGGAAACGAACCCACAACCCTGGCGTTGCAAGCGCCATGCTCTACCAACTGAGCTACAGGGGCCTATCTACAGTGGGTATGTGAAGTATCTCATAAAATGTATACAAAAACACAGGGTGTGCAGGCTTTTATTCCAGCCCAGTACTAACACATTGCTCATATCCTTTTTATTTATTCATCATACCTTAATCAACCCCACCCAGCCACACAGCTCAAGCACTGCTGCTGCGGCATGATCAGGTAAATCAGTCACAGAGATCCTTTGAGCTTGTCTGGGGCCCAAGAAAATCCACGGGGATGCCGAGCGGCTGAACACATGGCTTGCGTCCTCAGCCTCCAGACCAACACAAGAAGGTGAGGGGGGCGAGGAGGAACGACGACGACCAAAGAGACACACTGGGGCCTCCAAGTCCGCGGTTCCGGCTAAGCTGCTTTTGCTGCCATTTTCAAAGCGGTGGCCAGCGCACCATAGACACTAAACCTAGCATTTGAGCCAGCGGGCAAGGCAGGCGGCGCAGGGGATAAAGAAGAGGGAGGGGGAACAGAAAAAAAGGGGGAGAGAGGAAAAGTGAGAGAGAGAAAGAGACAGAGAGGGAGGGAGATGGAGAGAAGGAAGGCGAGAGAAGAGGAGAGAGGGAGAAAGGAAGGAAGGAAGATCACAACACTGCCTCAATGAGCTATGGGGCATCTGGGAGCCAGAGAAGCGCGAGACAGAAGCCCGTCCAGCCAAAGCTTTATGGTGTGCATAATTAGATTTCAAATCCGTGCATTTGTATTCACTGGAAAATGAGCAACAGCTTTCTCTCTCCTGCCCTCTCTTTGTTTTTCTCGCTCTGTCTCTGTCGCTTGTATTCGCCTTCTCTCACACTGTTTTTCTCTCTGATGCTGATGAGAAAGGAAAATAGGCCTGCTCTATCTTTTGGCAAAGATAAGAGCCTGACCTTCTCTGTCTCTTTCCCTCTATCTCTCTCTTTGTTTGTCACCCTCTCAATCTTTCTAGCGTGACAATGGATTCATGCCCTTCCTATATTTCCCTCTATCTCTCTCTGTCACCCTCTCCATCTTTCTAGGCTAGGGCAACAAAGAGGTCCATGCTCTCTCTCCCTCCTCAATTTTTCAATTTTTCCCTTCCTCTAAGGTTTAAATATCACCAACGGGTGTCACGGTTGAAGGACATTGCACACTTTTAAACCGCTTCACTGCTAAAGAGGCACTTCAGGGCTAATGGAAAAGTAAACAACGGTAAAGAATGGAATGATGTGCGAGAAAAAAACGTTCAATAGAAAGCATCCTTTGCATCCGATCCCATGCACAGCAATGTAGCGAACCAATGCCTGTGGAGGAAGTGGAGGAACGGTTCAGTTCGCTGTCTCTGTTCGTTACGAAATGAATTGTTATTAACGTTAGGTAGTTGGTAGCTACTGTACTTAATTACAGCTACTGATTGCAGTCTGCCACCCAGACAGCTGGCGTCGGGTAAGTTTGGCTTTATACATAGCTTGGGCTTTGTCGAGTAAGGCTTAAACTATGTATTTAGATTGTAGTTAGGTATTATAGGTAGGCATCGTGGGCTGTATATTATTAGGTATTATAGGTAGGCATCGTGGGCTGTTGTGGGTAGTTATTGTAGGTTAGCATTGTATTCGGCGGTGCCGGGTGTAGCACGAAGCTAGCTAGCTAGCTAACACACCTCCTGGGCTAGCTGGCGAGTAGCTATTAGCAACGGTAGCAACTAAATACAATATCCTTTTAGCCAGCTACATTTGTTCGCAGCGCCGCCGTTGTTCAAACAAAGTCAACACAGCAGCCATTGCTAGCTAGCCAACACGACCAGCTAGCTGTACTGTAGCAGCTAAATACAATATATTTGTGCTAGCTAGCCAAAGTTTAATTATTGCTGCGTTATGAAAGGAACTAGACATGGACACGAATGATCTGTTTAGTGTGTTAACACACTATTGGTAGTTTGTTGTAACCAAGTATTGGTGCTAAACTGTGTGTTATTGGATGCTAGCATGCTAGTTAGCTATAGCGTCATAGTTAGCTAGCTGAATAAAGTAAGTTGAGTCTATTCCTTGAAACATTGAACCGCTGTAGTTCACAACAATTCTAATTTCTAAAGTGGAAGTTGGGAGAGTTTTATTCGGGTGGTTCAGTGAAACAATTATAGTTTCTGAGGTGAAGTTGGGAGAGTTATATTTGGGAGTTTTGGTTTTTACTTTCTCCTTTCCCAGATGTTTAGTTCATTTCATTCCGATCTCCTCTGCATTATTGTAGCCATTTGCTACAGCCTGTCAACTATGCCTCTGCTTATCCCTGTTCTCTCCTCTCCGCACAGGCTAGAGCTGCTGCCTCTCTAACCTGGTGGTCCCTGCACGCACCCCACACCTGGAGTTCCAGGTCTCAGGCAGCCTCTGGAACTGCCGTTCTGCTGCCAACAAGGCTGACTTCATCCCAGCCTATGTTACCCTCCAGTCCCTCGACTTCCTGGAGCTGACGGAAACATGGATTACCACTGAAAACACTGCTACTCCTACTGCTCTCTCCTCGTCTGACCATGTGTTCTCGCATACCCCGAGAGCATCTGGTCAGAGGGGTGGTGGCACAGGAATCCTCATCTCTCCCAAGTGGACATTCTCAATTTTTCCCCTAACCCATCTGTCTATCTCCTCATTTGAATTCCATGCTGTCACAGTCACTAGCCCATTTAAGCTTAATATCCTTGTCATCTATCGCCCTCCAGGTTCCCTTGGAGAGTTCATCAATGAGCTTGACGCCTTGATAAGTTCCTTTCCTGAGGATGGCTCACCCCTCACAGTTTTGGGGGATTTCAACCTCCCTACGTCTACATTTGACTCATTTCTCTCTACCTCCTTCTTTCCACTCCTCTCCTCTTTTGACCTCACCCTCTCACCGTCCCCCCCTACTCACAAGGCAGGCAATACGCTTGACCTAATCTTTACTAGATGCTGCTCTTCTACTAATCTCACTGCAACTCCCCTCCATGTCTCCGACCACTACTTGGTATCCTTTTCTCTCTCGCTCTCCTCCTACACTACTCACTCTGCCCCTACACAGATGGTAATGCGCCGCCGCAACCTTCGCTCTCTCTCTCCCACTACTCTCTCCTCTTCCATCCTATCATCTCTTCCCTCTGCTCAATCCTTCTCCCTCCAATCTCCTGATTCTGCCTCCTCAACCCTCCTCTCCTCCCTTTCTGCATCCTTTGACTCTCTGTGTCCCCTATCCTCCTGGCCGGCTCGGTCCTCCCCTCCAGCTCCGTGGCTTGATGACTCATTGCGAGCTCACAGAACAGAGCTCCGGGCAGCGGAGCGGAAATGGAAGAAAATTAAACTCCCTGCCGACCTGGCATCTTTTCACTCCCTCCTCTCTACATTTTCTTCATCTGTTTCTGCTGCTAAGGCCACTTTCTACCACTCTAAATTCCAAGCATCTACCTCTAACCCTAGGAAGCTCTTTGCCACATTCTCCTCCCTGCTGAATCCCCCCCTCTCTCTCTGTGGATGACTTCGTCAACCACTTTGAAAAAAGAAGGTTGACGACATCCGATCCTCGTTTGTTATGTCTAATGACACTGCTGGTCCTGCTCACACTGCCCTACCCTATGCTTTGACTTCTTTCTCCCCTCTCTCTCCAGATAAAATCTTGCGACTTGTGACTGCAGGCCGCCCAACAACCTGCCCGCTTGACCCCATCCCCTCCTCTCTTCTCCAGACCATCTCCGGTGACCTTCTCCCCTACCTCACCTCGCTGATCAACTCATCCTTGACCGCTGGCTATGTCCCTTCCGTCTTCAAGAGAGCGAGAGTTGAACCCCTTCTCAAAAAACCAACACTCGATCCCACTGATGTCAACAACTACAGACCAGTATCCCTTCTTTCTTTTCTTTCCAAAACTATTGAGCGTGCCGTCTTTAGCCAACTCTTGCTAACTTGCTATCTCTCTCAGAATGAGCTTCTTGATCCAAACCAGTCAGGTTTCAGGACTGGTCATTCAACTGAGACTGCTCTTCTCTGTGTCACGGAGGCTCTCCGCACTGCTAAAGCTAACTCTCTCTCCTCTGCTCTTGTCCTTCTAGACCTGTCTGCTGCCTTTGATACTGTGAACCATCAGATCCTCCTCTCCACCCTCTCCGAGCTGGTCATCTCCGGCGCGGCTCACTCCTGGATCGCGTCCTACCTGACCGGTCGCTCCTACCAAGTGGCGTGGCGAGGAGCTGTCTCCGCACCACGTGCTCTCACCACTGGTGTCCCCCAGGGCTCAGTTCTAGGCCCTCTCCTATTCTCCCTATACACCAAGTCACTTGGCTCTGTCTTATCCTCACATGGCCTCTCCTATCATTGCTACGCTGACGATACACAACTAATCTTCTCCTTTCCCCCTTCTGATAACCAGGTGGCGAATCGCATCTCTGCATGTCTGGCAGACATATCAGTATGGATGACGGATCACCACCTCAAGCTGAACCTTGGCAAGACGGAGCTGCTCTTCCTCCCGGGGAAGGACTGCCCGTTCTATGATCTCGCCATCACGGTTGACAACTCCGTTGTGTCCTCCTCCCAGAGTGCGAAGAGCCTTGGCGTGACCCTGGACAACACCCTGTCGTTCTCCGCTAACATCAAGGCGGTGACCCGATCCTGCAGGTTCATGCTCTACAACATTCGGAGAGTACGACCCTGCCTTACACAGGAAGCGGCACAGGTCCTAATCCAGGCACTTGTCATCTCCCGTCTGGATTACTGCAACTCGCTGTTGGCTGGGCTCCCTGCCTGTGCCATTAAACCCCTACAACTCATCCAGAATGCCGCAGACCGTCTGGTGTTCAACCTTCCCAAGTTCTCTCACGTCACCCCGCTCCTCCGCACACTCCACTGGCTTCCAGTTGAAGCTCGCATCTGTTACAAGACCATGGTGCTTGCCTATGGAGCTGTGAGGGGATCGGCACCTCTGTACCTTCAGGCTCTGATCAGTCCCTACATCCAAACGAGGGCATTGCGTTCATCCACCTCTGGCCTGCTGGCTCCCCTTCCTCTGCGGAAGCATAGTTCCCGCTCAGCTCAGTCAAAACTGTTCGCTGCTCTGGCACCCCAATGGTGGAACAAGCTCCCTCACGACGCCAGGACAGCGGAGTCACTCACCACCTTCCGGAGACATTTGAAACCCCACCTCTTTAAGGAATACCTGGGATAGGATAAAGTAATCCTTCTACCCCCTCAAAAAAAAAAAAATATATATATATATTGTGATGTCACGAGAGGCTGTGTCCTGGAGGGACGTTACATCCCCCTGAGGTGGCTGCAAACCCAGACAGCTATGGCTCCATCTGCTGGTATGGTCGGGAACTCCACCCCTCTATGGCCAATCTTCCCACGCAGCTGAAACAAATGAGGAGCTGATGAGCTGAAGGTTTGGGAAGGGAAGAGACACAGTCTCCAACCTGGGGTCTCTGGAGGACAAGAGTGCTGCACGTCCACTTCCATGAGGAATATAAGGATTTGGAGATACTTACCTTTGGGAAATACTCACCTTTGGATATATGCACCTGTGGAAATACGTGTGGGACATTTGGAAGGACGTTTTGCTGGGTTGGCCACTAGCTGCAACGTGGAATACAGTAAGACTGGGGAAAAGTTATTTGAGCGAGGGAGAGTTATGATTTTGGATGTGGAAGAGACATCCCTGAACTGTTAACCCTTAAAGAGCCACCAGAGAACAGAATTGTGTTATACTTTCGTTAGTTTCCCAAGACCTTTAATAAAATCCTTGTTTTGGTTGAACCTGGTCTCCTTGCACTACTTGAGCAATCCCGCTGAAAGCTGTGTAGCCTCTCGTGACATCACAATATATATATATTGTAAAGTGGTTATCCCACTGGCTATAGGGTGAATGCACCTATTTGTAAGTCGCTCTGGATAAGAGCGTCTGCTAAATGACGTAAATGTAAATGTAAATGTAAATGTAATTGCGAGTGAATGCATAAACAACGACAAGTGGAGGACTCTGTCACAGGCAATTGTCCTTCGACTAGAGACAACCGACAGTCATATAAACTAAAAAGTGTGCCATCCAGTTGGCCACTACGGTGGCCTGGAGGCTCATTTGTCATTCTAATTTAAATTTAATCAATTTGATCCCCCTAATTGCAAATTTCCCACCCTTCATCCACAATTAGACCCATCAGACGGTGAGGTTTATTTACTCTAAAATCAGTGTGTGGATGCTAATATGATCAGCTAATGTGATTTGCCATAAACATGGTAAGACTTGACTTGGAGACACGTAGTTTGATACAACTTCTGCATAGAACTCAATACGGATTAATCATGATTATTCTTGTGATTAATTCAATTTCTTCATTATAAAATGCCAGAATTCCTATGCTCTTGAATTAGCATCAGTTGTAATTAAGCCTTAGAATGATATGATATTATGTGGGTCTTGGTAAGAACTAGTCAGGTAATTAAGAAAACTTGGAACCATTTAAGCCCTCAAGGCCAGAAACTCCCTTGCACAAAATATGCCGTCTCAAAATTGTCTACTGCTGCCAAATCCACTAAATCTCTCTCACCTATCTTTCTTTCTCTCTTCTCTCTCTCTAGTTCGCTGTGGCACTGGAAGATGTGGCAAATTGCTACCAATATCATTTGTGAGTGTATTAGTGCTCTTACAGATGTAGGATCTTAATTTGAGCCAGTATGCTACAGCAGGTAAGTAATACTGCAGCTACAGGAAATGTGATTTATAATGTGGTTTAAGGACATTTTTATAGGGGTTGATACATCTCTCTTAAGGGAAAATCAAGTCTGAAATTTCAAAGTGGAAATTACAAACTTCAAAAGCCTTTTTAAACCTCAAATGCACTACAAGTTTGACATTTCCTGTGTTGCAGGACTGTATCATATGTTCCATAGTTCATACTGGCACACACCTTAATGAAGCAATGTATTGGGCATGCATCCTAAGTGGTATACTAGGTTGGCTATTGGAACAGTGTATAACTGTTAGAGTGTACAGTGAGGGAAAAAAGTATTTGATCCCCTGCTGATTTTGTACGTTTGCCCACTGACAAAGACATGATCAGTCTATAATTTTAATGGTAGGTTTATTTGAACAGTGAGAGACAGAATAACAACAACAAAAAATCCAACAAGACGCATGTCAAAAATGTTATAAATTGATTTGCATTTTAATGAGGGGAAATAAGTATTTATTTATGCAAAACGTGACTTAGTACTTGGTGGCAAAACCCTTGTTGGCAATCACAGAGGTCAGATGTTTCTTGTAGTTGGCCACCAGGTTTGCACACATCTCAGGAGGGATTTTGTCCCACTCCTCTTTGCAGATCTTCTCCAAGTCATTAAGGTTTCGAGGCTGACATTTGGCAACTCGAACCTTCAGCTCCCTCCACTGATTGTCTATGGGATAAAGGTCTAGAGACTGGCTAGGCCACTCCAGGACCCTAATGTGCTTCTTCTTGAGCCACTCCTTTGTTGCCTTGGCTGTGTGTTTTGGGTCATTTTCATGCTGGAATACCCATCCACGACCCATTTTCAATGACCTGGCTGAGGGAAGGAGGTTCTCACCCAAGATTTGACGGTACATGGCCCCGTCCATCGTCCCTTTGATACGGTGAAGTTGTCCTGTCCCCTTAGCAGAAAAACACCCCCAAAGCATAATGTTTCCACCTCCATGTTTGACGGTGGGGATGGTGTTCTTGGGGTCATAGGCAGCATTCCTCCTCCTCCAAACACGCCGAGTTGAGTTGATGCCAAAGAGCTCCATTTTGGTCTCATCTGACCACAACACTTTCACTCAGTTCTCCTCTGAATAATTCAGATGTTCATTGGCAAACTTCAGACGGGCATGTATATGTGCTTTCTTGAGCAGGGGGACCTTGCGGGCGCTGCAGGATTTCAGTCCTTCACGGCGTAGTGTGTTGCTAATTGTTTTCTTGGTGACTATGGTCCCAGCTGCCTTGAGATCATTGACAAGATCCTCCCGTGTAGTTCTGGGCTGATTCCTCACCGTTCTTATGATCATTGCAACTCCGCAAGGTGAGATCTTGCATGGAGCCCCAGGCTGAGGGAGATTGACAGTTATTTTTGTGTTTCTTCCATTTGCGAATAATCGCACCAACTGTTGTCACCTTCTCACCAAGCTGCTTGGCGATGGTCTTGTAGCCCATTCCAGCCTTGTGTAGGTCTACAATCTTGTCCCTGACATCCTTGGAGAGCTCTTTGGTCTTGGCCATGGTGGAGAATTTGGAATCTGATTGATTGATTGCTTCTGTGGACAGGTGTCTTTTATACAGTTAACAAGCTGAGATTAGGAGCACTCCCTTTAAGAGTGTTTTTTAATTTTATTTTATTTCACCTTTATTTAACCAGGTAAGCCAGTTGAGAACAAGTTCTCATTTACAACTGCGACATGGCCAAGATAAAGCAAAGCAGTGCGAAAAAAACAACAACACAGAGTTACAAATGGGGTAAACAAAACATAAAGTCAAAAATACAAACAAAAATTGTAAAAAATGCTCCTAATCTCAGCTCGTTAACTGTATAAAACATTTACATCATTTAGCAGACGCTCTTATCCAGAGCGACTTACAGTTAGTGAATACAATATATATATATATATTTTATACTGGCCCCCCGTGGGAATCGAACCCACAACCCTGGCGTTGCAAACACCATGCTCTATCAACTGAGCTATATCCCTGCCGGCCATTCCCTCCCCTACCCTGGACGACTTGTGCGCCGCCCATGAGTCTCCTGGTCGCGGCCGGCTGTGACAGAGCCTGGATTCGAACCAGGATCTCTAGTGGCACAGTTAGCACTGCGATGCAGTGCCTTAGACCACTGCGCCACTCAGGAGGTGAAGACACCTGGGAGCCAGAAATCTTTCTGATTGAGAGGGGGTCAAATACTTATTTCCCTCATTAAAATGCAAATCAATTTATTAAAAAAATTACATGCGTTTTTCTGGATTTTTTTGTTGTTATTCTGTCTCTCACTGTTCAAATAAACCTACCATTAAAATTAAAAACTGATCATTTCTTTGTGAGTGGGCAAACATACAAAATCAGCAGGGGATCAAATACTTTTTCCCCTCACTGTATGTGTGTGGGTAGGAGTTTTATGTTTATGTATGACTTTCTAAGTATTTTAAATGTTTGTGAACATTTAAATTTTGGTAGCCAAAGGTGTACTGCACAATATGTGTACAAGTGGAAATGCATACAGGAGCCTAAAGCACTAATGATGGAATGTGTGTAGCGGTCTGTTTATGTGTTTTTTACTAACATTTCCCAAAGGGGTGTGTGTGTGTGTCTACTTGTCTGGATAACCTGATGAAGGACTGACTACATAACCATCGACAACGTGAGCGAGCGAGTGATACAACGTCAAACAACGTCTAACGCATCATCAGTCATCCCTTGCCATCGAAAAACAGAGGGAGAGAGACCGCGGAACGCTGAAACCAGTCCTTTTTTTTTTTATTTCCTTGTTTGAGAACCAGAAACCATTTGGCTTCATGATCATGTTGCTGTTCCCAGGAGGCCCCTACAGTTGGCCAGAGCTGAACCACGAGCACCCAGCAGGCCAGGGGATTTATCCAACTCCGCTGCACTCCTCCCTGGGCAGCTGGGAGGCATTAGCCCCTGAGAAACGTACTCCTCTACTCCACTCAACCACATTAATATAATATAATATGCCATTTAGCAGACACTTTTATCCTAAGCGACTTACAGTCATGTGTGCATACATTTTTACGTATGGGTGATCCCGGGGATCGAACCCACTACCCTGGCGTTACAAGCGCCATGCTCTACCAGTTGAGCTACAGAGGACCACATATTACATCTGTAGGCCTGTTGTGGTTATCCACATTATAATCACATTCATTTTTCTTTGTGCGTATGGTTTATGTTGAGGACATGGGCATTTACCAGCCATGTAACAGACGTGGGGTTGATTGCATGTACAATGCAGGCAGCAAAGGAACAAACACTCAACACCATTTATTTGGACAGTGAAGCTACACTACATGACCAGAAGTATGTGGACACCTGCTCATCGAACATCTTATTCCAAAATCATGGGAATTAATATGCTGTTGGTCCCCCACTTTGCTGCTATAACAGTCTCCACTCTTCTGGGAAGGCTTTCCACTAGATGTTGGAAATTGTCAAAGACTCCAGCCACCCTAGTCATAGACTGTTCTCTCTGCTACCGCACTGCAAGCGGTACCGGAGCGCCAAGTCTAGGTCCAAAAGGCTTCTTAACAGCTTCTACCCCCAAGCCATAACTCTCCTGAACAGCTAATCAAATGGCTAACCGGACTATTTGCATTGTTTATTAAACACACACATAAATAGGGACCCACATACACAATGTAAAAACACATGTATGTAAGCAAATACAGTACACTCACTCTCTCTCTCTATCACTCTGTAAGCAGGGTGACTGAGAAACCACACCCCAAAAATCTATTTGCTCCCACCAGAATTTGTTTGTGACTACTAAGATTGTCATTGGATACTCCTGGTTGGAGGATAATTAAAAGAGTGGTGTATTGTTCCACATGTCGGCTGTCTGTTATTCTATGTGGTTACTCATCACATTCTTGGCTTCTACTACCTCAGCACCCGGTAGCTACCCGCTGGTGCCTGTAAAAGACCTGCGAAGGTATGTGCCTGTAAAAATAAGCCATAATGCTTTAAAGAACAGAAATGTGTATGTTGGAAATAGGAAAGGACACAGTTGGCTCTGGTGCTGGAAGATACAAGCCATAGTATATGTGACTCGTTTCAGGAAACTAGGCGTAGGCCGCGGGTCAAAACTTCACAGGAGAGCCATTTGAACGTAAACATTTTTTTTTAAATCAAAATGTGTTTTTTGGCAGAAATGCCTTCTGGAACATGTGAACTTTCATGTGCCTTAATAACAAACTTGTATGCCATCTGTAAATACGAATAAAATTGTTAAATTACGAGTTGGATAAGCCACGGAAAAAGACAGCAACCTTCCTACTAGCCACGATTGGCTGAGATAATGAGTGGCCTGGATATGCCGAGAGAGGAGTTCTGATTTTTCTGCCATATAGCACGCTTCTGTCTATTTCAGCTGGTCAGTATTCACCCCCCTTGGCATTTTTCCTATTTTGTTGCCTTACAACCTGGAATTAAAATGGATTTTTTGGGGGTTTTAATCATTTGATTTACACAACATGCCTACCACTTTGAAGCTCCAAATATGTTTTATTTTGAAACAAACAAGAAATAAGACAAAAAAACTGAAAACTTGAGCGTGCACAACTATATACTTTTGGAGCAATTACAGCTGCAAGTCTGTTGGAGTATGTCTCTATAAGCTTGGCACATCTAGCCACTGGGATTTTTGCCCATTCTTCAGGGCAAAACTACTCCAGCTCCTTCAAGTTGGATAGGTTCTGCTGGTGTACAGCAATCTTTAAGTCATACCACAGATTCTCAATTGGATTGAGGTCTGGGCTTTGACTAGGCCATTCCAAGACATTTAAATGTTTCCCCTTAAACCACTCAAGTGTTGCTTTAGCAGTATGCTTAGGGTCATTGTCCTGCTAGAAGGTGAACCTCCGTCCCAGTCTCAAATCTCTGGAAGACTGAAACAGGTTTCCCTCAAGAATTTCTCTGTATTTAGCGCCATCCATCATTCCTTCATTTCTGACCATTATCCCAGTCCCTGCCGATGAAAAACATCCCCAAAGCATGATGCTGCCACCACCATGCTTCAATGTGGGGATGGTGTTCTCGGGGTGATGAGAGGTGTTGGGTTTGCGCCAGACATAGCTTTTTTTCTTGATGGCCAAAAAGCTCAATTTTAGTCTCATCTGACCAGAGTACCTTCTTCCATATGTTTGGGGAGTCTCCCACATGGCTTTTGGCGAACACCAAACGTGTTTGCTTATTTTTTTCTGTAAGCAATGGCTTTTTTTCTGGCTGCTCTTCCGTAAAGCCCAGCTCTGTGGAGTGTCCTGTGGACAGATACTCCAATCTCCACTGTGGAGCTTTGCAGCTCCTTCAGGGTTATCTTTGGTCTCTTTGTTGCCTCTCTGATTAATGCCCTCCTTGCCTGGTCCATGAGTTTTGGTGGGCGGCCCTCTCTTTGCAGGTTTGTTGTGGTGCCATATTCTTTCAATTTTTTAAATAATTGATTTAATGGTGCTCTGTGGGATGTTCAAAGTTTCTGATATTTTTTTATAACCCAACCCTGATCTGTACTTCTCCACAACTTTGTCCCGACCTGTTTGGAGAGCTCATTGGTCTTAATGGTGCCGCTTTCTTGGTGGTGCCCCTTGCTTAGTGGTGTTGCAGACTCTGGGGCCATTCAGAACAGGTGTATATACACTGAAGTCATGTGACACTTAGATTGCACACAGGTGGACTTTATTTAACTAATTATGTGACTTCTGAAGGTAATTGATTGCACCAGATCTTATTTAGGGGCTTCATAGCAAAGGCGGTGACTACATATGCACGCACCACTTTTCTGTTATTTTATTTATTTCATTTCACTTCACCAATTTGGACTATTTTGTGTATGTCCATTACATGAAATCTAAATAAAAATCCATTTAAATTACAGGTTGTAATGCAACAAAATAGGAAAAACGGCAAGGGTGATGAATACTTTTGCAAAGCACTGTAATCTTGTCTAACGCGGCTTTTTAAAAATGTATCATGTAGTGGAGCTGCATAAGTGTTGCGCTCCACTTTCTATAGGATCGAGTTTTGGAATCAGTGGAATTAGAGTATGATAGCTAAAGAGATGGAGAAAACACCGGATTACATCTTCAAACTAAGGGCAACCATGGCATCCGTGACAGGGAGACGCGTCCATCATGCATGATGTATACGGGTAAGATAGTCTAGCTAGCTACATTTTCAGATATTACATGTTTCTAATTTTGACAGAAAATTGTTTTATTTCAAGTTAAAGTGTACTGTTAGCTAGCTAGCTAGCTAACGTTAGCTGGCTGGCTCGCTAGCTAACGTTATGTGTATGATCTTATTATTCATATCGCAGAGCCATTTGCTTTCTAACATTGAACCTGGTTGGTTAGCTACCTGCAGATTCATGCAGGGTAGTAAAGTCATGAGCTGGGATTTTGGTTCAATGACTTTCCCATTGTTCCCTTAAATGCAGTGTATGATATACCATTTTGTAGCTCTGTGTCTCTGCTTTTATCCAATGTAAAAAACACAATTTCAAATTTTGCTACATAAGACCGAATCAAGGTGGTCGGTCACATATAGAACCTTTTGGTTCTTTGGATGAGATTAAAAAACCCTTTACTAAAAAAGGTTATACAAGCAGTATACTGTAAACCCAGTGAAGGTAAACCTTGAGGGTTCTATCCCTACCCCAGAGTGTAATGGGGATTTTAGAAAACAACAGCTAACAAAAGCTTATCCAGTCACATCAAACTCTGAAATACCTGCTAACATTCCCTTTTATTTGTTTAAGCTGTTTTGCATTCACATTTATATCCACATTAATGATGCTGCTGCATGATTTCGCCTTTAGCTCTATGGCAGGGGGAAGATCTAATTCATATTTTGCAACATTGTTGCCGAGGTCTGAATTGAAAACTGAAAGGTTCATACCAACTTGTGATGTTGCAAACTAAATGCTAACTAGAAACCAGAGGAAAACATTTGTATTTGTCTTTGTATTTTTTTCATTTTTCTTTCTTTATTTTGTATTAATTTTTTAGGGGGTAGATCAGCTTTAATATTGCAGATATAGAGTAACTTCCTTCAATGTAATTGTCTGAATCACTTCAAATCCCCCATATGTATTTTTTTTACGTAAATATATATATATATATATATATATATATATATATATATATATATATATATATGTATGTGTATGTATGTATGTATGTATGTATGTATGTA
Organism: Coregonus clupeaformis; assembly: GCF_020615455.1. NCBI lineage: Eukaryota > Metazoa > Chordata > Actinopteri > Salmoniformes > Salmonidae > Coregonus > Coregonus clupeaformis. Next base: position 41,383,239 of record NC_059225.1, read on the forward strand.
TGTATATATATATATATATATATATATATATATATATATATATATAGATACATACATACATACATACATACATACATACATACATACATACATACATTCAGTTGAAGTCGGAAGTTTACATACACTTAGGTTGGAGTCATTAAAACTCGTTTTTCAACCACTCCACAAATTTCTTGTTAAAAAACTATAGTTTTGGCAAGTCGGTTAGGACATCTACTTTGTGCAATTTTTCCAACAATTGTTTACAGACAGATTATTGCACTTATAATTCACTGTATCATAATTCCAGTGGGTCAGAAGTTTACATACATTAATTTGACTATTCCTTTAAACAGCTCGGAAAATTCCAGAAAATGATGTCACGGCTTTAGAAGCTTCTGATAGGCTAATTGACATAATTTGAGTCAATTGGAGGTATACCTATGGATGTATTTCAAGGCCTACCTTCAAACGCAGTGCCTCTTTGCTTGACATCATGGGAAAATCAAAAGAAATCAGCCAAGACCTCAGAAAAAAAAATGTAGACCTCCACAAGTCTGGTTCATCCTTGGGAGCAATTTCCAAACACCTGAAGGTACCATGTTCATCTGTACAAACAGAAGTACGCAAGTATAAACACCATGGGACCTTGCAGCCGTCATACCGCTCAGGACGGAGACGCGTTCTGTCTCCTAGAGATGAACGTACTTTGGTGCGAAAAGTGCAAATCAATCCCAGAACAACAGCAAAGGACCTTGTGAAGATGCTGGAGGAAACAGGTACAAAAGTATGTATATCCACAGTAAAACGAGTCCTATATCGACATAACCTGAAAGGCCGCTCAGCAAGGAAGAAGCTACTGCTCCAAAACCGCCATAAAAAAGCCAGACTACGGTTTGCAACTGCACATGGGGACAAAGATCGTACTTTTTGGAGAAATGTCCTCTGGTCTGATGAAATAAAAATAAAACAGTTTGGCCATAATGACCATCGTTATGTTTGGAGGAAAAAGGGGGTTGCTTGCAAGCCGAAGAACACCATCCCAACCGTGAAGAACAGGGGTGGCAGCATCATGCTGTGGGGGTGCTTTTCTGCAGGAGGGACTGGTGCACTTCACAAAATAGATGGCATCATGAGGAAGGAAAATTATGTGGATATATTGAAGCAACATCTCAAGACATCAGTCAGGAAGTTAAAGCTTGGTCGCAAATGGGTCTTCCAAATGGACAATGACCCCAAGCATACTTCCAAAGTTTACCAAAAAATGGCTTAAGGACAACAAAGTCAAGGTATTGGAGTGGCCATCACAAAGCCCTGACCTCAAACCTATAGGAAATTTGTGGGCAGAACTGAAAAAGCGTGTGAAAGCAAGGAGGCCTACAAACCTGATTCAGTTTCACCAGCTCTGTCAGGAGGAATGGGCCAAAATTCACCCAACTTATTGTGGGAAGCTTGAGGAAGGCTACCCGAAACGTTTGACCCAAGTTAAACAATTTAAAGGCAATGCTACCAAATACTAATTGAGTGTATGTAAACTTCTGACCCACTGGGAATGTGATGAAATAAATAAAAGCTGAAATAAATCATTCTCTCTACTATTATCTTGACATTTCACATTCTTAAAATAAAGTGGTGATCCTATCTGACCTAAGACAGGGAATTTTTACAAGGATTAAATGCCAGGAATTGTGAAAAACGGAGTTTAAAAGTATTTGGCTAAGGTGTATGTAAACTTCCGACTTCAACTGTATATACTGTATATACATATCCTAATAATGTGTTTAATAAAAGCATACAGTCTTAGATAAAAAATAAAAAAAGGGTTTCTATATAAAACCTTTGTCAGTTCAAAATGTAACTGCCATTCTGATTCAAAGACCAACTGCCATTCCAGCATGATGATGCAAGAGGACGGTGGTTGAACCAATTTGCAAGTAGCCTATCAATAAGCATGTTATTTTTCAATGTATTAAGGTAAGCAAAGTTGATTATTTAATTCAAATATATGAAGCCAGTCATATGATAAACTAGATAAATAAAGGCTAGATAAATAAAGTTGAAACATTATCAGAATTTGAGCACGTTTGTAAGCTAGCTAGCTAGCTAACTTAGATACCTAAATAGACAAAGCTAGGCTACTATAATTCGCCAATTTACAAGCTAGCCAGACAATTCTTTTAAATATTTGTTTAATTATGGGATATGCCAAATAGAGCTACAGACCCAGCCTGACATTGGCAATTAGCTAATAGTTACTTTTATTTCAGTATTTCAGTGTGCAGTCAATTGAGGGGGGGACTATGTTTCATGAAGCCATTAGAAGACTGTTGCAGACTTAGGAAGTATGTATAAATTAATTATAACAAGTTATGTATAATAAGTCTTGGTGATTTAATATCCTAGTTAATCATTACATTACTTCTAACACACTATCTCTATGTTTTGCTCTGTCTGGCAGTAACCCAGAACTATCAGAGGCAGAGGATCTCTCTTTCAGCTGCTGTTGACAACAACTGCATGTAAGTTGTTCTTCTACATCATAATAATGATATGTCTGCATAGCATTTTGTCTTCGTTTTGGCAGATGAACTCATGCTTATTTCTTAAGATTAACTCATGTTTTTGCTCCTTTTTTCTTCTTCTCTGGAACCAGTCAGGCAACAACCCATTCTGTACTGGCGGAAGGTAGCCCAGCGGCTAAGGATTTGGACATGTGGCAGGAGTTGGACCTGTGGCCGAAAGGTGGCCATGTTCGAATCCCGGGCTGGGCGCTGGAAGAAACGGGCGGAATTGATCTGACAACTGGAGGGCTGCTGGGTTCACAATATTCCCCTACCGTTGGGCCCTTGAGCAAGGCCCTTAACCTCACAACATGCTCTCCATCCAGGGGTGCTGCACTGCAGTTTGAACCTGTGCTCGTCTTAACTGTATGTGTGAGTTCTGCTGTTTGGAGGGGTTGAGAACAGAGCAGAAGCCACATGTTTGTTGTTTGCTGAAACTAATGGACAAAGTTGTATTGTAAAGAAGTCAGCCAGAGTTGATGTGGGCCATCAATAAAGAGATGCCTCCCTGGCCACCAGTGCACATTTCTAAACTATAATAACAATACATTCGAAAAACTGATTGTTAAATTATATTCTTATAAAAAAAGATTACTATTTAATAGTAGTATCTCTAATTCATAAATGGCACCATGCAGGCTTCTATATGGAACCTTGGTTAAGTGAAGAAGAACCTCTAGGGTTCTGATCAAAGAACCCTATAAAACGCTTCTATATAGAACCTGTAGGGGTTCCATACACAGTGCATTCGGAAAGTATTCAGACCCCTTGATTTTTTCCAAATTTTGTTACGTTGCAGCCTTATTCTAAAATGGAGTAAATTATTTATTTTCCTCATCAATCTACACACAATACCCCATAATGACAAAGCAAAAACAGTTTTTTTCTGTGCAAATGTATTACAAATGAAAAACTGAAATATTAATTTTACATAAGTATTCAGACCCTTTACTCAGTACTTTGTTGAAGTACCTTTGGCAGCGATTATAGCCTGAAGTCTTCTTGGGTATGACGCTACAAGCTTGGCACACCTGTATTTAGGGAGTTTCTCCCATTCTTCTCTGCAGATCCTCTCAAGCTCTGTCAGGTTGGATGGGGAGCGTCGCTGCACAGCTATTTTTGAGGTCTCTCCAGAGATTTTCTATCAGGTTCAAGTACAGGCTGGGCCACTCAAGGGCATTCAGAAACTTGTCCCAAAGCCACTTATGCATTGTCTTGACTGTGTGCTTAGGGTCATTGTCCTGCTGGAAGGTAAACCTTCACCCCAGTCCGAGGTGCTGAGCACTCTGGATCAGGTTTTCATCAAAGATCTCTCTGTACTTTGCTCCGTTCATCTTTCCCTCGATCCTGACTTGTCTTCTAGTCCCTGCCGCTGAAAACCATCCCCACAGCATGATGCTGCCACCAACATGCTTCACCTTAGGGATGGTGCCAGGTTTCCTCCAGACGTGATGCTTGGCATTCAGGCCAAAGAGTTCAATCTTGGTTTCATCAGACCAGAGAATCTTGTTTCTCATGGCCTGAGAGTCCTTTAGGTGCCTTTTGGCAAACTCCAAGCAGCTGTCATGTGCCTTTTACTAAGGAGTGGCTTCTGTCTGGCCAATCTACAATAAAGGCCTGATTGGTGGAGTGCTGCAGAGATGGGTGTCCTTCTGGAAGGTTCTCCCATCTCCACAGAGGAACTCTGGAACTCTGTCAGAGTCACCCTCGGGTTCTTGGTCACCTGACCAAGGCCCTTCTCCCCCAATTGCTCAGTTTGGCCGGGCGGCCAGCTCTAGGAAGAGACTTGATGGTTCCAAACTTCTTCCATTTAAGAATGATGGAGGCCACTGTGTTCTTGGGGACCTTCAATGCTGCAGACATTGTTTGGTACCCTTCCCCAGATCTGTGCCTCGACACAATCCTGTCTCAGAGCTCTACGGACAATTCCTTTAACCTCATTGCTTGGTTTTTGCTCTGACATGCACTGTCAACTGTGGGACCTTATATAGACAGGTGTGTGCCTTTCCAAATCATGTTCAATCAATTGAATTTACCACAGGTGGACTCCAGTCAAGTTGTAGAAACATAGCAAAGGGTCTGAATACTTACGTAAACAAGGTTTTTCAATTTTTATTTTTAATACATTTGCAAACATTTCTAAAAAACGGTTTTTGCTTCATCATTATGGGGTATTGTGTGTAGATTGATGAGGAATAGAAAAAGAATAAGGCTGTAACGTGACAAAATTTGGAAAAAGTCAAGGGGTCTGAAAACTTTCCGAATGCAGTGTATGAAGCAAGCGATAGAACCCTTTTTGGTTCTATAAGGAACCTTTTTTTCTAAGAGTGTGGGCTTTGATGTTGCTGCTACAGATGAGGATCTTAATTTGATCACCCTTTTGCAGGATAACTTTCCTAGTGTATTTGAGGTTTAACAAGGTTTCTGAAGTTAGTAATTTCCACTTCGACATTTTCCGACTTGATTTTCCCTTACGAAAAATGTATCAACCCCTACAAAAATTTAAATTAATTATAATCCACATAATAATTCAATTTTCCTGCTGTAGCAAACTGGCTCAAATTAAGATCCTACATCTGTATAGCTGTTTGAGATCCTGCGTTAGAGCATGTAGAGAGAGAGAGAGAGAGAGAGAGAGTCATATAAAACCACATCTCTGCCCAAACACCAGCTGTAATGGCCGTCGGCGCAGACACACAAATAAAGGACGCCTTTATTAAAGTCCTCAGTGTGAGCTGTCAGTCACAAATTATCACTCACACAAACGCACAGGCACGCACACAAACGTGTGCACCCATACAAACATGCTTATCCTAATCCAGGTCACATCTAGAAGACTTTAGCTTGACAACGCAAAAACAAACACTGATGTTTGTTTATTAGCATACCCCATTGTAATGGCAAAGGTTGGATACCTCCTCTAAAAGGACGGGAGGGATGGATGGACCAGTGTGTGGGAAGGGTGTGTCTGCAAGTCTGTGTGTCGCTTTGGTCTGCTAGGGTTACTTTCTATGAGGAATGAAAGGGATATTACCCTTTTCCTATACCGTTCAGTGATAACTTCAAGGAAGGATGCATTTTTAAAGTACTCAAACAGGGGTTCACACAGATACTCTGCAGACATACCATGTCTGCCCCTGCCTCCTTGTTGTATCTCATCCCTGCTTATCTAAACACACACAGGGCCAGAGCTATATTTAGGGATGGATAAATGACTGGTGGGGTGTGGGTCAAGTCAAATCAAATCAAATCAAAGTCGCATCTCACTAAAGTCCTTTTCATATTAATTACCAAGCGGATTTTGATGTAAGAAACATCTAAACTAATAGCCTACACATGTTACTTAAAGGTCCAATGCAGCTGTTTTCATCTAAATATCAAATCATTTCTGGGTAACAATTAAGTACTTTACTGTGATTGTTTTCAATTAAAATTGTAAAAAAGAAACAAAAATAAGCTATTTCTCAAGCAAGGATTTTGCTAGGACTGTCTGGGGGTGGTCTGGGTGAGGAGGGGAAAACTGTTTGAAACTCTCTGTTTTTTTTGGTCTAACTAATTTAACACCTGGTGATGCAAACAGGCAGGCCAAAACTCCATCCCACCAAAACAGGCTGAAATTTCAGGCAGTCTTTTCCAATAGCTCTTACAGTAAAAGGGCATTATCATCCTTTTCACAATTTCACAGTATTATTCCAACCTTATAGTGTGGAAATATATATAAAACACAGGAAAATCACATTTTGGACTACACTGGGCCTTTAATACAGATGCTGTGTCTTAATTTGATCATCCTGTTGTTGCAGGTATTTTCCTGCACAGCAGGAAATGCAAACTTGTAGAGTATTCATGGTTTCAAAATGCTTCTAAAGTTTGTAATTTCCACTTTAAAATGTCAGACTTGATTCCTGCTCTGTGAAACTGGCTAAAATTAAGATACGGCATCTGTACTTATTCAAGACCACACATGCCATCGTATGTGAACCGCAGACCAACACGACTACAATGGATGAGAGTTCACACAGTATCAGACCTAGATTGCATTCACCCTTTAGCATTCTTGTGACTCAATGCTAATTTGGTTCAGCCGCTACTACATATGCACACTTTTTCTCACCGGCAGATGTTGAACACCTGTAAAATACATTTCTGCGGGTTCACGTGCAGAGCCAATTGAATAATATGAATAGGTAAGCAGCAATTATCAAGATATATTTTGGCACTGTACCCAGTGTGCTAGCTGGACTGACTTTGAAGCCGGGGAAAGAGGATATAGGATCTCCCACGCAAAACTGGTCACCGGATTATGCAGCACCAGTTGGTCTTTTGCTTTTCAAATTTGCATGAGAAGCAATGTTATTTTCATAATAATCATCAAATTTACATAATGGAGGATATGAGGCTGTAATGTACATTTGAATACAGTGCATTTGAATAAAATGAAATGCAAAGCCATTATGCCCATGAATGGGGTGGATGGCAGAGAATGCATGGTACTCAAGGCTTCTAAATCAACGATTGCTGGGAGTAATCGATGATGACTTGTTTAAGAGTAATTCATTTTCAATTGGGAATTAAAAATCATCTAAAATTCTCCATATGATGATGAACTGAGCGGGAACATTTCCACCCCAGCATTTCGGCTTCCTCCATTCCTCGGTTTAAACTCCATTTTTAATGAGAGTTCTACTTCAACACGACAATGATTCCATAGGCCTTAACAGTGCTACTACAGCGCCATTAAGATAATTCAAGCACTTCTTGTATCAAATTCTTGTGAAATGCAACTTTGCAAAAAAATATATGGATTATCGAGATGTCTTATTACGCCGTGGCTTTGGCGAAGCGAGATGTTCACGGCGGCTTCACTTCCTTTTCAAGGTAATGAAAGAGAATCTGCGTCTGTTTATTAGGCCTTCCAGTCTCTAGGGTAGACAGATTCGAGAAGAGAACGGAGCTGTCTTAAACAAAGAGATATAATGAGCAAACAGTGCTGATGGTAGGAACTATAACCCAGCATCAAGGCTCAGACAGAAGACAATTTAACACTGCATATTTTTCCTCGACTAGAATTCTAAATATGGCTTCGGTATGGAATGGAAGATTCAGTACAAAGTATTGTCTGATGTAAGAGATGTTCTTCTGTTGCTTACCTGGGTCGTGTTCAGTACGGGGCATGATGTAGCGAGACTATCTGTGATGGAAATGAAAATGTTTTTTTTTGTTCTTTAACCCAGCATAGACTGCTTATTGCAGTGGTAAAAATACTAAAGAAAAGGGCAGGGGGTAAAGTACACACTGTTTGAGACGACGCCAGTTCAAAATACAAGAATCTCCAACTTCCATCAGACAATGATAGTTTTGGACAACATTTCCTCTCAGCGGTTTGAGCTGCTACTTCAGGAGATTGACTCCAAATAATGATTCAAAGATGAGCTTATGGTAGGATTGTGTTCAGAGGGGCCCACCTCTGAGCAAAACCCCCCTAACCGTATCTTGTTTTCTCCATCTTCGAAGTTCTCAGTGAATCTAACAATTAAATTGATCCGTTGACCTTCTCTCATAATGCAATTGACAATAGCCATCACATACCCAGGTAATCACATCAAGTCATTTCAGACCCCCAGTTGTCCTTGAAGATGGTCATTAGAAAAACAAACATGGCCACCATTGCCTGCATGGCCTTTGATGGTATTCCTCATATATAGGGGGATCTGCACCAAGGCAACTGATAATTGAGTCAAGTTAGGTACTCCCACTCAAACAATATAAGAAAATATCAGAATGTTCTATTATACTCCATACTTGACCTTATAGTGTCTGTCAGAAAATACATATTGTCCCAACATCTTGCAAAGCTTAGAGCACTAACCTTGACCAGTTTTTCTTAGGTTTCTTTTTTCCCATAAGATAGGACCAAGTAAGAAAAAAACAACGCCCTACTGGAAAGGTCAAAGCTGATTGGCTGGGGGTCAACTATTCACGGTCCACCAATAATACAGTATAGTCCATTATCGTAATCTTACAGAAGCAAGCTACTGTTGGTAATTTCTTCACTTATTGTGACCAGTTGGTGGCTGTACATTGGGGTGGTGGGAATGCTAGATTGGTTGGGTGAAGGGCGATTACAAGTGCCTTGTCAAAAGCAATCATTCCGAATCGTTTTCTGTCACCCCTCATCTACTCCTTGTACACACTCTCACACATACTGTACCTTCGAAATCAAGTAATCGTCAAGTAATAGTCAATAGCTCTTTGCTTCTAGCATCACGGAACATGCGATTGGCAATCAAAAAGGATCGGAGTCTCAGCTGGACCTATTACAGAACAACTGTATTATTAACTCTTATGGTTGGTTGCGTCGTGCCGACAATCAGAAAGGTTTATTTCCTCACCCACCAATTAGTTATTGGTTGCAGTGCGAGCAAATCTGTGATGAAAAAAAATCTATATGTGGTTGGGCAATTACAAAAGTGTGACTACATGTTGACATTGTAGGAAATATAATATAGCTGTGTGATATTTCCTATGAGGGTTGGGTAAAAGTGTGATATAACAATCCAAATAGTTGTATAGTCCAAATCCATGTATAGTTTCCAAGACAGGTGGTTAATAAATAGACAATACAATATAGGTTGAATAACATTTTACATGAAAATGACCTGTCGTCTTTAGCCCTATTTGGACGAGAGTAATATTACTACACAGAGCAGCATGTCTTGCCCTTCACTGTACTCAGAGGCATAATATCGACACAATGCATGCCAGTCTTTATTGGCTAAAAGTACAGGAGAGATTGATTGCATCTCAATTTACTCAAGCAAACAGCAAAATTTGCTTTAAAAAAACTAGTAAAACAGTACCCTGTGACACAACACCTCTCCCCTATCTGATCTGACCTAAATAACTTGTTTGTATGTAGATGTTGGTATGTATGTATATATGCTGATATGTAGGCCTATGATATGTATGCTGATATGTTCACTGTGTGTACAAAACATTAGGAAAACCTTCCTAATATTGAGTTGCACACCCTTTTGCTCTCAGAGAAGCCTCAATTTATTGGGCATGGACTCTACAAGGTGTCAAAAGCTTTCCACAGGGATGGCCCATGTTGACTCCAATGCTTCCCATAGTTGTGTCTAGTTGGCTGGATGTCCTTTGGCTGGTGGACCATTCTTGATACACACTGGAAACTGTTGAGCGTGAAAACCCCAGCAGCATTGCGGTTCTTGACACACTCAAACCGGTGTACCTGGCACCTACTACCATACCCCATTCAAAGGAACGTTTTTTCTTTTCATTTTCATTTTCTTTTTAGTGGGTAGATCAGCTTTAATATTGCAGATAGATTTTGGCTTCCATCAATGTAATTGTCTGAATAATTTCCAATCCCCCACATATTTTTTAAAAAACTATATGAAATATATACAGCACCAGCCAAAAGTTTGGTCACACCTACTCATTCCAGGGTTTTTCTTTATTTTTACTATTTTCTACATTGTAGAATAATAGCGAAGACATCAAAACTATTGTCACGGATTCTGCCAAGGCTGCTCCTCCTCCTTGCTCGGGCAGGCTTCGGCGTTCGTCGTCCCCGGAGTACTCTACTGCCGATCGATGTTTTCGGTGTTTGTCTTGTTTTGTCTAGATTAGTACACCTGTTGCCTATTAGTTTTGATTGTTTAGCCTATTATTTCCCTTGTTTCACGTTTGGGTTTTGTGTGTTATTGTTGTATGTCGAGTTGATGTCCGGCCTAGCTACTTCTCCAGATTACGCATATGGTGTTTTTCCCTCCAGTGTTGGAGACGTTTGTTTTGTGCGTTACATTCAGTAAAGTAGTCAACCTGATTCTCTGTGTCCTGCGTCTGACTTCACTCGCCGCGTACACATCACCTCAGGACACCTATGAAATAACACACATGGAATCATGTAGTAACCAAAAAAGTGTTAAACAAATCAAAATATATTTTATATTTGAGATTGTTCAAAGTAGCCACCCTTTGCCTTGATGACAGCTTTGCACACTCTTGGCATTCTCTCAAGCAGCTTCACCTGGAATGCTTTTCCAACAGTGTTGAAGGAGTTCCCACATATGCTGAGCACTTGTTGGCTGCTTTTCCTTCACTCTGCCGTCCGACTCATCCCAAACCATCTCAATTGGTTTGAGGTCAGGGGATTGTGGAAAACAGTAAAAATAAAGAAAAACCCTTGAATGAGTAGGTGTGTCCAAACTTTTGACTGGTAATATATATATATATATATATATATATATATATATATATATATATATATATATATATATATATATATATATAAATCTTGCATATCTTAATTTATTCCCACAATTAATGAATAATATGCGTAATAATGTTGGCAGTTCATACGAAGGATTGTTACCTATAACCAGAATTGGAATTGCAAAAATTACATTTTTTGCAAGCAATTATTATTTTGGCAAACAGTTATTGTGTTTCATCCTGTATTGTCCCTAACATCATTACCCCATAGCAACAGATGTGGGATACATACACACACACGCACACACTCCTCACCCTTCCCCCACAAATAACCACAAGCTCAGATGTTCAACAGATGTTCCATCCCTGAGCCCAACTCAAGAGAAGACTTGTTGTGCGAATGCATAACAGTTGAAGCTGTTTGACAAGGCATGCAACATTTTGCTAGAATGGGGAGATTTGATTAACCAATGTCAAGTCCTAGCTGATGGCGCTCAGATATAACCCCCTACCCTGAAACACACAAATGCTGGTCCCCTGTTGTGACCATTTTACCAAGCATCTCTGTGCAGTCAGACCTTTTGATTATTTTGTGCCACCAGGGCCACAATAATTTGTCCCCTCTCTGATTGTCCGAGTGTGACCCCCTCCCCATGGGTTACTGCAGCTACTGTTGGCAGCACTGCCACTACCTGGGTGGGGTCACCCCACTGGAATCCCCACCGGCTAGGTACAAGGTCATCAAGGATCTCGTTAGCAGCTTTGAGAAATTCCTTGTATATTATGCTCACCCATCCGGGGGATTTGGCTTTGTTGGACCAACCCTGCCAAGCAGGCTCAGAATCTTGAGGGGGCAGTGCTGCTTTAGTGGGTCTCTGACCGCGTTTATCTTTCTGCCTGGCTGCATATACGCTTCTTGCAGTAGGCCTATAAAACAGATAAGGAACTTAAAATATTTTGTCTTGCCCACTCACCCTCTGAATGGCACACATGCACAATCCATGTCTCGATTCTCTCAAGTCTTGAACATTCTTCTTTTACCTGTCTCCTCCCCTTCATCTAGACTGATTTAAGTGGATTTAACAGGTGACATCAATAAGGGATCATAGCTTTCACTTGGACTCACCTGGTCAGTCTATGTCATGGAAAGAGCAGGTATCCTCATGTTTTGTACACTCATGTACAGTATATAATTGACAGTGAATACTGTAGATAGGCCTCAGTGTTCTGTCGGTACAATACTTAAAATAAAATAAAAAGTATTATTCTTATTTTAAATATATGTAGCTCTGTCCTTGAGCTGTTCTTGTCTATCAATGTTTTGTAGTATGTTATGTTTTATGTTTTGTGTGGACCCCAGGAAGAGTAGCTGCTGCATGAGCAACAGCTAATGGAGATCCTAATAAACAAACAAACTATAGAACGTCTGTAATGTAATTATTACCTCAGCATGTCTGTTTTTCCATAGGATGTTTCAGACGGGATTATCCCTGGAATTCTAAAATGTATTTCCATTCAAAATGTACCGGTATTAAAGGAGGCCTGGAGGCTGTTCTAGGCGAGAAGATATTTAAACTTGTCTAAGGATAGCCTAAAATTGGCTTTCAGTTTGGACAAAGTCTAAATAATAATGCAATTCAATAAAGAACCATGAACTGTTTGCAGACATTTAATTAACTGATGTATTCAGCGATTTCATTTACTGTATTGGCAAAATATCATCCGCCTAAACTTTTAAAAGAAAAGTAAGCAGTGGGAAAGTTGATGTGACAAAACAGATCATTCATCTTTAAATGGGCTATTTTCACAGCACTTTGTTTTAAAGGCCCAGTGCAGTCAAAAACATGATGTTCCTGTTTTATATCGTATTGTACAACAGCTGATGAAACTGACACTGTAAAAGTGTGGAAAATGTGATCAGTTTTATTTCCTGATATTTGCAGGTTGAAAATACAATCTACACAGGACTTTCTAATCAGCAGGTTTGCATGGGCGGGTGTTTTAGCTTTCCATGGTGGCATCACCATGCGGCAAATTGGTTAATAGAAAAATAACAAAGAGAGTTCCAAACTTCTCTGCCAATAACAGCTAGTTTTCGGTTTTCCCTCCCCACTCAGACCACTCCCAGACAGTCCTAGCAAAAGCTATTTTTCCTATTTTAATGGAAATCTATTACAGTAAGGTACTTAATTGTGACCCAGAAATTATTTGATATTGATATAAAAAACGGCTGCATTGGGCGTTTAAGTATCAATTTGTTGTGTGTTCTTATTCGCACAGGATAAGTATTATCAGAGGACCTGGGAGTTTACTGAAAACACTGGTTTTTAGGGCTGGAATAATAACCTTCCCGCCAATTAAAGATGATTGACATGGCAGATACGAATGTAGTGATTGGTACTTGTTAGAGCCCGACTGATTTATTGGACAACCGATATTATCAGCTTTTTATGGATGTACTTGTATCGGCGTTTACTGAAAAGGACCAATTAAAGATGCATAGAAAAGAAACACGGAAAAAAGCTGTTCTTCATTTATTTTTTTTATTTTTTTTGCATTTCATTATTTACATGGCTACAAGCCTATCTTGCCTTGGCGCTAGTACAGGAAGACTGGACACTATCACCACATAGCAAAGCTTTTTATAACATTGTTCAATCACTCAACGCAACTACATCAGACAGAGAGGAGAGTGAACTACTTTGAACTAACTGTTACTGCTTATACGGTGAGGGCTGAGTAGATAGATGCTTGCCAGCACAATAAAGTGCCAAGAATGTGCACTGGCCATATGCTGTTATTTGAAGTGTCATGTAAGGGTGTTGGGTGTCGTGACAAACAATGGATGCTATGCCCAAATATAAAGCAAGTACCATGCTAAGAACATTCAACTCTGTGGAAACGTTAACATTACAGCCCTTTAGTGAAGCCTGCAAAATCTGGCATGGTATGCTTGCTCTTTGAGAATGGTATTCCTCAAGCTCTGTCATTCAAATGTTTTCAGAGACACTAAAAGACATAGCAGGTTACAAAGTAGCGCTTCGTAGCTACGTTTTGATGTATGGGTTGTCACTTGTCAGACTGGTCCAAATTCACGTTTCGCCACCCCCATTTCCATGACGAGTAGCCAGCTAACTAGCTGTGGGAGAGTACTTGACGCCGTTCACTGAGGGTTGGCGCTATCCTGATTCCTTAGGACACCCTACCCTAACCATAACCATAACTCAAACCTTATCCCTTACCGTAACCATTTAAACTGTCAACTTCAATGGGATAGAGACGTCCCTCTAGGATCCCGGATAGCAAGGACCATTCACTGAGGCAATGCTTGGGGCGAGAGGTGGGGCCCTACAATTGATTAACAGAAAAACAGAAATGAACAGAAAAAATACCAATACATTGAAAGTGTGTCCAGCTGGCTAGCATGAGGCAGATCAGTCTTCAGATCCTAGGCAGTTTATCCTTTCACTAGAATAGCCTAGCACAAATATTTACCATAAAAAAATTGACCGGCCGGCTCGATTTGGTCTTATGTAGCAAAATTAGAAATTGTTTTTTTTACATTGGATAAAAGTAGAGATTTAGAGCTAGAAAATGGTGTATCATACACTACAGTTGAGGAACAATGGGAAAGTAATTCTGCTTTGAAAGTTGATGAACTTGTAACATCACTTTTGAGAAAATGGCCCTTGAATGTTTTGGTACACCTACTGGAGAGCGCTTCTCAGTCTACACCCATTCAGCATCGTTCACACCCTCTAAAGCCTTGGCCCCACCCATCTCTTTAAGGATTCACATGTGAGGCCATGTACTAAACAACCAAAGATTTCAAGACTAAAGGCTGGTTTATACTACGGGTGTGTTCGTAAATTTAATCTGGAGTGCCAGAGTGTGCTCAGAGTGCACTCTGGGTGTTCGTAAACTCAGAACGTTGTCAGATTGTCAGTTCGTAAATTCAGAGCGTTTCGCTCTCGGAGCGTTCAGAGCGCACACTGGATGCTCTGGCCAAGGAGTAGGGTTGATCCGAGCGTTCTGACCTAACAACAGCAGTCAAGCACCCAAGCTAACTTGCTAGCTACTTACAGACACAAATGAGAGAACAGCTCACTCTGAACATTTTATTCACCCTAGCAGAGCTGGTTAGGCTGTTTTTATGTTATCTAGAGCGTTGGTGACTGCAACTGTGCTGCTGGCAACAATTTAATGACGCTTTTTTGACAACGTTTACTGACACCGGCCATATTCAACGGGTGTTGAGCGTTCGTAAATTCGTCAGTTATTCGGCGCTCTGGTACACTCAGACGAGAGTACTCTGAAATCGGAGTAGATAGCCAGAGCGAATTTACAGTTACGTCTATCGACAATTGTCGCAGTGACATCATGAACATTCTATTGAAATGGTTACTTGAATAGTGGAGTCTTTTGTTTAGACATGTAGATAACTAGCTAAACAATTAACCATAATCCCAATTCATAACGTTACTACCCTGCATGAATCTGCAGATAGCTAGCCAACCAGGTTCAATGTTAGCTAGCTAACATTAGCCTATAGCTATCAACGCAAATTGCTCTGAGATACGAATAATGAAACTACACAGATCATACACATAATGTTAGCTAGCAAGCCAGCCATCTAACGTTAGCTAGCTAGCTAACAGTACACTGTAACTTGAAATGAAAATGACTTTCTGACAAAATTAGAACCGTGTAATATCTGAAAATGTAGCTAGCTAGACTATCTTACCCGTGTACATGGATGGACGCTTCTCCCTCTCTGTCACGGATGCCATGGTTGCCCTTAGTTTGAAAATGTAATCCGGAGACACATGTTTTATACAACAGCCTTCTGGGTGTTCTCTTTTCTACTCCGTCTAAATATTTACAATCAAACGCCAGAATTTTCTCCATCTCCCTGGCTATCATACTCTAATTCCACTGATTTCAAAACTCGGTCCTCCAGAAAGTGGAGAGCAACACTTAAGCAGTTCTACTACTTGATATCTTTCAAAAAAGCTGCTTTAGAAAGGATTACACATACTGACCAGCTCATGTTATAGACAGAAGCGTACTACATGGCAGCCCACTCATTATCTCAGCCAATTATGGCTTGTGGGAAGGTTGCTGTCTTTTTCTGTGGTTAAACCAACTAGGCTCGTAATTTAACAATGTTATTCGTATTTACAGATGGCATACAAGTTTGTTATTAAGGCACATGTTAGTTCACATGTTCCAGAAGGCATTTCTGCCAAAAAACGCATTTTGATTTTAAAAAAGGTTTACGTTGAAATGGCTCTCCTGTGAAGTAGTGACGCGCGACATACGCCTAGTTTCCTGAAACGAGTAACAAATATCATCTATCTGGTGCTCCTACATTTTATGTGGTGCTCCTAACCTTTTAGGGCACAAATGCAAAGCTTGCCTAATAATTTTGAATAATTGGTTGGTCACAGATACTTTTTTTTTAAAAAGGTAGGGGCGTGTATCAGAAAACAAGTCAGTATCTGGTGTGACCACCATTTGCCTAATGCAGCGCAACACATCTCCGGCACATAGAGTTGATCCGGCTGTTGATTGTGGCCTGTGGAATGTTGTCCTACTTCAATGACTCTGCAGATTTGCTGGATATTGGCGGGAACTGGAACACGCTGTTGTACACGCCGATCCAGATCATCCCAAACATGTCTGGTGAGTATGCAGGCCATGGAAGAACTTGGAAATGTTTTGCTTTCAGGGAATTGTGTACAGATCATTGCGACATGCATTATCATGCTGAAACATGAGGTGATGGCGGCGGATGAATGGCATGACAATGGGCCTCAGGATCTCATCACGGTATCTCTGTGCATTCAAATTGCCATCGATAAAATGCAATTGTGTCTGCCCGGTACAGTTGAAACCGGGATTAATCCGTGAAGAGCACACTTCTACAGCGTGCCGGTGCCATCTAAGGTGAGCAATTGTCCATTGAAGTCGCTTACGACCCCGAACTGCAGTCAGGTCACGAGCACGTAGAGATGGTTTCTGACAGTTTGTGCAGAAATTCTTCAGTTGTGCAAACCCACCGTTTAATCAGCTGTCTGGGTGGCTGGTCTCAGACGATCCTGCAGGTGAAGAAGCTGGATGTGGAGGTCCTGGGCTGGTGTTGTTACATGTGGTCTACGGTTTTGAGGCCGGTTGGACGTACTGCCAAATTCTCTAAAACGACGTTGGCTTATGGTAGAGAAATGAACATTCAATTACCTGGCAACAGCTCTGGTGGGCATTCCTGCAGTCAGCATGCCAATTACACGCTCCCTCAAAACTTGAGACATCTGTAGCATTGTGTTGTGTGACAAAACTGCACATTTTAGAGTGGCCTTTTATTGTCCCCAGCACAAGGTGAACCTGTGTAATGATCACGCTGTTTAATCAGCTTCTTGATATGCCATACCTGTCAGTTGGATGGATTATTTTAGCAAAGGAGAAATGCTCACTTACAGGGATGTAAACAAATTTGTGCACTAAATTTGAGCGAAATTAGTTTTTTGTGCGTATGGAAATTTCTGAGATCTTTTATTTATCTCTCCCAGTAAATCAAATCCTGTCCGAATAGGGCTTTTGACAATTACCTGATTTAATTCATGTTGCTAATTACTTCTGTGAAACTACACATGGTTGGTCTGTTTTTAAACTCATTTTGTGGATATGCCAATCAAATAAAGGTTGTTTTCATTTTCAACATGCGAGAAGTGCCTTAGACATTCTTTGAAACACGAGGAAGTACAGTCGTGAGAGAAAAGACAAGGGGCATGAAGGCGGAAACTCTGGGGAACTGAACTCTGGGAAGCTGAACTTTGCTTGACTGTAATACATGTAAAGTCATATTCAACATTACTTACAGAGGCTTTTGTGCTTGTGGGGAACAGTGCCATGGCCTTTCGAAAACAAAGAGAGAGAGCTCTCATTGTCTGCTCAGCTCGTTGCTACTGGACAGGAAATTAGGCGAGGCATCGGAATTTGCACGTTAGCCCCACTAATTGCCTCCTCACAAACACAGGGACAAACGATTTGGAGTGGATTAGAAGTCTTGTTACAGATCATATAGCCAACCTATTATTAAATGAGGATTGGCCACTATGGCAGAGTTCCCAGACCGTTATAAGCAGATCGCGCTGCCAGGCTTGGTGCCAGTTTGATAATATTGTTTGGTAAGGGAACACAGGCGAGTGCACATTACCTGCAACACATTCAATTAAATCCCTGCGTATGATTCTGTCGAACAAAAACAGGTGTTTGTTCAGATTGTGGTGTTGACACACTTCTATGGTGGAGATAAGTCAGAATGATGTTGCTTGTTTTTTCCAGATATTCCCCCAGGTGTATGTGTGTAACATTTATCATGGTGGGCAATCTGTTCTGAAAGTTAGCTGAAAGTTAGCTGGCATTGCTGGTTGCCTGAGTACGTACTTAGAAGTCACAAGTAAGGTAGGTCTAGACAACGTCATGGGTGTTAATTGTTTTGGACTATACAGTACTGTATGTATGCTCAAAACAACTCATTGCCATTGGGATTTGCCCAGTTATTTTTTGTGAGAAAGCCAAGTAGTGTATAATATAGTAACAAAATGTCTTTCAACTAATGTTCCGTATTTGAACATGTTCCCCCCTTGAATATCCCTGCCCAGTATGGTGCCAAAAGGGATCATGGTTCTAAGTCCACATTCCACTCCATGAAGTATCTATGTGTGTGGAGGGGGTGTATCAAACCCAGCAGGAGTCTACCATAGAGGAAGTGCCTCACAGAGCTGAAGGATGGAGGTAATACAGAACAATCAGCATGAGACTCAGCTCACCATGTTCCCCCCAGAGAAGTAGTACCATTAGAGGGGAAGAGCTACATTGTGGGGATGGCACCCTGGTGGCAAGGTCTCAGACTAATACAAACCTATTATGTCCATCGTCACAGCCTGGCAGCCACAGTCCAGTCGCCGCCACACCCCATCAAATATAGTGACAACTATACTAAACAAAACTATAAATGCAACATGTAAAGTGTTGGTCCCATATTTCATGAGCTGTAACAAAAGATCCAAGAAATGTTCCATATGCACAAAAAGCTTATTTCTCAGAACAGAAAATGTTTTCTCATCTTATTCAACTGTTACCATGCATCTGCTAAAAATATAGCTCAGATGTGCGAGTGCCTTTTGAATTTTGTATTTCTCAAGTTTTGTGCAAAAAAAATTGTGAGCATTTCTGTTAGTGAGCATTTCTCCTTTGCCAAGATAATCCATCCATCTGACAGGTGTGGCATATCAAGAAGCTGATTAAACAGCATGATCATTACACAGGTGCACCTTGTGCTGGGACAATAAAAGGCCACTAAAATATGCAGTTGTCTCACACAACACAAGGCCACAGATGGACAGCTGATGAAACTGTGGGTTTGCACAACTGAAGACTTTCTTCACAAACTGTCAGAAACCGTTTCAGGGAAGCTCATCTGCATGCTCGTTGTCCTCACCAGGGTCTTGACCTGACTGCAGTTCGGCTTCGTAACCGACTTCAGTGGGCAAATGCTCACCTTCGATGGCCAGTGCCCAATGCTGGCGGAGGGGATATGGTATGGGCAGGCATAAGCTACGGACAACGAACTTAATTGCTTTTTATTGATTGCAATTTTAATGCACAGAGATACCGTGACAAGATCCTGAGGCCCATTGTCGTGCCATTCATCCACTGCCATCACCTCACATTTCAGCATGCCCCATTTCACAAGGATCTGTACACAATTCTTGGAAGCTGAAAATGTCCCAGTTCTTCCATGGCCTGCATACTGACCAGACATGTCACCCATTGAGCATGTTTGGGATGCTCTGGATCGACATGTACGACAGTGTGTTCCAGTTCCTGCCAATATCCAGCAAGGAGATGTGTCGCGCTACATGAAGCAAATTAAGGTCACACCAGATACTGACTGGTTTTCTGATCCATTACTACACAGATTAATACCTGTCCATACCCTTCAGATTTGCAAACATCAAAGAGTTAGGGCAAGAGGTAGGTAGTGAATTGGGTCTGCTATCACATCTTCTAAATAAAGGCATCCTAAACAAATACGCATCTTTCATGCTTCAGGAGTTCAGCTTCTCGCTATCTGACGAACATGTTGGTAGAGTTTGGTATGAGGGTTTTTCGTGGGTGGTGGTCAGGAAGGTCAGCTTCCAGTTGTGGATCGGGGTTGGTGGCTGGTCAGCTTCCAGCTGTGGATCGGGGTTGGTGGCTGGTCAGCTTCCAGCTGTGGATCGGGGTTGGTGGCTGGTCAGCTTCCAGCTGTGGATCGGGGTTGGTGGCTGGTCAGCTTCCAGCTGTGGATCGGGGTTGGTGGCTGGTCAGCTTCCAGCTGTGGATCGGGGTTGGTGGCTGGTCAGCTTCCAGCTGTGGATCGGGGTTGGTGGCTGGTCAGCTTCCAGCTGTGGATCGGGGTTGGTGGCTGGTCAGCTTCCAGCTGTGGATCGGGGTTGGTGGCTGGTCAGCTTCCAGTCATAAACTGTGGTTGCAGAGTGGCGTGGCCTGCCATACAGTCTGTTTGTTAGGCAGGAGCACAGAGGTATGACGAAGGATGCTGTTTAAATACACTGCTCAAAAAAATAAAGGGAACACTTAAACAACACAATGTAACTCCAAGTCAATCACACTTCTGTGAAATCAAACTGTCCACTTAGGAAGCAACACTGATTGACAATAAATGTCACATGCTGTTGTGCAAATGGAATAGACAACAGGTGGAAATTATAGGCAATTAGCAAGACACCCCCAATATAGGACTGGTTTTGCAGGTGGTGACCACAGACCACTTCTCAGTTCCTATGCTTCCTGGCTGATGTTTTGGTCACTTTTGAATGCGGTGCTTTCACTCTAGTGGTAGCATGAGACGGAGTATACAACCCACACAAGTGGCTCAGGTAGTGCAGCTCATCCAGAATGGCACATCAATGTGAGCTGTGGCAAGAAGGTTTGCTGTGTCTGTTAGCGTAGTGTCCAGAGCATGGAGGCGCTACCAGGAGACAGGCCAGTACATCAGGAGACGTGGAGGAGGCCGTAGGAGGGCAACAACCCAGCAGCAGGACTGCTACCTCTGCCTTTGTGCAAGGAGTAGCAGGAGGAGCACTGCCAGAGCCCTGCAATATGACCTCCAGTAGGCCACAAATGTGCATGTGTCTGCTCAAATGGTCAGAAACAGACTCCATGAGGGTGGTATGAGGGCCGATGTCCACAGGTGGGGGTTGTGCTTACAGCCAAACACCGTGCAAGACGTTTGGCATTTGCCAGAGAACACCAAGATTGGCAAATTCGCCACTGGCGCCCTGTGCTCTTCACAGATGAAAGCAGGTTCACACTGAGCACATGTGACAGACGTGACAGAGTCTGGAGACGCCGTGGAGAATGTTCTGCTGCCTGCAACATCCTCCAGTATGACCGGTTTGGCGGTGGGTCAGTCATGGTGTGGGGTGGCATTTCTTTGGGGGGCTGCACAGCGCTCCATGTGCTCGCCAGAGGTAGCCTGACTGCCATTAGGTACCGAGATGATGAGATCCTCAGAACCCTTGTGAGACCATATGCTGGTGCGGTTGGCCCTGGGTTCCTCCTAATGCAAAACAATGCTTGACCTAATGTGGCTGGAGTGTGTCAGCAGTTCCTGCAAGAGGAAGGCATTGATGCTATGGACTGGCCCGCCCGTTCCCCAGACCTGAATCCAATTGAGCACATCTGGGACATCATGTCTCGCTCCATCCACCAACGCCACGTTGCACCACAGACAGTCCAGGAAAAAGTATTTAATAAGATTATTTCATTCATTCAGATCTAAGATGTGTTATTTTAGTGTTCCCTTTATTTTTTTAAGCAGTGTACTATCAAGGTGGTTGATGAAGCAATTGGATTCAGGTGAGTGTGGCAGGCTTGTGGCTAATGAAGATTGGATGCAGTTGGCTCTATGACCATAATGGAGTTCCTTGCCAATGGCCGCATTCCAATATGAGTGTCTGGGCCCATATATGGAGTGCCTATGAATGTCGGTGCCCATGTATAGAGTTCCTGCTCCGGACGCATTCAATATGGAAGAACAAGCCCATATATGCAAGTTCCTGTTGTGGGTTAGGCGTGTCTTCTGAATCTTTAAGAGCGACTGCCTTTTAAAAGCAACAAAACCCTTTGAAAACGGCCTATATGGCACCGATATGAGTCAGAAACAGTTATTCTAGTGTCGAAATTGACTACAAAGTGTAAATAGGATAATTTTGGTCATAAAGTCAGTCTCATCTAAAACGAGTTTGAAATATCCGTGCATAACAACAGGTAAATTAAGGTTGCTTTTATTTGACGCTGTCCATTTGCCCACTAAAATGGGGTGAACAGCTGCAGTGATTGCTCTCTATCCACTAGCATAGACAGTGAGACAGACCTGCCCAGCAGCTCCGACTTTGTTTACATAAGACAACACGTTGCACTTTTTCTTCTAAGAAAAACTGCACCAAACACCTTAGTTAGATGTAAAATTGCACAACTAAAACATCCTTGGCAAAAACGTCAACATTAATAACATTTTGAGCAAATAAAATAGGCTTACAAACTACATATGAAGAGTTTCTTTCCAAAATGCTATAGACATTTTCAGAAAAGTTGGTTAATAAGCTTTTATTGTTTAAAGAACTTATGAAAGAGATTGGTGTGTTTTTTCCACTATCTGATCATGGCATGGGGTTGTTCAATGACAGACATGTATTTGTTTCAAATCTATCACGGGTTGTTCAATTACAGACATGTATTTGTTTAAAATCTGTCACGTTATGGTTTTATTTCAGAGAGAAAAATAATCATGTTTATTTTTCAATATGCTATACTGTAGATCTGCCTCACTCTCAGATAAATAAGTTGTACTGCTAAGTTTTACACAGTCAAATGTTATAAATAACTATGTTTTTTATAAAGAACTGTAAAAATGATTACAATTGTGACATCAATATTTTAAATGTAAAAATATATATATTTATGTACAGTTGAAGTCGGACATGTACATACACATTTACATTTACATTTACATTTTAGTCATTTAGCAGACGCTCTTATCCAGAGCGACTTACAGGAGCAATTAGGGTTAAGTGCCTTGCTCAATGGCACATTTACGTCATTTAGCAGACGCTCTTATCCAGAGCGACTCACAAATTGGTGCATTCACCCTATAGCCAGTGGGATAACCACTTTACAATTTTTTTTGGGGGGGGGGGGTAGAAGGATTACTTTATCCTATCCCAGGTACTCCTTAAAGAGGTGGGGTTTCAAATGTCTCCGGAAGGTGGTGAGTGACTCCGCTGTCCTGGCGTCGTGAGGGAGCTTGTTCCACCATTGGGGTGCCAGAGCAGCGAACAGTTTTGACTGGGCTGAGCGGGAACTATGCTTCCAAATACATTTAAACTCAGTTTTTCACAATTCCTGACTTTTAATCCTAGTAAAAATACCCTGTCTTAGGTCAGTTAGGATCACCACTTTATTTTAAGAATGTAAAATGTCAGAATAATAGTAGAGAGAATGATTTATTTCAGCTTTTATTTCTTTCATCACATTCCCAGTGGGTCAGAAGTTTACATACACTCAATTAGTATTTGGTAGCATTGCCTTTAAATTGTTTAACTTGGGTCAAATGTTTCGGGTAGCCTTCCACAAGCTTCCCAAATAAGTTGGGTGAATTGTGGCCCATTCCTCCTGACAGAGCTGGTGTAACTGAGTCAGGTTTGTAGGCCTGCTTGCTCGCACACGCTTTTTCAGTTCTGCCCACAAATTTTCTATAGGATTGAGGTCAGGGCTTTGTGATGGCCACTCCAATACCTTGACTTTCTTGTCCTTAAGCCATGTAGCCACATCTTTGGAAGTATGCTTGGGGTCATTGTCCATTTGGAAGACCCATTTGCGACCAAGCTTTAACATCCTTACTGATGTCTTGAGATGATGCTTCAATATATCCACATAATTTTCCTTCCTCATGATGCCATCTATTTTGGGAAGTGCACCAGTCCCTCCTGCAGCAAAGCACCCCCACAGCATGATGCTGCCACCCCCGTGCTTCACGGTTGGGATGGTGTTCTTCGGCTTACAAGCCTTCCCTTTTTTCCTCCAAACATAACGATGGTCATTATGGCCAAACAGTTCTATTTTTGTTTCATTAGACCAGAGGACATTTCTCCAAAAAGTACAATCTTTGTCCCCATGTGCAGTTGCAAACTGTAGTCTGGCTTTTTTATGGCGGTTTTGGAGCAGTGGCTTCTTCCTTGCTGAGCGGCCTTTCAGGTTACGTCCATATAGGACTTGTTTTACTGTGGATATAGATAATTTTGTACATGTTTCCTTCAGTATCTTCACAAGGTCCTTTGCTATTGTTCTGGGATTGATTTATACTTTTCGCACCAAAGTACGTTCATCTCTAGGAGACAGAACGCGTCTCCTTCCTGAGCGGTATGACGGCTGCGTGGTCCCATGGTGTTTAAACTTGCATACTATTGTTTGTACAGATGAATGTGGTACCTTCAGGCATTTGGAAATTGCTCCGAAGGATGAACCAGACTTGTGGAGGTCTACAATTATTTTTCTGAGGTCTTGGCTGATTTCTTTTGATTTTCCCATGATGTCAAGCAAAGAGGCACTGAGTTTGAAGGTAGGCCTTGAAATACATCCACAGCTACACCTCCAATTGACTCAAATGATGTCAATTAGCCTATCAGAAGCTTCTAAAGCCATGACATCATTTTCTGGAATTTTCCAAGCTGTTTAAAGGCACAGTCATCTTAGTGTATGTAAACTTCTGACCCACTGGAATTTAATACAGTGAATTATAAGTGAAATAATCTGTTTGTAAACAATTGTTGGAAAAATTACTTGTGTCATGCACAAAGTAGATATCCTAACCGACTTGCCAAAACTATACTTTGTTAACAAGAAATTTGTGGAGTGGTTGAAAAACGAGTTTTAATGACTCCAACCTAAGTGTATGTAAACTTCCGACTTCAACTGTATGTAAAACATTTACATTTGACATTTTTGTCATTTACCAGATGCTCTTACCCAGAGCGACTTACAGTTAGTGCATTCATTCTAAGACAGCTAGGTGAGACAACCACATATCTCAGTCAAATATAGAGGATACGGACATTCTATTCCAGCTAAACAATTAATATAGCGTTTTGCAAAAAATATATTAATAAAAAATCAGAGAACAGTAATATTTTACACACACATGAAGGTTTCCATAAGCAATCATTTTTGATGAAAAAACATTGGTGGCTATAGCGTTTGGAAATAAACTCTTCACATTATTGTCTAAAATAAATTATAGATGAAGGGATTAGGAATCATGCTTTTTTCTCTACTTTAAAGGGATAAAGGCTACTAAAAGGGTAACAACATGCATACGACCAATATAATCACACTGCGATAGCAATGAGTCTTCTCAATGCGTGAGGAATTGAGCAACATTACTGGGCGAAATGGGTTCTTCTTTGAAAGCCAGTCCATTTCAGCAGACATCTGCTGGGTTCCCAGAATCCTTTTGGATTACTACATGGCATATCGACAAACAGTAACCCAGATACATCATTATGCATGACAAATGACGCGCGCTCAGTCGGTGCGACAGTTGGCTTTTCTTTCCCATTACTGTTAAACACCGGCTTCCAGCTTGAGGCATTGCCCATTAGGAATCTTTATTCCCACCGTCATGTGGCGTAACAGAGACAGAGAGGGACCTGAGAACTGGGAACTGGGTCTTGATTCATCAGGTGATAGCATTAAGGTAAGTATATTGATACACTGACCTCTCGAGAGGATCAAGCCAATGCCCAATTCCCTATTCGTTATTACCCCAATCCCCAGTCACTGCCAAGGAAACTTGAAATGAAGATGCAAGGAAACTAGGTTTTATAATTAAAAGACAACAGATAAGCGAGCGCTCCCAATGCTTGTGTATTCAAACAGCACCTGCCTATCTCAGAACATTTCCAGACGGCCATAATACAATGGCTGGTTAAATAGTCATTTAGCGTTTCGATCGAGGCACGCCCCAGACATCAATACAGAGCATCTTACTTGTGCTTGAAGCGACTGGAATCGTCTCGTTTGAAGGCACAAGAACAAGCAAGTCAGAGGGTAATACGATTTTCAGAGCCAAAACATTATTAGAGGATGGTTATCACGTTTGCTCTGATGTTTGCAAATGAAGTCATGTGACCTGACTCATTTGCCAGTCCCCAACAGCTCTCCCTAGTGGTGTAAACCAACAACCCCCCCCCCAAAAAAATGTCTGACTGGAGAAGAGGGAAGGGGGAGAAAGCTGTTTGTTAGGGTTTGAGAGAAAAAACTTGACAGAAAAAACTACTGTGTGACTCATTCATACGTTGAACCCATTTGTTGTGGAATTGGAGTCAACTGTCACTCTCTGGCAGAGAGGGAGATTGTTTAGAGCTATTAGCAGGCTGCTAAGAGCAGTGCATCTCCTCCTAAGATGCCTGTGTAATACGTCTAATGCATCCTGCCATCCTCTCACCTGTGGCTCAAGGAGACTCATATGTGCTCACTGCAGCTAGGCAGCAGCCACATGCACAACTCCAGGATGTACACTGCTCAAAAAAATTAAGGGAACACTAAAATAACACATCCTAGATCTGAATGAATGAAATAATCTTATTAAATACTTTTTTCTTTACATAGTTGAATGTGCTGACAACAAAATCACACAAAAATTATCAATGGAAATCAAATGTATCAACTCATGGAGGTCTGGATTTGGAGTCACCCTCAAAATTTAAGTGGAAAACTACACTACAGGCTGATCCAACTTTGATGTAATGTCCTTAAAACAAGTCAAAATGAGGCTCAGTAGTGTGTGTGGCCTCCACGTGCCTGTATGACCTCCCTACAATGCCTGGGCATGCTCCTGATGAGGTGGCGGTCTCCTATGGGATCTCCTCCCAGACCTGGACTAAAGCATGCGCCAACTTTTGGACAGTCTGTGGTGCAACGTGGCGTTGGTGGATGGAGCGAGACATGATGTCCCAGATGTTCTCAATTGGATTCAGGTCTGGGGAACGGGCGGGCCAGTCCATAGCATCAATGCCTTCCTCTTGCAGGAACTGCTGACACACTCCAGCCACATGAGGTCTAGCATTGTCTTGCATTAGGAGGAACCCAGGGCCAACCGCACCAGCATATGGTCTCACAAGGGGTCTGAGGATCTCATCTCGGTACCTAATGGCAGTCAGGCTACCTCTGGCGAGCACATGGAGCGCTGTGCGGCCCCTCAAAGAAATGCCACCCCACACCATGACTGACCAACCGCCAAACCGGTCATACTGGAGGATGTTGCAGGCAGCAGAACATTCTCCATGGCGTCTCCAGACTCTGTCACGTCTGTCACATGTGCTCAGTGTGAACCTGCTTTCATCTGTGAAGAGCACAGGGCGCCAGTGGCGAATTTGCCAATCTTGGTGTTCTCTGGCAAATGCCAAACGTCCTGCACGGTGTTGGGCTGTAAGCACAACCCCCACCTGTGGACGTCGGGCCCTCATACCACCCTCATGGAGTCTGTTTCTGACCGTTTGAGCAGACACATGCACATTTGTGGCCTGCTGGAGGTCATTTTGCAGGGCTCTGGCAGTGCTCCTCCTGCTCCTCCTTGCACAAAGGAGGAGGTAGCAGTCCTGCTGCTGGGTTGTTGCCCTCCTACGGCCTCCTCCACGTCTCCTGATGTACTGGCCTGTCTCCTGGTAGCGCCTCCATGCTCTGGACACTACGCTGACAGACACAGCAAACCTTCTTGCAACAGCTCGCATTGATGTGCCATCCTGGATGAGCTGCACTACCTGAGCCACTTATGTGGGTTGTAGACTCCGTCTCATGCTAACACTAGAGTGAAAGCACCGCCAGCATTCAAAAGTGACCAAAACATCAGCCAGGAAGCATAGGAACTGAGAAGTGGTCTGTGGTCACCACCTGCAAAACCAGTCCTTTATTGGGGGTGTCTTGCTAATTGCCCATAATTTCCACCTGTTGTCTATTCCATTTGCACAACAGCATGTGAAATGTATTGTCAATCAGTGTTGCTTCCTAAGTGGACAGTTTGATTTCACAGAAGTGTGATTGACTTCGAGTTACATTGTGTTGTTTAAGTGTTCCCTTTATTTTTTTGAGCAGTGTATATACACTTGCTTTACATTTGTCATTCACTAATATATGGGGACCCAAATACTATACACACTTCCTCAAGACTGATATCTGCATACGTTACACAAATAATGTATATGGAGACCCCCTATTTTAAGCACTTATTCAAGACTGATATTTACATATATTACACATACGCTGTACGCCCTCATTCCTTAGGGATATGCTCAATACACACTTACTCAATACTGATATTTATATACACTTGCTGTATGTCCACATTCACTAATAGGGGAAGGGAAAGGGGATACCTAGTCAGTTGCACAACTGACTACATTCAACCGAAATGTGTCTTCCGCATTTAACCCAACCCCTCTGAATCAGAGATGTGAAGTGGGCTGCCTTTATCGACGTCATCGGCACCCAGAAAGCAGTGGTTGTTGGGGTTAACTGCCTTGCTCAAGGGCAGAACAGCAGATTTTTTCCACCTTGCCGGCTCGGAATTCGAACCAGCCACCTTTCGGTTACTGGCCCAACACTCTTCACCACTAGGATATGCATATGCTATGCTATGTACACTTACTCAAGACTCCCATTGTTAAGGGCGGAGACAAGACCATCTCGTCATTATATACAGTATCTCTGACGCTAGTTCGGCCATTCAAAGAGATGTTGATTGAGTCTGTCATCATCATGGCATCATCTGGATCAGTCCCAGAAATCGTTGCATTCGGTTTGGGGGAAAAAAGGGTCCAAAATCAACAATGCAATTGCAACAACCTCAAACTTTGCCAGCCATATGAAGTCCCATAAAGAGAGGTAAGAATGAAATTATTCCTGTGTGAGCTAGCTAGCTAACTAACGTAAGGTAATGTTCTGGAACTTACTAAAGTTAGCTAACTAGCTAGCTTGCAATGGCTCCCCCTACCATTTGTGTCCAAAGTGGACAGCACATTTAGATTGTTGTTTTGTTTTTAACATCCCTATGTAGGCCTACTATTAAATATATTTTTTAAAAGCTTATGTAAATACATGAAGATTATTACCTACTGAATAATATCAGTTTCCTTAACGTTATGCTCTTTCATGAATTCAACAAAGAATGATGGTGAGATGGAGATTTGATTATCTCCATCATATAAAACAATTTAGCAAATAAAAAATAAAAAAATAAAAATAAACGTGTTTTATAGCTTTGATAAATACCAGAAGAGCAAGATGATCAGCAGTGACCCTCAGCAGCCTCACATCTCCCAATTCATAGAGACACGCTCTGTGCAACTATACAACACAAACCATCGACTGCAAAAAGCTATCACCAATTGCATAATGTCAGACCTAATTGTGGATTGCAACATGCTCCTGTCCATGGTTGAACACAAGAGCTTCCGTCACTTGTTGTCAGTGGTTGATAGCAAATACGCCCCAGTGTGTCGCAGAACCACAAGCTCCAAGACTGACAACCGGCAGACAAAACTCAAAGACCAGAAGGCACAAGCTGACCGCGTCTCTGTCACGGTAGACATATGGTTTGACAGAAAGATGAGAGGATTCCTTGGGGTCACCACCCACTGGATTGAAATGGAGAATGAGGCCATACAACTTAAGTCCAATCTGTTGGTATGTAACTGCTTTACAGAATCATACACAGGGTAATAAATATGCGAGCAGTTTGAAGGCATACAGTTGAAGTCGAAAGTTTACATACACCTTAGCCAAATACATTTCAACTCTGTTTTTCACAATTCCTGACATTTAATCCTAATAAAAATTCCCTGTCTTAGGTCAGTTAGGATCACCATTTTATTTTAAGAATGTGAAATGTCAGAATAATATAAGACAATGATTTATTTCACCTTTTATTTATTTCATCACATTCCTAGTGGGTCAGAAGTTTACATACACTAAATTAGTATTTGGTAGCATTGCCTTTAAATTGTTTGACTTGGGTCAAATGTCTCGGGAAGCCTTCCACAAGCTTCCCACAATAAGTTGGGTGAATTTTGGCCCATTCCTCCTGACAGAGCTGGTGTAACTGAGTCAGGTTTGTAGGCCTCCTTGCTCGCACACGCTTTTTCATTTCTGCCCACAAACTTTCTACAGGATTGAGGTCAGGGCTTTGAGCTGGCCACTTTGCCATTTTGCCACAACTTTGGAAGTATGCTTGGGGTCATTGTCCATTTGGAAGCTTTAACTTCCTGACTGATGTCTTGAGATGTTGCTTCAATATATCCACATAATTTTCCTTCCTCATGATGCCATCTATTTTGTGAAGTGCACCAGTCCCTCCTGCAGCAAAGCACCCCCACAGCATGATGCTGCCACCCCCGTGCTTCATGGTTGGGATGGTGTTCTTCGGCTTGCAAGCCACCCCCTTTTTCCTCCAAACATAACAATGATAATTATGGCCAAACAGTTCTATTTTTGTTTCAGCAGACCAGAGGAAATTTCTCCAAAAAGTACGATCTTTGTCCCCATGTGCAGTTGCAAACCGTAGTCTGGCTTTTTTATGGCGGTTTTGGAGCAGTGGCTTCTTCCTTGCTGAGCGGTCTTTCAGGTTATGTCGATATACGACTCGTTTTACTGTGGATATAGATACTTTTGTACATGTTTCCTCCAGCATCTTCACAAGGTCCTTTGCTGTTGTTCTGGGATTGATCTGCACTTTTTCCACCAAAGTACGTTCATCTCTAGGAGACAGAACGCGTCTCTTTCCTGAGCGGTATGACGGCTGCGTGGTCCCATGGTGTGTATACTTGCATACTATTGTTTGTACAGATGAATGTGGTACCTTCAGGCGTTTGGAAATTGCTCTAAGTATGAAACAGACTTGTGGAGGTCTACAAATTTTTTTTCTGATATCTTGGCTGATTTCTTTTGATTTTCCCATGATGTCAAGCAAAGAGGCAATGAGTTTGAAGTTAGGCCTTGAAATACATCCACAGGTACACCTCCAATTGACTCAAATTATGTCAATTAGCCTATCAGAAGCTTCTAAAGCCATGACATCATTTTCTGAAATTTTCCAAGTTGTTTAAAGCACAGTCAACCTAGTGTATGTAAACTTCTGACCCACTGGAATTGTGATACAGTGAATTATAAGTGAAATAATATGTCAATAAACAATTACTTGTGTCATGCACAAAGTAGATGTCCTAACCGACTTGCCAAAACTATAGTTTGTTAACAAGAAATGTGTGGAGTGGTTGAAAAACAAGTTTTAATGACTCCAACCTTAGTGTATGTAAACTTCCGACTTCAACTGTACATACAATGGCTGCTCTGAAGTCTGCACTTGTTTTTTTTATTGTATAGTAATGCAAAAACAAAATAACTTTTTGTATTTTGCTGGTTTACATTTTGTGTCTACAGTAGGCGTAAGTTGTGTTGAAAAAAGTATTGTCATTTCGCCCCAATTTCGATCTTGTCTCATCACTGCAAGTCCCCAACGGGCTCGGGAGGCTAAGGTCCGCTCTTCTTAACCCGGAAGTCAGCCGCACCAATGTGTTGGAGAAAACACTGTTCACCTGACGACCCGAGGTCAGCCACAAGAAGTCGCTAGCGCGCGATGACCACGTAAAGCCCCCATCGGCCAAACCCTCCCCTAACCCGGATGACGCTGGGCCAATTGTGCGCCGCCCTATGGGACTCCCGATCACAGCCGGTTCTGGTACAGCCCGGGATCAAACCTGGGTCTGTAGTGATGCCTCTAGCACTGCGATGATGTGCCTTAGACCGCTGTGCCACTCAGGAGGCCTTGTATTGCCTTTCTATCAGTATTTTTAACATGACCTTTCACTCAAGTTTATTATGTAGTTTATTATGTAGTGTACAGTCGTGGTCAAAAGTTTGAAGAATAACACAAATATTAATATTCACAAAGTCTGCTGCCTCAGTTTTTATGATGGCAATTTGCATATACTCCAGAATGTTATGAAGAGTGATCAAATGAATTACAATTAATTGCAAATTCCCTCTTGTCCCTCATGTCAGTGATTCTCTCGTTAACACAGGTGAGAGTGTTGACGAGGACAAGGCTGGAGATCACTCTGTCATGCTGATTGAGTTAGAATAACAGACTGGAAGCTTTAAAAGGAGGGTGGTGCTTGAAATCATTGTTCTTCTTCTGTTAACCATGGTTACCTGCAAGGAAACGCGTGCCGTCATCATTGCTTTGCATAAAAAGGGCTTCACAGGCAAGGATATTGCTGCTAGTAAGATTGCACCTAAATCAACCATTTATCGGATCATCAAGAACTTCAAGGAGAGAGGTTCAATTGTTGTAAAAAAGGCTTCAGGGCGCCCAAGAAAGTCCAGCAAGCGCCAGGACCGTCTCCTAAAGTTGATTCAGCTGCGGAATCGGGGCACCACCAGTGCAGAGCTTGCTCAGGAATGGCAGCAGGCAGGTGTGAGTGCATCTGCACGCACAGTGAGGCAAAGACTTTTGGAGGATGGCCTGGTGTCAAGAAGGGCAGCGAGGAAGCCACTTCTCTCCAGGAAAAACATCAGGGACAGACTGATATTCTGCAAAAGGTACAGGGATTGGACTGCTGAGGACTGGGGTAAAGTCATTTTCTCTGATGAATCCCCTTTCCGATTGTTTGGTGATCCGAAAAAAGCTTGTCCAGAGAAGACAAGGTGAGCGCTACCATCAGTCCTGTGTCATGCCAACAGTAAAGCATCCTGAGACCATTCATGTGTGGGGTTGCTTCTCAGCCAAGGGAGTGGACTCACTCACAATTTTGCCTAAGAACACAGCCATGAATAAAGAATGGTACCAACACATCCTCCGAGAGCAACTTTCCTAACCATCCAAGAACAGTTTGGTGATGAACAATGCCTTTTCCAGCATGATGGAGCACCTTGCAAAAGTAAGGTGAGGCAAAAGTGATAACTAAGTGGCTCGGGGAACAAAACATCGACATTTTGGGTCCATGGCCAGGAAACTCCACAGACCTTAATCCCATTGAGAACTCAAGAGATGGGTGGACAAACAAAAACCCATTCTGACAAACTCCAAGCATTGATTATGCAAGAATGGGCTGCCATCAGTCAGGATGTGGCCCAGAAGTAAATTGCTAGCATGCCAGGGCGGATTGCAGAGGTCTTGAAAAAGAAGGCTCAACACTGCAAATATTGACTCTTTGCATAAACTTAATGTAATTGTCAATAAAAGCCTTTGAGACTTATGGAATGCTTGTAATTATACTTCAGTATACCATAGTAAGGTATATGCCCCATGTAGCTCAGTTGGTAGAGCATCTCCCGAGTGGCGCAGGGGTCTAAGGTACTGCATCGCAGTGCTAGCTGTGCCACTAGAGATCCTGGTTCGAATCCAGTCGTAGCCGGCCACGACCGGGAGACCCATGGGGCGGCGCACAATTGGCCCAGCGTTGTCCAGGGATGTAGCTCAGTAGAGCATGGTGTTTGCAACGCCAGGGTTGTGGGTTCGATTCCCACAGGGGGCCAGTATAAAAAAGAATGTATGCACTCACTAACTGTAAGTTGCTCTGGATAAGAGCGTCTGCTAAATGACTTAAATGTAAATGTTAAATATAATGGCGCTTGCAACGCCAGGGTTGTGTGTTCGATTTCCACGGAGGGCCAGTATGAAAATGTATGCACTCACTAAATGTAAGTTGCTCTGGATAAGAGCGTCTGCTAAATGACTAAAATGTAAATAGTAACATCTGACAAAAATATCTAAAAACACTGAAGCAGCAAACTTTGTGAAGACCAATACTTGTGTCAATCTCAAAACTTTTGACCACGACTGTACTAGTAGTGTAAGAAAAACAAGAAATAAAAAATTCAATTGAAATTGGCATAAAACACATAACAATTGACTTGAGGATTCGAAACCCCAAATTACGGACCTGAGCTGTGGAACTTGGGACTTTACTTGAGACTTGCCCATTATTGCTTAGGACTTGCAAAATTGTGACTTGGTCCCATCTCTGGAGGTCATTTCCTTTTCTTTGGGGGGTCTATTTAGTGTTATGGATGGGTCTATTTAGTGTAATGGATGGGTCTATTTAGTGTAATGGATGGGTTAGAGCGATCAGCCTCCATACGTAATCCCCCTTGCCTGTTATCAACAGAAACACACACACACACAGCAGCAGCCATGTATCAAGCATACACAGACATACACGGTATCAAGAATACACAGACGTGGTATCATACACAGGCTCTGATCTTTCTTGTTCTTTCTCTCTCACAGATTCATACACATGTATAGCCTCTCAGCTCGCTCCCACACTCACATATACACATTTCCTCTCACATATACGTAGCCTCTCCCACACATCCTCTCACACACACACACACACACACACAGCAGCCATGCGTATGCTTATCACACACTCCTACGCACACACAAACACAGCCCGGATGCACCTAGGACTGACAAAGAGTAAATGAGACAGTGCATCTGCTGTGAGTTACAGTGGAGGCTGTTGATATGGGGTTTGTTTTCCGAGACCTGTCAGTGACCCTCTCTCTGCATGGCATAGCGCTAATGTACTCATCACTGTGTATCCCTGTGTCTTTATCTCACAAACACTCGCCTTTGAAGCACCTTTGTGTGTGTGTGTGTGTGGGGGACACTGTGTGTGTGTGTGTGTGTGTGTGTGTGTGTGTGGGACACTGTGTGTGTGGGACACTGTGTGTGTGTGTGTGTGTGTGTGTGTGTGGGGGGGGGACACTGTGTGTGTGTGTGTGGGACACTGTGTGTGTGGGACACAGTGGGTGTGTGTGGGGGACACTGTGTGTGTGTGTGTGTGTGTGTGTGTGTGTGTGTGTGTGTGTGTGTGTGTGTGTGTGTGTGTGTGTGTGTGTGTGTGTGTGTGTGTGTGTGTGTGTGTGTGTGTGGGACACTGTGTGTGTGTGGGTGGGACACGTGTGTGTGTGTGTGTGTGTGTGTGTGTGTGTGTGGGACACTGTGTGTATATGTGGGACACTGTGTGTGTGTGTGGGGGACACTGTGTGTGTGTGTGTGTGTGTGTGTGTGTGTGTGTGTGTGTGTGTGTGTGTGTGTGTGTGTGTGTGTGTGTGTGTGTGTGGGGGGACACTGTGTGTGTGTGTGTGGGACACTGTGTGTGTGTGTGGGACAATGTGTGTGTGTGTGGGACACTGTGTGTGTGGGAGAGAGAGAGAGTCTATGAAAGTGTTTGAGCTATCCGATTAACTGGAGGGGGATGAAGGAACAGCTTCCTTATCATCAGCTAATTAAAGCTACCGTAGGACACAGGAGGGCCTTACAGAACATAATCCATTTTAATCAAACACTTTCCTCTGTCACAAAGACATCTCAACAGCTGTCCCTTTTCTGAAGGGAATGTCCCAAATGGCACCCTATTCCCTGTATAGCGCAGTACTTTTGACCACGGCCCATAGGGCTCTATTTAAAAGTAGTACAATATGTAAGGAATAGGGTGGCATTGTGGGTGCCATCTACAATAGGTTTGTTGTTTCAGCATCTCTCTCTTAAATTATTTTGCAATTGGAGATGGGCAGTTTGTTTTTGTATTTCCATGCTGTTTTGGAGGAGAAACAGAATAGGGAAATGATAGGGTGAATCAGGTATCATTATATGGCACTTTTGCCTCAGGCTTAAAAACATAATTAATAGTTTTGTTGTTTAACTTATTTGAGAAATGATCAGTGGCAGTGTTAGTCCTTGCATCCACAACTCCATCTATGAATTTGAAAGTTGTTTTTGTGGCGAGGCCACTGTTGACTGAGAAACAAATGACGGATTGTGGCTTTAAAGCCTGCAAGCATATAATGTGTTAGTATGTGGTTAGGATGCATTGGAAGACTTGTCATAAGCATGCCTTTATCAAGTCAGTGTAAAGTAGTGAAGATAGAAACCACGCTTTGGAAGCATGGCAGTATGCATTACCGTTCCCTGCCCATCATTGGCTTGAACTGTCAGCATCATACCATTATTGACAATACACAAAACTCTGAAACCATTTTCACACTACGAGGCTGAGCCGAACCAAGCTAAGCTGGCCTGGTTACACATACACCATCATTTTTGTAGGGGTTGATACATTTTTTGTAAGGGAAAATCAAGTCTGAAATTTCAAAGTGGAAATTACAAACTTCAGAAGCTTTTTTAAACCTCAAATACAATTCAAGTTTTAGATTTCATGCATTGTAGAAATGTTTTCCTGCAACAGGATGATCAAATTAAGAGCCTACATCTGTAGACTGGCAAATAGTTATCTTCACGATCAAAGAACCCTGGTTGTGTCCCAAATGACACCCGATTCCCTATGTAGTGCACTATTTTTGACCTGAGCCCTATGGGCCCTAGTCAAAAGCAGTGCACTACATTGGGCAGGGCCGACCAAACTGGGGTTTTATCCCTCTAGGGATAACCACCATGAATAATA
The DNA here is from genome assembly GCF_020615455.1 of Coregonus clupeaformis. NCBI lineage: Eukaryota > Metazoa > Chordata > Actinopteri > Salmoniformes > Salmonidae > Coregonus > Coregonus clupeaformis. The sequence goes on from NC_059225.1 coordinate 41,419,609, forward strand.
ATATATTGTTTTAGGAAGTCAGTTAGGTCTCAACTTACTGTTGAGAGATAGAATCGTAGAATACAAAACGTGCAATTTTGAAATTTGGTAGTGCATCAGCAGTTTTACTCAGTTTTACTCTATGTCAGTCACTGACAGTCAATCAATTAGCCGTGTCAGCTAACATTTTATAGATTGCTAGCTAGGTAAGTTAGTCTAGCCAGCTATCTAAACCTTGTAGTAATCATGGCCGAATTACTGACAAGGCACCCAAGGCACGTGCCCAGGTGCCCTGACCACCAGAGGGCCGATTTTGTTAGTCACTCTCAATCAAATATCATATGAACATGGCAGGGAATTAGCATTAAAACTGCAACATTTTCTCTCCATCCCATGGCAAAATGAAATTAGTTTTAAAACTGCCCATGGAAACATTTGTAGAATTGCAGAAAATCTGCTTTAAAACTGCAACTTTTTCTCCACACCCCATATAAAACAATTGCAGGACATTAAAGTTAAACCTGCAAATGTTTCTCTCCGCCGGCAAATATACAGGTGGTGTACCGTTCTCATGGATCCCACAAAATATACAGGTGGTGAACCGTTCTCATAGCTCCCACCAAATATACAGGTGGTGTTGAGCAGTCCAACAGATTCATGTATCATACAATTGCCTGCAACCAAATCATGCTTAGGACCCCCAAAATGCTAGAAGCCCTGCACATATTCAAGTTATTAGCCTTACGCTACAATGGTAAAATGTAATTTGTAAGTCGCTCTGGATAAGAGCGTCTGCTAAATGACGAAAATGTAAATGTAATACATCTTTAGTACTGGTAATCAGAATGTGTAAGTTAGGTGTCAAGTTATATGGCTTCGATTTGATTAATGTTTGAAGTGTACTTTTATGATTACTTTCAAAAAAGCTAATATTTCAAGACCCTAAAAAGCTATTGTTTACCTTTTATATTTCGAAATAAATAATGTATATTTGTTCGGCCCATGGCCCACCACTCAGATTATATTTTGGCCAACCAAGCCCAAAGGTTTGAGCACTCCTGACATAGGGAATAGGGAATAGGGTACCATTTGGGATGCAGGCACATTGTTTTCTTTCCCTGTAGATCAATCTCTGTGTACGTCTGTACTCTCTACTCTTTCATTCCCTCTTCTATTTTATATCCACAGTCCTGATGAATAGGATTGGTTTCATTCATCTGACAGTAATGATTATCCATTCTTACTGCGGACGTCTTTCTGTTCATTGTAGATGTCTTGAAGATTTATGACGTGTTACCAGTGCCTCATCAAGCATGAGGGCCTACTAGTAGCTAGAAGTAGAGTTGAGTATTTACATAAGTACATTATACACTACACTCTTATAAAAAAGGGATCCAAAAGTGTTCTGCAGCTGTCCCCATTTGAGAACCCTTTTTGGTTCCAGGTAGAACACTTTTGGGTTCCATGTATATGGACCACAAAAGAGTTCTACCTGGAACCAAACGGTTCCGCTGTACCTGGAACCAAAAGCAATTCTTCAAAGGGTTCTCCTATGGGGACAGCCGAATAACCATTTTTAGTTCTAGATACACTGCAGTGCCTTTTTTTCTAAGAGTGTACTCAGTTACATATGTAATACGTGGCGAGTGGATATTATCTGGTATTTGACTATAATGATGTATTCACCTAACAGCGGATACTCCACCAGACGAGACTACCTTTATTATGCACGTGACAGCGGATACCTCTCCGTATTTGCAATATTCATGCAGGCTGAAAATGTATGGGTCAGTCATGAAATATGGGCGATTTTACGGTGTTCCAAACTCATTCCCCAGGAACGACTTTTTCCTAATGGGATCCGGAGATCTTTTTTTCCATTACACCCCCTCTCTCATCCCCTCTTTCTTTCCTCTTCTCTTTTTCCTCCCACTCTCCAATGTGTTCGGGAGAGAGTTGGGACGGCGGCAGGCAACAGAGCTAATTGCATTAGCATCAATTTACTGGTACGGTAGAGGACAGCTGTGTAGGCCAATGTGATGACTCGGCTAGCAAACCAAAAAGTATGTGTCTGAGAGAGAAAGTGTATGTGTGTGTGTGTGTGTGTGTGTGTGTGTGTGTGTGTGTGTGTGTGTGTGTGTGTGTTGCTATATTCCAACTTCACCGGCTCTCCGAAGAGAAACGGTACTGCTACGTCAAGTTATGCAGATTGAACAGTCCCCAAGATGGCTCATACACACACTCACACTCTCACACACACTTACACTTCCGTGGCGACCTCCTCCTATTTAGAGATGATGAATCATATTTCTGGCCTTGTGTTACTTGTGGCCTCTGTTACTCCAGCATCAAGGACCCCACATTAGGGAGAATTCAAGTATCAAGTCACAGCCTCTTTGTGCCTTCAGATCATACGTCCCCCTTCTCTCCTCTGCCCCGAAGGCACCTGGCATGAGTAAATGCCATGCAGGTGGAAAGAAAAATCTTGATAGTATCTCAATAATGCCTGTGTGGGAGGGAGAAAGTGTGTCTACGTGTGTGCGTGTGACACCACCCAGTACTGGCACTGACCTCTAAGGGGACTTCTATGCAACACAGACTCAAACTGGTACCAAATCAGTTTTAAAAAGCCACATCACCGTTTGAAAAGGTCAAAATGAATTGAAAAGTCAGATCTTGTTTTACATTTCTGGGTAAATTAATTAGTAAGGAAGTGCAGCAGGTTATGGTGTTAAGACTTTTAGCTGGACTTGGACTCATCAACATTATCTATTGTATGATATTGGTCCTTTGTGGCTGAGTTGGTGATAGCGTGGGGGTATCAACGTTGTGGGTTCAATTCCCCATAAGGATCATATACTATGTACACACTGTACTGTATGTCGACTCGAGGAGAAGCATATGCTAAGTGGTATATATTATAGTATTTTCCACAACTGATCCTGTGGTCTGTGTCTGTAGGCTATGTTCTGTTTTCAGGCCTTGTCCATTCAAAAACCCTGTGCGAGCTGACCTCTCTCGTGGCTGTGTGCAGTGCATCACTCCAAGCCTCCACTCATCTCAATGTATGCAGTCATCAAATAGACAAGAGCTGTGCACTGATTGTAAACTCTATCTACCCACACGGTTATAGCTGTCAATAAAAATACAACTGTGAGCACTCTTTTCATACCAGCTGCTAAACACGTGTACATTACAACGAGAACCGCTGCGAGGGCGCATTCGTCCTGGCACAGCGTGCTTTCGTATCAACCTTTTTGGCAAGAATACATGATGTTTGCCTCAGAGGAATCAATAGCAATATGTGTAGGTTCGTAAAAGTAATTCTCATGTGAATATGAAAATATTGCTCCAAGATCCAAGTAAGAGCACAAATGAAGTCCCCTCAAGTCATCAACGTAATTGGTGTTAATTTAATCGAGGTGAAAGAAAAATTTACACATTAAACGCTGACATCTGCCACCCTTACAACTAGGTTGAGTTTGAGTGCAGTAATTGCCTTCGCCAGTACATAAACTAAGATGTTCCGATTGCTTATTTTTATGATGAGGGGAGGAACATCTATCTCTTTTGCCGTCGAGGATGGCGATTTGCGATGAACAGCATATTCTCAGAGATTTTTAATAACGTTGCTCCGTCAGGGAGTCGGCTGTCCAACCGACTGGAACAACAGGCGTCGAGCTCAAAAACAAAGCTATAAAGTGAAGACCTCTAACACAACAGTGTTTTCTTCTAGTTCTGCGAGACCAATTAAAAGTCCTAATTTGAGGAGGTGTTAATGTTGGGGACCTCGTTAACTGACGCATGTCGTGGATATAGAGGTGCAGGTTTTAACAGTCGCCCTAAAATTTATTTTGATATCAGGGCCGTAAAGGTAGAAGTAAAATGACCTCTTGAAAGTGATCTGCATCTGATCTTTGTAAATGTACCTTAAGTAGTGGAACAATGGGACATATTATTATTAAAGAATATATATTATTCATCAATTTTCACCACTGTGTAACTTCTTTAGTTCTTTAGTGTTTCACCTTGTCATTAGTCAGATATTTCTGTCTACCTCTTTCTTTCTTTCTCTCTCTCTCTTTCTCTCTATTGCACACTCTCTCACACAAAACAAGATAGTTCACACTCCAAAAGTACAGAGAAGTTCTTTAGTCTTTTTTCATTGTCCCCCACGATGAACTCGGAGAGGGGACTTATGGATCTGTGTCCATACGCACTGTATGTACACGTCACACGCGATATCTCAGACTCCACTGGCCCGATTTTGACGAAACATGGGTGAATGATTCCTCTTGCCATAGAGGTCCAGCATTTACAAAATTATGCTGATTGGCCAGATGGTGGGGTTATAAAAAGTGATTGAAAATGCAAACTTTTAAAGGTCACGCCCCTCACCACATTTGACCTAAAATCATGAAATTTGGTGTATAGGTCTCTCTCCTCACAAGGAACACATTTGCCTCGGGACCCATAGAGTCAGCCATGATGGGATTTTCCGCCATTTGGAATTTTGTGAAAAACACTTAAAACGCTACTCCTCTGGCACCAAATGACCGATCTGCATGAAACTTGATACGTGGCATCTATGGGCAAAGGTCTCTCAACGCAATATTTTCCTGATTAGTACCTAAAACAACATGGCCGTTATTTACCAATAGACATTCACATGGGCGTGGTCTGGCACATAAATGCTGCATCATTCGTGGGGGACGACATGTTTACTGTTGCCTTATTATACTTTCTGATGCTATGTGGGCGTTTGAACTGGAATATGTACCAATTACACATACACACACACACTTACACACACACACTCTCCCTTCCACTTGAGTCCAATCTCTTTGTGTGGTCCGCCCCATTACTTTATTGCACTTTATTGTCCAACAGCACGCTAGCCACCCACATCACATACCTTTGCCTCCGATGAGGATTCTGATCATGTATGCCAAATCTTAATTTGATCATCTTGTTGTTGCAGGAAAAGCACACTTGTAGTGTATTCAAGGTTTAAAAAGGCTTGTAATTTCCACTTTAAAATGTCAGACTTAATTTGCCCAATTTTTTAAAAATCAATCCCTACAAAAAATGTCCATTAATTATAATCTGTGAGAAACTGGGTCAAAATAAGATACGGCATCTGTACCACTCTCTTTGTTTAGTCCATTAATTGGTTGAGTGGTATTGTGCTTACTCTCGTTCTCAGATTGTGTTTTCAGGGTAGCTGTATTCACAGAGCATTTGCCTTTAGCCTATTTTAATTCAAGTAAAAAAATTGACAATAAAACAGACAAAAGTGGTGCAATGCTGATCACAACACCAGTGCTTGTACACACACACACATACACACACACCCCTTCTCTCATGCTGTATGGTTGCAGAGGAGAGCAAATATCCGGGGCCATGGCACGGGGGGAGGAGAGGTCTCAATCTAAAACAACAGCAGCAATACGCTGGAGTGTGTGCATACATGTAAACAGTGCTTATGTGTGTAAGAGAGAGTTTGTGTGTGTATGACAGAGAGAGAGTGTTTTGTGTGTGTGTGTGTGTGTTTGCGTGTGTGTGTATAACAGTGTTTGTTTGTGTGGGTGTGTGTGTATGTAAAAGATTGCTTGCTTGTGTGTGCGTGTGTATGTGTGCATGTATGCAGAGCACAGTCATTAGTTGTTTTCTGTTTCAGAGGGGTTGAGAGGGACATCAAAGCCATGCAAGTAGAATCTGTGTGGTGTGTGAGTATCGATTGGGCTCCTAACTGAGTAAAAAGCCTAATGGGTTGTGTGTGCGTGTGAGAGAGCGTGTGGGGGGTGGGGTGGGGGGGTGCCAAGCAGGCAGCTCAAGAAAAAAGTATGACATTTCAAAGGTTAAATAAGCTATACCATCCAAACCCCAGAGACTACAGGGGTTGATCACCCACCAGGAAGAAGGAAGAATTGCACGGGTTGCATGGAATGCACTAAAATATCCAACTGACAATTTCTTAGAAAAAATATAAACTATTGGAACCAAGATCTAAAAATAACTGAGTGTTGGAATATACTGTAACTAACGAAATTGTAGGGCAGCCCCCGAAGTGACTCTTCTTATCAACACTCTATACAAAAGGTTTTATTGTTTTCTCAGGAATTCAGCCTTCTCTGAATTATCTCTCCAACCTCCATTCTGTCACACCTTTGAGAAGCTGAGGCTCTGTTGTTGTTGTTACAGGTCTGTAGGTCTGATATCTGACTGGAGGTTAATTTTACAGTGATGCTATTGGCCAACAACTCAGATGTTATAAAACGTCTTGGTAACACTTTACTTGACCAGAATAATAGTAAAGTAGCTGCATTTGCATTTGTTTAAGCTGTTTTCTAGTGACATTTATTTGGATACATCCATAACAATGAGCTAATGAGACGCGATTTCGCCTGGTATAGAGAATGGGCTCACTCGTCAGGACACTGTCGGAGATCAAGTTTATAAATTGCCTGGCTGGGCTGAAAAGACAGTGGATTGCGCAGTCAGTTGGAACAGAGTAAATAAGCATTTTAACGTCATAGATTTAGCCGGTGGTAACTTGTGGAATAGACACTGGCTGGAATGTGGTTTTAACCAATCAGCATTCAGGATTAGACCCACCCGTTGTATAATATGGTTATAACACTGTCATGACCAATTTATTTATACCTGTCGTGACATATATTGTGATATTGTATGACTGGTTATGACCTACACTCGATCGCTCCGATGTCAACAACTACAGACCAGTATCCCTTCTTTCTTTTCTCTCCAAAACTCTTGAGCATGCCGTCTTTAGCCAACTTTCTTGCTATCTCTCTCAGAATGACCTTCTTGATCCAAACCAGTCAGGTTTCAAGACTGGTCATTCAACTGAGACTGCTCTTCTCTGTGTCACGGATGCTCTCCGCACTGCGAAAGCTAACTCTCTCTCCTCTGCTCTTGTCCTTCTAGACCTGTCTGCTGCCTTTGATACTGTGAACCATCAGATCCTCCTTTCCACCCTCTCCGAGTTGGGCATCTCCGGCGCGGCTCACTCTTGGATTGCGTCCTACCTGACAGGTCGCTCCTACCAAGTGGCGTGGCGAGAATCTGTCTCCGCACCACGTGTTCTCACCACTGGTGTCCCCCAGGGCTCAGTTCTAGTCCCTCTCCTATTCTCGCTATACACCAAGTCACTTGGCTCTGTCATATCCTCACATGGCCTCTCCTATCATTGCTACGCAGACAACACACAACAAACTTCTCCTTTCCCCCTTCTGATAACCAGGTGGCGAATCACATCTCTGCATGTCTGGCAAACATATCAGTGTGGATGATGGATCACCACCTCAAGCTGAACCTCGGCAAGACGGAGCTGCTCTTCCTCCCAGGGAAGGAATGACCGTTCCATGATCTCGCCATCACGGTTGACAACTCCATTTTGTCCTCCTCCCAGAGTGCAAAGAGCCTTGGCATGACCCTGGACAACACCCTGTCATTCTCCGCTAACTTCAAGGCGGTGACCCGATCCTGTAGGTTCATGCTCTACAACATTCGGAGAGTACGACCCTGCCTTACACAGGAAGCGGCACAGGTCCTAATCCAGGCACTTGTCATCTCCCGTCTGGATTACTGCAACTCGCTGTTGGCTGGGCTCCCTGCCTGTGCCATTAAACCCCTACAATTAATCCAGAATGCCGCAGCCTGTCTGGTGTTCAACCTTCCAAAGTTCTCTCACGTCACCCTGCTCCTCCGCACACTCCACTGACTTCCATTTGAAGCTCGCATCTGCTACAAGACCACGGTGCTTGCCTACGGAGCTGTGAGGGGAACGGCACCTCCGTACATTCAGGCTCTGATCAGTCCCTACACCCAAACGAGGGCATTGCGTTCATCCACCTCTGGCCTGCTGGCCCCCCTACCTCTGCGGAAGCACAGTTCCCGCTCAGCCCAGTAAAAACTGTTCGCTGCTCTGGCACCCCAATGGTGGAACAAGCTCCCTCACGACACCAGGACGGCGGAGTCACTCACCACCTTCCGGAGACACTTGAAACCCCACCTCTTTAAGGAATACCTGGGATAGGATAAAGTAATCCTTCTACCCCCCCCTTACCCCACCCCCAAAAAAAAACATATTGTAAAGTGGTTATCCCACTGGCTATAAGGTGAATGCACCAATTTGTAAGTCGCTCTGGATAAGAGTGTCTGCTAAATGACGTAAATGTAAATGTAATGACACCTTTATTCAAATGTATTTTTCCCCTGCCAAGAAGTTTCCTTTCATTTGAAAGTTTATTTCTTAAGTCCTATGTTGTTGTTGTAATGAATTATGTTTACAGTCATGTTTATTTCATCATATTTTAAATAACTTGCAGAAAAACACTTTATGACACTGTCATGAAGCATTATGACCATGCTGTGTCACTTTACCTGGACTAAGAAAATTCACTTTATGACACTATCAATAAGCATTATCACCATCCTGGGAGTGCTATAATGTCCAAAAGTGGAGTTAGAACGCTGGCTGTCAGAAGTTTTACAATGTAAGTTTACTTTTGAATCCATCTATCTGCATATTTAAAGACATGGCATACGAGGATGTGGTGAGATACCCAATGGGTTGGACAATACTTTTCTCATCAATCATTTTGAAAAAACGGTTACTTAAAACTGGAAATCAAATTATCCTCCATTGTTAAGCCAGTGGATTAATCAAATGCATTATTATTTAAATATTGAAAAAAATTGGGGCTACAGAGAGAAATAAAATAGTGCAGTTTGAAGCCATATGGCATAAAGTGTTACAAGCACTGTAGATATCCAAAATATGAGAAATAGGAAGGGATGTATGTTATTGTGAGACGGACAGTATGGGTAGGAATATTGTGGGAGCATGGGGGCCTGAGCAAGTGTGATGTCATTCATGTTTGTTGGAATTTACAGTATGTACAGTACGTCTGAGTTGGTGTTTGTGTCTTCATTCTTCTTTTTTCTTTATGTTGAAGGTTGGGCATTAAGTCCCAGCCAATGTCATGTCTAGTTTAGTGGATCCATGTCTGAAATGTTAAGTTGTCTATTGTCTTTGTATATGTATATTTGTGTATTGTCTAAAAACCACCCATAAAATAAAAAAGGAATGCACTAAACTGATATACTACATTGACACCAGTGTACAATACTTAGGCCTATAGCTTTGCACTGTATCAGTGTTCACAATCCCAACCATCAACAATGAAAAAATATGGCAGACATTTGTCATATTTGTGATTTAGACACTGTTGACCAATTGGAAATCCCTCTTTACAATTTATTTTTATTTTATTTTACCTTTATTTAACTAGGCAAGTCAGTTAAGAACAAATTCTTATTTACAATGACGGCCTACACCGGCCAAACCCGGACGACGCTGGGCCAATTGTGCGCCGCCCTATGGCGCCCTATGGGTGTTGAGTTCTGTTAAGTAGAAATAGTGTTATCTTAGAAGGAATCAAATTCAAAGCAGTTGCGGTGTGTGGGCAAAATCACTGGGGAAGCCAGTAAAAAAGCCATATGACAACCTGTGTTATAATATTTGCGTTGTTTGCTCTATAACCCATTCATTCATACGCCACCGTAATATACAATAAGGCCGTGACAACAAAAAGACAACAGTCACACAATGGCGGAATAAATTCAACCACACATACGTTTAAGTTGTGTTCATTGTGTCATAAAGCTGCCTATTGTTCCAAAGTGTGCCAACAGGATCATTGGAAACAGCACCAACCTACATGTAAGACTGCCCGCACAATGAAAGACCACAAATCACCTTGTCTCATGACACAGAGAGAATGGGGCCCAAATACTCTAGCTACCCCAGGACATTGTTATGTAGCACAGCTCATTGGAAAAAAATGTCAAGTGTGGTGTTATATGGAGATTTTAAAGACGCAAGCACTATGGGACACAGGGGCTCAGGTATCCATCATACGTGAGGAATGGAGAAGACGGCATTTGCCACACACACAAATTAGACCATTGGCAGAAATCATAGGCAATACAGAGAAACTGGATCTGAGGGCAGTCAATGGCAATGAAATTCCCTTTCTGGGTTGGATGGACATTTGTTTTAGTTTGCTTGACCCCAAAGCTGATGTCATTGCAGGAAAATAATGTAGGGTTCCTATATTAGTCATAAATGAAAGACTAGAGAAACCAATCATTGGGTTTAATGCAATTAAATAAATAGTAAAAACAAAAAGTAACAATGAGCCATCAGAGCTGATATTTACAGTAAAGATGCTAAGAAATGCACTTAAGCTAGGACAGGGCAAGGCAAAGACTCTACTCAATCTGCTTCAGCACTCAGAGTACACGAAGGAATGCTTGCTTACAGCAGGCAGATGTGACATTGTCATTCCAGGTGGACAAACAAAATGGATTCGTCCCTGTATCCCAAGAGAGGCACCCTTCAATGATGGAATTGTTTTATTTTAACCGGATGTGAGAGTGATCTGGGGCCTGGACCTACAAAGTCAGGTTGTGAAAACATCAAAACGCCCATCTCAAAAAGTTGACATTGCAGTAGTGAATACTACCAAACATGACATTACCTTACCCAGACAAACAGCGATAGAGACATTACAGAGAGTGGTCGCGTGTCACCTGGTTCCTGTGCCCAATGGAGAAAAGGTTAATGTAGCACAGGTTCATGACAGATCCCCACCGGAGCCTGGCCCTGACACCGGTCACATAGCATGGTGGGACCCACCTGTAGATGTACAGCACTTGAGCCTAGAACAACAATAATTAGTCAAACAGATGCTCAGAGAGGAATCAGCCATTTTTGCCAAAGATGACATGGACATAGGGTGCATTGAAAATCTCCAAATGGAGATAACATTGACTGATAACATACCAGTGGCAAAGAGATACAATGGTGTGCCACGCCCCTTGTATGCTGAGGTGAAAAGCCACCTCCAGGGGCTCCTGAACAGAAACTTAATCAGGAAGTCAACTTCATCATACCTCATGTCTGTGCACGGAAAAAAGGATGGGAGTTTAAGACTTTGTGTTGATTACAGGGGATTGAACAAGAAGACTGTTCTGGACAGGCATCCCATACCCTGTATACAGGAAATACTTGATGGTTTGGGAGGAAACTCATAGTTTACAGATTTAGATCAAGGAAAGGCATCCCACCAAGGCTTTGTGGGAGAGGAGTCCAGAAAATACAATTCCTTCAGCACTCCTTGGGCCTTATATGAATGGAACAGAATTCACTTTGGCTTATAAAACAGTCCCTCTGCCTTCCAACGAAGCATGGAGGAAGGTTTAGAGGGTATAAGAGATAGAATCTGTATACCATATTTGGATGATGTGCTTATATTTAGTCAGTCATTTGAACAACATGTGGAAGATGTCCGTCAGGTACTCAGGCAGCAAAATAAATGGGGTATCAAACTCAGGGCTGATAAGTGTGACCTATTCAAGAATGAGGTCTGTTTTTTAGGAAAAATAATTTCTGCTCAGCGTTACAGAATGGATGTTAAAGAAATTGTAGCATTGCAAGAACTGGTAAACAGGCCACCAACAAACGTGAGAGAGCTGAGGAAAGAGAGCTGTCTAGGGTACTACAGGGGTTATGTACAGAACTTCTCACAACATGCAAAATGTCTCTATGACTTAGTAGCAGTGAAGTCAGAGACCCCAGCATCCGGGAAGCGAAGGATAGATAGTTCTGCAGTCGGGACAGGCTCTGCCCCACCAGAAAGTTAGATGGGAGGATGCTCACCAGAGAGCATTAGAACACTTGGTGACTGTGTTGACTAATCCACCTGTGCTTGCTTCCCCAGATTTCAAGGACCCTTTTATCTTGCACGTTGATGCCTCCGAAGAGGGATTGGGAGGTGTGTTACACCAACGCCAAAGTGGCAAACTGAGAGTCATTGGATATGGCTCCCGCACCCTGACACAAGCAGAGACAAACTATCACCTTCACGCGGGGAAACTGGAATTCTTGGCCCTCAAATGGGCAGTGACTGAGCGGTTCAGAGATTACGTATTTTATGCTCCCTCTGTGACAGTTTACAGTGATAATAACCCCTTGACATATGTGGTCCTCTGTAGCTCAGCTGGTAGAGCATGGCGCTTGTAACGCCAAGGTAGTGGGTTCGATCCCCGGGACCACCCATACACAAAAATGTATGCACGCATGACTGTAAGTCGCTTTGGATAAAAGCGTCTGCTAAATGGCGTGTTATTATTATTATGTACTAACTACAGCGAGACTGAATGCCACCGGTCATCACTGGGTGGCGGAGCTGTCTGACTTCAATCTCACACTGAAGTATCGTCCTGGAAAGGTAAACATTGACGCTGACTTTCTGTCACGTTCTCCTTTGCATGCTGAACATTACATGGAAGAATGCACAGAGAAAAACACCTGAGACGGTAAAAGCAACACTCAATAATGTTCAGGCACAACAGCATGACTGTGTAACTTGGATATCCGCGGTCACACTAAGGCCATCAGTGCAAGAGGAGCTGTCAAGGTGAGGGGAGCAGTTACAGACCGACTATCTCCACACGATCTCATGCAGGCTCAGTTAAAGGATTCAGCTGTATCGAGAATCTTGGAACTGAAAAGGCAAAGGACTAAGCCAAAACCAACAGAATGTCAACAAGAGTCATGCGAAGTCAAACAGTTACTGCAATAGTGGAACAGGCTCCATGTCTCACCAGAGGGATTATTGTTACAAAGGAATACAACCAAAAGGACACAACTTGTGGTACCAAGTCTGTACAAAACACTCATTTACAAGTACTTACACACTGAAATGACCCATCTAGGAACAGAAAGAGTGTTGAACTTAGCATGAGAACGCTTTTATTGGCCACGCATGCAACATTACATCGAACACTATATCACCAATACATTAATAGGCAAGAACAGCTCAAGGACAGGACTACATCAATTTAAAAAAGGCACGTAGCCTGCATATCAATACATACAAACTATCTCGTTCAAATAGATAGAATAAGGCTGAGATTGGGGTATTTCTAGTGGTTTTGGTCTTTCGTATTCTTAAAGTGTCTCAGAGTATGAGTGAGGTCCCCCTGTCTGTCCGTCCACACCAACCCCCTTGTCCCCCCCGTCCATCCGTTCGTCCATGTAATCATATTCATTTTGATCTAAAAGGCACAACTGATCCTACTCTGAGATGCTCATTGAATACAGGCCCTGGTGATTTGTGACAAGGCAGAGGAGGAAAGTTCCCCAATTTCCTTCTTCAAACCGTTAGCAACCCTATCAATGACAAACGTTCTTGTGGGCGTCACACTTTGACATCTTAAATAGCTCCACAAAGGTGTTGCGTCCCAAATGGCACCCTATTCCCTATGTAGTGCACAAGTAGTGCACTATATAGGGAATAGGCTGCCATTTGGGACACAGCATGGAGAAAAAAACCTGCACTTTATAATACTCTCCCTCGTGTGCCTTGCCTAAAATGACTTAAAAAATCCCCCCATCTCCCTAAAGTGTTCTCCCATTTCTCCTCCGCTGTACTTTACACTTACTACATGGGTGGTTTCACAATACATGCTCCACCTTCTGCACCTGTTCCCAGGGAATACGTTACAAAAACAACTAAATATGCAATTTGCTTTGTTTTTCTGTCTTGCTCTTTTTTTATGGCCGTGACTGCGAATACAGAGTTTCCACCCCCGCCCCACCCCTTTGGAAACCTTTTTCTCAAAGCTATGGATGCGGATCACGTTCTGCACAGGTCTTATTTTACGCACACACTTTTTTCTACATAGCTGCTGCTCACACTCCACCTCCCTTCACATTTATCTTGTTACTCACCCTCTTCTGAACCATGATGATGTAGCTTACAGTGCCTTGCAAAAGTATCCATCACCCTTGGCGTTTTTCCTATTTTGTTGTATTACAATCTGTAATTTAAAATGATTTTTATTTGGATTTCATGTAATGGACATACACAAAATAGTCCAAATTGGTGAAGTGAAATGAAAACAATAACTTGTTAAAATAAATTCTACATAATAAATTACGGAAAAGTGGTGCGAGCATATGTATTCACCCCCTTTGCTATGAAGCCCCTAAATAAGATCTGGTGCAACCAATTACCTTCAGAAGTCACATAATTAGTTAAATAAAGTCCATCTGTGTGCAATCTAAGTGTCACATGATCTGTCACATGACCTCAGTATATATACACCAAGGTCCCATAGTCTGCAACACCACTAAGCAAGCGGCACCACCAAGCAAGCACCACCATAAAGACCAAGGAGCTCTCCAAACAGGTCAGGGACAAAGTTGTGGAGAAGTACAGATCAGGGTTGGGTTATAAAAAAAATATCAGAAACTTTGAACATCCCACGGAGCACCCTTAAATCCATTATAAAAAAATGGAATATGGCACCACAACAAACCTGCCAAGAGAGGGCCGCCCACCAAAGCTCACGGCCCAGGCAAGTAGGGCATTAATCAGAGAGGCAACAAAGAGACCAAAGATAACCCTGAAGGAGCTGCAAAGCTCCACAGAGGAGATTGGAGTATCTGTTCATAGGATCACTTTAAGCCATACACTCCACAGAGCTGGGTTTTATGGAAGAGTGGCCAGAAAAAGCCATTGCTTAAAGAAAAAAATAAGCAAACACGTTTGGTGTTCGCCAAAAGGCATGTGGGAGACTCCCCAAACATATGGAAGAAGGTACTCTGCTCAGATGACACAAAAATTTAGCTTTCTGGCCATCAAGGAAATCACTATGTCTGGCGCAAACACAACACCTCTCATCACCCCGAGAACACCATCCCCAAAGTGAAGCATGGTGGTGGCAGCATCATGCTGGGAAACTGGTCAGAATTGAAGGAATGATGGATGGCGCTAAATACAGGGAAATTCTTGAGTTTGTACGAACATGTTGATCATGTCTTTTGTATACAACATGTAGGCTAAATAGCCATACGGAGTCTCCAGACTGCATTGCCAGATCAAGCATAAATCAAGTTTTAATTGCCAGAAAATCAGGTGGGCCCCCCTAAAAAATAAGGGCAGCTAACTTCCTGCAATCTTACACATTTTGCCATGGGGCAAAGAGAAAATGTGCAGTTTTATAGCTAATTTCATGCTATTCTATAGTAAATGTGTAAAAGTCACCCAGTAAAATACTACTTGAGTAAAAGTCAGAAAGTATTTGGTTTTAAATATCCTTAAGTATCAAAAGTAAACGTATATATAATTTCAAATTCCTTATATTAAGCAAACCAGACACCATCTTTTTTTATGGATAGCCAGGGGCAAACTCCAACACTTAGAAAATCATTTACAAGCGAAGCATTTGTGTTTAGTGAGTCGGCAGATCAGAGGCAGTATGGATGGCCAGGGATTTTCTCTTGATAAGTGCATAAATTTGACAATTTTCCTGTCCTGCTTTCAAAATGTAACGAGTAACATTGGGTGTCATGGAAAATGTAGAGAGTAAAAAGTACATTATTTTCTTTATGAACGTAGTGAAGTAAAAGTAGTCAAAAATATAAATAGTAAAGTACAGATACCCAAAAAAAACTACTTAAGTTGTACTTTAAAGTATTTTTACTGAAGCACTTTACACCACTGGAAAATGTGCAGTTTTATAGCTCATCTCATGCTATTCTACACATTTTTCCATGAGGCTGAGAGAAAATGTAGCATTTTTAAAGCTAATTAAGCTAAAATATAAGTGTGTTGATTGTGATAAAGGCACTGGATTATGAGCTATCTTGTTTACAAAATGAACAAATTAAATAGGCGTGGCATGGTGCATATAGCCATAGAAGCACAGTGATGCTGTATATGCCTCAATGCAGTCACATTTGTGGCTTATTGGGGTTGTGGCTTTAAGTTACTTATTTTTGGCAACCCACCTCGTTAGAGTGAATGTCATTCCAGTTCATCTGTTCTGTTATATTTCATCAAATCTGACTAGCACTGCTTGCTATGAATTCTATCTGATGGTGTTTGCATGTTTAGGTCAAAATACAAATAGTGTCCACTTTGGAACACTGACAAGTAAAGAGCAGTTAAAAAATAATAAACAAATTAAAATTAAAAGTGTTTTGCTCAATCTGATTGGGTGGGCCTGGCTCCCCAGTGGGTGCCTACGTCCCTGGTGTGCGTGCAGGTTGTGCTGTCTGTGTGTGTGTGTGTGTGTGTGTGTGTGTGTGTGTGTGTGTGTGTGTGTGTGTGTGTGTGTGTGTGTGTGTGTGTGTGTGTGTGTGTGTGTGTGGTGTGTGTGTGGACGTGTTTAACTATACTTGTGGGGACCAGAAGTCAGTCCCTACCTGAATAGTAAAAAAACTAAAATTTGACCAACTGGAGACAAGGTCAAATGCTATTTCAAGGGGGTTAAGGTTAGATTTACTGTTAGGGTTAGAATATAATTGGGTTTAGGGTTAGGAGCTAGGTTTATTTTTATGGTTAGAGTTAGGAGCTAGGGTTAGTGTTAAGGTTAGGTTTTGGGGTTAAGGTTAGGGTTAGTTTAGGGGTTAGGGAAAATAGGATTTTGAATGGGACTGAATATGTGCCCTCACAAGGTTAGTTATGCAAGACAGTGTGTGTGGGTGTGTGCCCCACCTCATTTTGAGATCAATTAGACCTCTCCCACTGGACACAGTCAATTCAACATCTATTCCACGTTGGTACTGACCAGTGGCTGGAGGAAAATATAATTAAGCTAACAGACGCCAATGCCATTGCACAGCCACTCATGGCTGGCAGAGGAAGTGATGGAGACACGCTCAGGGACGGCCTCTCGGCCCAATCATGAAGCAATTAAGTGACGACGGGCCAACTCTGTCTCCACGGAAAGACACCAGACAGAAAGGTAGGCAGTCATGGAAGGGGGCAGAAAAGTATTCTAAGATGCAGAGAATTCTGGGTGTTGGAGTTAATCAAGCCTAAATAGATTGGGCAGTTCATTTACTGGACACCCTGAATAGGGAGCGAATTCAGATTAACATTCCCCCATTTGGTTCTTATCGGTATTGTTGTCGACTATATGCTGTCTTGATTTGGTAAATGGATAGTTCACTTTCTTGGATGTTTTTTGCTTATTTCGACTTACCTAGGCTGCTGTCATTACATTCACACCCTAGGTATGTCAAAAATTAGCACTAAAAAAAGAATGTTCCACTTTACAAGTATTATCATCTATACTGTGATTAGCATTAGCATCATCATTATCATCTATAATGTGATTTTCATTAGCATGCTAATTACCAAAATCAGGGTACCATTGGAGTCATTGTTTTCACATACATGAATGCCATAGATAAAATAAATGGTGTACCGCAAACTGTGTTTCCTCATGCGTCGTACCGCCTATTTAACAATGCTAATGGCGTAAAGCTCATTGGTTAAGCTAATTGCTAAATGCACTGCTTGGTGCGTAATAGGCTCTTCAAAGTGTCAAAATAGCTCACTGGAAAATAACATTTCACGAGTTATATGAGGCAGTAGGCTACCTACCCTTCCTCTTTCTTGGAGGCATGTTTTCGAAATCTAAACTGTCCTATTTTTATGAAGTACCTCTCTTGAGAACATGACAACTATTAAAAGAAAAACAACATTGGGCTTGTGATTCCAGTTGGACATCGTCAGATGCAGTGAAAATGTGCCAAGATTTTGAAAAACCTAGTTGTGTAGGTAGACTTTGAACAAAGAACACAGGGTGATGGGAAACAAAGTAGTGAAAAGGTTTGCCAGCCTAGCCTGTAGAGACTTGCATGTTTATACTTCCTGTATGGTTTCTACATCCTATTTGTGTTTGTATATGGGCCAGTTCGATAACACTTGCCTAGTTTTCCAGACACACTACTTGTCCCTGACTGTTTGCTGTCCAACTTTCCAAAACAAATCTAGGTCATATTTTATCCTCAGTCTTTCCTACATTTTCCCCTGTGATTGTTTATTAGGAATGGATGTAGATAGGCCACCTGTCCATTTTTCACCAGGGCCGTCTGGTTTCTAACTTCACTTCCAAGTGAAATATTGGATCTCCAATGTCCATCTCCTAATTGGTGAAATGTGGACATAATGTTTGTACAGTAAGTCTCCTGAGTGGCGCAGTGGTCTAAGACACTGCATCGCAGTGCTAACTGTGCCACTAGAGATCCTGGTTCGAATCCAGGCTCTGTCGCAGCCGGCCGCGACCGGGAGACTCATGGGCGGTGCACAATTCGTCCAGGGAGGGAATGGCCGGCAGGGATGTAGCTCAGTTGATAGAGCATGGCGTTTGCAACGCCAGGGTTGTGGGTTTGTTTCCCACGGGGGGCCAGTATAAAAAAAATATATACATATGTATTCACTAACTGTAAGTCGCTCTGGATAAGAGCGTCTGCTAAATGACGTAAATGTACACTCTTGTTGCAGATGTAGGATCTTAATTTGAGCCAGTTTACTACAGCTAGAAAATAATACTGCAGCAACTGGACATGTGGATTATAATTTTGTATGGCCTTTTAAAACCTCAAATACACTACAAGTTTTATATTTCTTGCAATGCGGGAAAGTTCTCCTGCAACAGGGTGATCAAATTAAGATCCTACATCTGTACAACTCACATTAATACATGCATCTCTTTCAAAAGCTGTCATCAGTATGTAACTAGTTTACTTTTTGGGGTGTGCATCTTTAGTTACTACTTTTTTTTAAAGGGTGGCAACCCTAATTTAGAATATCACTGAAAATGTATGCATTTGTTAAACCATACATTTCTCAATAAGGGGTTACAGTGTGCTGAAGTCCATTGTTGTATTTAATTTATCTTAAATGCATCACTCCTTTTTTAGTTCAGAAAGAAATCTGGCACATCAAATTCTTGAGATAATTGAAGTCTCATAAGTAACATGCTACAACACAGTCAACAAGTAAGCAACTGTCAAACATTGACAGCGTTTGGGGGTGAGCATTGAGTTGAGGTCTCATCAAATTTTAAAGAGGTGTTTTCTTTAATGGGCTACTCGTCATATTTTCTAAAGATATCACTCTTCTCCCCATTTGATTTTCAGTGAAGATGCAGCATAATTAAATGGTGGATGTTGTAAAAGCAGTCTTGATATGTTATCTTGCATAATACAACTTTGCCTTCAGGGAAGCCTTTGGTGCAAACCAGTCTCTGGTTTGACATATTACAAGTCACGTTCATAAAGTAACAGTTCAAGGTGTAGTAATAGACCTATAACACAATATTATGCACAACCTTCCATAAATCAATCACCAATTAAGTCATCATTTTAAAGTAATTACCCTGCTATTCTCTGATATAGGCATTGTACAATAGAATAGAATAGATTAGAGGGATGACACACCTAAACCCAGGGCTTAGCTGGCCCTGCTCCAGAGCCGGGACAGCACCACTATTTGGGTAATTGCATTAGGATACGCATGGAACTTTTACTGGCCACTCACACTTAGTCATTTTATTAACGAATGCTTGTGTGAAGGTAGCTAAGGAATCTTTTTTTTTTTTGTGACAGTCAAAGCAGTGTGAAAAAACCTAAAGGGTGTCAATACCCATTGAAACGCCATTGAAACATACTTTGTTGTCCAAACACCAGCGATAAGAGTCAAAAGGGCCATATCATAGGAACGGTTCATAAAATACTCTGTGGGCTCTGTGCCTGCAGAATCTCTGAGGAGAACAGCACATGCAGCTCTAACTGCAAAGCAGCGGTTGGATTTCAATTGAACAGCCAGCTGTTACATGAACACAGCAGCAGAAACTCTCCTGGGCGCATATTTGTTTTATGCTATCGTACCTAATTGACTACATTTTCAACCAGAGATTGACTGAAGCATGTGAAAGTCAAAAGTAGACTGCAAGCACATCGAAGTCTGGATGGTTGATCATGTTCATCCCTAGGTAACTCCTGCGGTTTCTCTGTTTCTTTCACTTCAGTGGGTGGAGAATATAACCTTAAAGCTCTGGGGAAGCATGCAGCTTATGGGAGGGGATTGGATATCTGAGTTGATGAAATGGATATCTGACAGTAATAATGTCAGTGTTTGTTATATATATATATTAATACAACGGGTGGGTCTAATCCTGAATGCTGATTGGTTAAAACCGCATTCCAGCCGGTGTCTATTCCACAAGTTGCCACCGGCTAAATCTATGACGTTAAAATGCGTATTTACTCTGTTCCATCTGACTGCAGAGTCCACTGCCTCATTAGCCCAACCAGGCAACTTATAAACTTGATCTCCACTATAAAAATCATCTAGACATTATCTCACATTTCTTTTAGACTAACATTTCGTTTTCAACAGCTGAGATTTGTATAAGCCGTGCTGTCTGTCTCTCCGACATTTGCAACGTTGTTTTAATATTGAAATTCGATCTCCTGCTGTCCCATAGTAATGAACGTGTCAGGACAAGACAGACAGGCAGGCAGCGTTTCTCAGCAAGACGAAATCATGAATCAGCTGGCATCATTTTTATGGACATATACATCTTTTAGTTGTCCGGGACAGGATTGTGTCGAGGCACACATCTGGGGAAGGTTACCAAAAAATGTCTGCAGCATTGAAGGTCCCCAAGAACACAGTGGCCTCCATCATTCTTAAATGGAAGAAGTTTGGAACCACCAAGACTCTTCATAGTGCTGGCCGCCCGGCCAAACTGAGCAATCGGGGGAGAAGGGCCTTGGTCAGGGAGGTGACCAAGAACCCGATGGTTACTCTGACAGAGCTCCAGAGTTCCTCTCTGGAGATGGGAGAATCTTCCAGAAGGACAACCATTTCTGCAGCACTCCACCAATCAGGCCTTTATGGTAGTGGCCAGACGGAAGCCACTCCTCAGTAAAAGGCACATGACAGCCCACTTGGAGTTTGCCAAAAGGCACCTAAAGGACTCTCAGACCATAAGAAACAAGATTCTCTGGTCTGATGAAACCAAGATTGAACTCTTAGGCCTGAATGATAAGCGTCACAACTGGAGGAAACCTGGCACCATCCCTACGGGGAAGTATGGTGGTGGGAGCATTATGCTGTGGGTGTGTTTTTCAGCAGCAGGGACTGGGAGACTAGTCAGGTTTGAGGGAAAGATGAATGGAGCAAAGTACAGAGAGATCCTTGATGAAAACCTGCTTCAGAGCACTCAGGACCTCAGACTGGGGTGAACGTTCACCTTCCAACAGGACAATGACCTAAGCACACAGCCAACACAACACAGGAGTGGCTTCGGGACAAGTCTCTGAATGTCCTTGAGTGGCCCAGCCAGAGCCCGGATTTGAACCCGTTTGAACATCTCTGAAAAGACCTGAAAATAGATGTGCAGTGACGCTCCTCATCCAACCTGACAGAACTTGAGAGGTTCTGCAGAGAAGAATGGGAGAAACTCGCCAAATACAGGTGTGCCAAGCTTGTAGCTTCATACCCAAGAAGACTCAAAGCTGTAATCGCTGCAAAAGGTGCTTCAACAAAGTACTCAGTAAAGGTCTGAATACTCATGTAAATGTGATATTTCAGTTTTTTATAAATTTGCTAAATATCTAAAAAACGGTTTTTGCTTTGTCATTATGGGGTATTGTGTGTAGATTGATGAGGGGAAAAAACAATTTAATCCATTTTAGAAAAAGGCTGTAACGTAACAAAATGTGGATCTATGGATTTCACATGACTTGGCAGGGGCGCAGCCATGTGTGGTCCTGGAAAGGCTCACCCACTGAGGAGCCAGGCCCACCCACTGTGGAGCCAGGCCCAGCCAATCAGAATGAGTGTTTCCCCACAAAAGGGCTTTAATACAGACAGAAATACTCCTCAGTTTCATCAGCTGGCGGGAAGGCTGGTCTCAGATGATTCCGCAGGTGAAGAAGTGGAGGTCCTGGGCTGGCTTGGTTACAAGTGGTCTGCGGTTGTGAGGCTGGTTGGACGTACTGCCAAATTCTCTAAAACGACATTGGAGGCAGCTTATGCTGGAGAAATTAACACTCAATTATCTGGCAACAGCTCTGCTGGACATTCCTGCAGTCAGTATGCCAATTGCTCACTCCTTCAAAACATCTGTGGCATTGTGTTGTGTGACAAAACTGCACATTTTAGCATGGCCTTTTATTGTCCCCAGCACAAGGTGCACCTTTGTAATAATCATGCTGTTTAATCAGCTTCTTGATATCCCACACCTATCAGGTGGATGGATTATCTTGGCAAAGGAGAAATGCTCACTAAAACAAATTTGTGCACAAAATATGAGGGAAATAAGCTTTTTATGCATTTACATTTAAGTCCTTTAGCAGACACTCTTATCCAGAGTGACTTACAGTAGTAGTGAGTGCATACATTTTCATACTTTCTTCGTACTGGTCCCCTGTGGGAATCGAACCCACAACCCTGGCGTTGCAAGCGCCATGCTCTACCAACTGAGCCACATTGGAAAATGTCTGAATCTTTTATTTCAGCTCATGAAACATGGGACCAACACTTCACATGTAGCGTTTATGTTTTTGTTCAGTGTATATATATATACAGAGCCAGTCAAAAGTTTTAGAACACCTACTCATTCCAGGGTTTTTCTTAATTTTTACTATTTTCTACATTGTAGAATAATAGTGAAGACATCAAAACTATGAAATAACACATATGGAATCATGTAGTAACCAAAAAAGTGTTAAACAAATCAAAATATATTTTATATTTGAGATTCTTCAAAGTAGCCACCCTTTGCCTTGATGACAGCTTTGCACACGCTTGGCATTCTCTCAACCAGCTTCATGAGGTAGTCACCTGGAATGCATTTCAATTAACATGTGTGCCTTCTTAAAAGTTAATTTGTGGAATTTCTTTCCTTCTTAATGCGTTTGAGCCAATCAGTTGTGTTGTGACAAGGTAGGGGGGGTATACAGAAGATAGCCCTATTTGGTAAATGACCAAGTCCATATTATGGCAAGAACAGCTCAAATAAGCAAAGGGAAACGACAGTCCGTCATTACTTTAAGACATGAAGGTCAGTCAATCCGGAAAATGTCAAGAACTTTTAAAGTTTCTTCAAGTGCAGTTGCAAAAACCATCAAGCGCTATGATGAAACTGGCTCTCATGAGGACTGCCACAGGAAAGGAAGACCCAGAGTTCCCTCTGCTGCAGATGATAAGTTCATTTGAGTTAACTGCACCTCAGACTGCAGCCCGAATAAATGCTTCACAGAGTTCAAATAACAGACACATCTCAACATCAACTGTTCAGAGGGGACTGTCTGAATCAGGCCTTCGTGGTCGAATTGCTGCAAAGAAACCACTACTAAAGGACACCAATAAGAAGAAGAGACTTGCTTGGGCCAAGAAACACGAGCAATGAACATTACACCGGTGGAAATGTGTCCTTTGGTCTGGAGTCCAAATTGGAGATTTTTGGTTCAAACTGCCGTGTCTTTGTGAGACGCGGTGTGGGTGAACGGATGATCTCCGCATGTGTATTTCCCACCATAAAACATGGAGGACGAGGTGTTATGGTGTGGGGGTGCTTTGCTGGTGACATCGTCTGTGATTTATTTACAATTGAAGGCACACTTAACCAGCATGGCTACCACAGCATTCTGCAGCGATACGCTATCCCATCTGGTTTGGGCTTAGTGGGACTATCATTTGTTTTTCAACAGGACAATGACCCAAAACACACCTCCAGGCTGTGTAAGGGCTATTTGACCAAGGAGAGTGATGGAGTGCTGCATCTGATGACCTGGCCTCCACATTCCCCCGACCTCAACCAAATTGAGATGGTTTTGGATGAGTCGGACCACAGAGTGAAGGAAAAACAGCCAACAAGTGCTCAGCACATGTGGGAACTCCTTCAAGACTGTTGGAAAAGCATTCCAAGTGAAGCTGGTTGAGAGAATGTCAAGAGTGTGCAAAGCTGTCTTCAAATGAAATTTGATTGGTCACATACAAGTGTTTATCAGATGTTATTGCGGGTGTAGCGAAATGCTTGTGTTTCTAGCTCCGACAGTGCAGTAATATCTAACACATAATATTGTAACGATCCCGGCAGTCTGAGTCGGGTCCTGTCTGTGGACTAGTTGTTCTGCTCGTGATCTCCAGTTTCCCGAGGGTTCTGGAACGCTCCGGGGAGCTCTCTTGATTTCCGCACCTGCATCCCATCAGCAATCTGCACACCTGGTCCTGATCATCACCCTTCTTAGGCTCTGGCCTAACATCCATTCCCTGCCGGATCGTTAGCCATGAACAGTAGGTTTACCAGAGTATCAGTCTTAGAGCTTCTAGCGTTAGTTTTGTTGTTTTGCACCTTGTTGGTTTGTTGTTTACTTACCTCCGTTTTGTTCCATCTGCAGTCACTCGTCCGGAACCTTCATCCAACCTCTGCCTGGTGGTCGGCGGCTGCCGAGCCATGATCGGATCAACCACTGCACCCCCAACAACTAATCAACGCCGCCCGCTCTGTTCCCTGGATTACTCAGCATCACTCTTGAATTTGTAAATAAACACTCACCTTCGTTTCAACTTACCTTGTCCTGGTCTGCTTCTGGGTTCTGGCTTTGTAACTCGTGACAGAACGATCCGGCCAGTAATGAACCCAGCGGACCTGGACTCTGTTCGCCATGCCATTACCCATCAGGAGAAGATGTTGGGCCATCATAGCACGGAGCTACAGGAGATCGCGTTGGCAGTTCGGAACCTTTCTACCGGTCTGACGGAGGTCCAGAACCAGCGCCAGTTTCCGGTG
The DNA here is from genome assembly GCF_020615455.1 of Coregonus clupeaformis. Lineage (NCBI taxonomy): Eukaryota > Metazoa > Chordata > Actinopteri > Salmoniformes > Salmonidae > Coregonus > Coregonus clupeaformis. The sequence continues at coordinate 41,444,290 of NC_059225.1, forward strand.
GAGGATCCACTACCGGTTTCACCCATCTCGCCTGCCGCGTCTGGAGCGGTGTCCTTCCGTGAGCCCAAGGTTCCGACGCCGGATAAATATGAGGGGAGCTGGGAAGATGCCGTTCTTTCCTTATGCAGTGTGGGTTAGTGTTCGATCTACAGCCCTACTCTTATGCCACAGACAAGGCTAGGATAGCCTTTGTGATTGAGTTGCTGCGTGGTCGAGCGCTGGAGTGGGCTTCAGCCGTTTGGGAACGACAAGACCCCTGCATGGCTTCATACCAGGGGTTCACGGCCGAGCTGAGGAAGCTTTTCGACCATTCCGTCCGAGGGAGGGACGCAGCTAGGCGCCTGTTTTCGCTTCACCAAGGAACTCGCTAGCGTGGCCGACTTCGTGATCGAGTTCAAGACGTTGGCTGTGGAGAGTGGGTGGAATGAGGAGTCTCTGCAAGCGGCCTTTTACCAGGGTCTGTCGGAGCAGCTCAAGGATGAGTTGATCTCCTATCCGGAGCCTAGTGACCTGGACAGCTTGGTAGCCTTGTCTATTCGGGTGGATAATCGAGTCCGAGAGCGAAGGAGGGAGAAGCAATGGGGTCCGTTCAATCGATCAGCTTCTCAGTTCCCAGTCGGGTCGGGTGGTGGACCAGAACACGTCGATCATTCTCCACCACAAAGGATTAGTGGAGAGGTCCTCTCTCCGATTCTGAACCCATGCAAGTGGGGCGGCACGGGTTAACCAAGGAGGAGCGTCAACATAGACGTAAGACCAACTGCTGCCTCTACTGTGGTAGCTCGGGACATTACATCTCCACTTGTTCCCGGCGGTCGTCAAACTGCCCGGCTCGCTAAAGTTGGGAGGACTTTTAGCGAGCCAGTTTCAACCTCTCAGTACCTCTGTCAGACCCCGTTTCCCGGCTACCCTTGTGAACAGGAATCAGAGCTTAGCGATTAACGCTTTTATCGATTCAGGTGCCGATGGAAGCTTTCTTGATGCCGAGTTGGTGGAACAGCTGGGGCTTTCCAAGGAGCAATTGCCGGAAGCCATTGAAGCGACCACTCTGAACGGCAGTAGTCTGGCACGTATCACGATGAGGACTGAACCGGTTAAGATGCTGTTGTCGGGGAATCATTCGGAGATGATTTCATTCTTCATTCTGCCGTCTTCCCATGTTCCTCTGGTCCTTGGATACCCCTGCCTGAAGGAACACAATCCCACGTTCGATTGGGTGACGGGCAAGGTAACGAGTTGGAGCCTTGATTGTCATGCTAACTGTCTCAAGACTGCCTGTCCCCATTCGGTTCCCAGTCAGGTGATTGAGGCTAAACCCCCAGATTTGTCCCTGGTTCCCGAGACATATCACGATTTGGGGGAAGTGTTCAGTAAGCAGAAGGCTCTGTCACTCCCTCCCCACCGACCATATGATTGTGCCATCAACCTGTTCCCTGGAGCTGTCTACCCCAAGGGAAGGTTATACAGTATCTCCCGCCCTGAACGTGAGGCTTTGGAGACCTACATCAAGGAGTCCCTAGCTGCTGGTCTCGTTCGTCCCTCGTCATCACCCCTGGGGGCAGGATTCTTCTTTGTGGGTAAGAAGGATGGCTCTCTTCGACCGTGTATTGATTATCGGGGGGTTGAATGACATCACGGTCAAGAACAAGTATCCCCTGCCCTTGATGAGTTCTGCCTTCGACTCCTTACAGGGTGCTACGGTGTTCACCAAGCTAGACCTACGCAATGCGTATCACATGGTCCGGATCAGAGAGGGAGACGAGTGGTTGACGGGTTTCAATACACCGATGGGTCACTTCGAGTATCAGGTGATGCCGTTTGGACTGACCAATGCTCCAGCGGTATTCCAGAGTATGGTGAACGACGTCCTGAGAGATATGATCGGTCTCTTTGTGTTTGTTTACCTGGATGACATTCTGATCTTCTCGAAGGAACCTTCCGACCACGTCCAGCATGTCCGGCAGGTTCTGCAGCGATTGTTGGAGAATCGCCTGTTCGTGAAGGCCGAGAAGTGCGAGTTTCACGCCCACACGACATCCTTTCTCGGGTACATCATCTCCAGGGGAGGGATTAGGATGGACCAGGAGAAGGTTAGAGCGGTTCTGGAATGGGCCCAGCCCGGTACGAGATTGCAGCTCCAGAGATTTTTGGGGTTTGCGAATTTCTACCGCAGATTCATCCGGGATTACAGCCGTGTGGCCGCTCCGTTAACGGCCTTGACTTCCAGTATCAGGAGCTTCAAGTGGAATCCGGAGGCGGATCGAGCGTTTCTGGATTTGAAGAGGCGATTCACCAACGCACCGATTCTCTCTCAACCGGACACGGCCCGTCAGTTCGTCGTTGAAGTGGACGCGTCTGATGTGGGAGTTGGCGCCATCCTGTCGCAGCGATGCTCCACGGACAGTAAACTCCATCCCTGCGCCTACTACTCTCGTCGCCTTTCGCCTGCGGAGAGGAATTACGATGTGGGTAACCGGGAGCTTCTCGCGGTGAAACTTGCCTTGGAGGAGTGGCGCCACTGGTTGGAGGGGCGGAGCAGCCGTTTATTGTCTGGACTGACCACAAGAATCTTGCTTACGTGCAATCGGCTAGACGTCTCAACTCCCGTCAGGCCAGGTGGTCGTTGTTTTTCGGACGATTCAATTTTTCCCTGACGTTCCGACCTGGATCTAAGAACGGCAAGGCGGACGCCTTGTCTCGGATGTTCTCCAAGACGGAGGAGAGTGGGTCCAAGACCGAGACAATTCTCCCCCGGAACTGCGTCGTGGGAGCTGTTAGGTGGAAGATTGAGGAGGAGGTGATGGCGGCTCTTCGGACGCAGCCCGGTCCCGGTAACGGTCCACCCGGTCGGTTGTTTGTGCCTGAGTCGGTTCGTCCTGCGGTCCTCAAATGGTCCCACGCCAGCAAGATGGCTTGTCACCCTGGCGTGGCTCGGACGATGGCGTTTCTTCGCAGACGTTTTTGGTGGCCTGCCATGGCCGAGGATACTCGGGGTTATGTTGCTGCCTGTCCAGTGTGTGCGCAGAATAAGAGTACCAATCGGCCCAGCTCTGGACTACTTCACCCCCTTCCTATTCCCCGGCGACCATGGTCGCATCTGGCCCTGGACTTTGTCACTGGGTTGCCCGCTTCTGAGGGGAACACGGTCGTTCTGACTATCGTGGACAGATTCAGCAAGTTCGCCCACTTTGTGCCAATTGCCAAGCTTCCCTCTGCCTCGGAGACGTCCGAGATCCTGGTTAGGGGAGGTTTTCAGGGTCCACGGGTTGCCCAGTGATATCGTTTCCGACCGTGGCCCTCAGTTTACCTCTCTGCTGTCTGGAAGTCCTTCTGTTTGGCCATTGGAGCTACAGTCAGTCTCACATCTGGTTTTCACCCCCCAATCTAATGGTCAGGCGGAGAGAGCCAACCAGAAGATGGAATCCACGCTTCGCTGCCTGGCCTCTTCCAACCCCACCTCCTGGGTCTCTCAGTTGCCTTGGGTTGAGTATGCCCACAATACTCTCCCTACATCTGCCACTGGGATGTCTCCCTTCCAGTGCCTGTATGGCTACCAACCGCCCTTGTTCCCTTCTCAGGAGAGGGAGCTCTCAGTGCCTTCTGTTCAGGCCCATATTCGTCGTTGCCACCGGACCTGGCATCGGGCCAGAAAGGCACTCCTTAGGAGTTTCGGACCGGTATCAGCTCCAGGCGAATCGTCGCCGGATCCCCGCTCCCACCTACACCATCGGAGATAGGGTCTGGTTGGCCACACGGGATCTTCCTTTACGGACTGAGTCTAGGAAGTTGTTACCGAAGTTCATTGGTCCGTTTGTGGTGGAGAAGGTGATCAATCCGGTGGCAGTTCGACTCAAACTCCCGAGGACGCTCAGAGTCCATCCCACCTTTCATGTCTCCTGCCTCAAGCCTGTTTTCCTCAGTCCTCTGTTGCCTCCTCCGCCTCCTCCTCCTCCTCCTCGGATGATCGGAGGTGGTCCTGCCTACACGGTGCGACGCATCATGGATTCCAGACGGCGGGGCCGGGGTTTCCAGTATCTCGTGGACTGGGAGGGGTATGGTCCTGAAGAGAGGAGTTGGATTCCGCGGCGACAGATCCTAGATGCTGACCTCATCCGTGACTTCTACCGCCTCCATCCTGGCGCTCCGGGAGTCCGCCCGGTGGCGTTCGTCGGAGGGGGGTACTGTAACGATCCCGGCAGTCTGAGTCGGGTCCTGTCTGTGGACTAGTTGTTCTGCTCGTGATCTCCAGTTTCCCGAGGGTTCTGGAAACGCTCCGGGGAGCTCTCTTGATTTCCGCACCTGCATCCCATCAGCAATCTGCACACCTGGTCCTGATCATCACCCTTCTTAGGCTCTGGCCTAACATCCATTCCCTGCCGGATCGTTAGCCATGAACAGTAGGTTTACCAGAGTATCAGTCTTAGAGCTTCTAGCGTTAGTTTTGTTGTTTTGCACCTTGTTGGTTTGTTGTTTACTTACCTCCGTTTTGTTCCATCTGCAGTCACTCGTCCGGAACCTTCATCCAACCTCTGCCTGGTGGTCGGCGGCTGCCGAGCCATGATCGGATCAACCACTGCACCCCCAACAACTAATCAACGCCGCCCGCTCTGTTCCCTGGATTACTCAGCATCACTCTTGAATTTGTAAATAAACACTCACCTTCGTTTCAACTTACCTTGTCCTGGTCTGCTTCTGGGTTCTGGCTTTGTAACTCGTGACAAATATACTAACAATTTCACAACATATACCCAATACACACAAATCTAAGTAAAGGAATGGAATTAAGAATATATAAATACATATATGGACGAGCAATGTCAGAGCGGCATAGACTAAGTTACAGTAGAATAGTATAGAATACAGTATGAGTTGAGTAATGCAAGATATGTAAATATTATTAAAGTGACTAGTGTTCCATTTATTAAAGTGGCCAGTGATTTTTTATCTATGTATATAGGCAGCTGCCTCTAATATGCTCGTGAAGGCTATTTAACAGTCTGATGGCCTTGAGATAGAAGCTCTTTTTCAGTCTCTCGGTCCCAGCTTTGATGCACCTGTACTGACCTCGCCTTCTGGATGATAGCAGGGTGAACAGACAGTGGCTCGGGTGGTTGTTGTCTTTGATGGTCTTTTTCGCCTTCCTGTGACATCGGGTGCTGTAGGTGTCCTGGAGGGCTGGTAGTTTGCCCCCGGTTATGCGTTGGGCAGACCGCACCACCCTCTGGAGAGCCCTGCGGTTGCGGGCGGTGCAGTTGCCATACCAGGCGGCGATACAGCCCGATAGGATGCTCTCAATTGTACATCTGTAAAAGTTTGTGAGGGTTTTAGGTGCCATGCCAAATTTCTTCAGCCTCCTGAGGTTGAAGAGGCACTCTTGTGCCTTCTTCACCACACAGTCTGTGTGGGTGGACCATTTCAGTTTGTCAGTGATTTGTACGCCGAGGAACTTGAACCCTTCCACCTTCTCCACTGCGGTCCTGTCGATGTGGATAGGGGGTTGTTCCCTCTGCTAGTTCTTGAAGTCCACGATCATCTCCTTCGTTTTGTTGACGTTGAGTGAGAGGTTATTTTCCTGGCACCACACTCCCAGAGCCCTCACCTCCTCCCTGTAGGCGGTCTCGCCCTTGTTGGTAATCAAGCCTACTACTGTTGTGTCGTCTGCAAACTTGATGATTGAGTTGGAAGCGTGCTTGGTCACGCAGTCATGGGTGAACAGGGAGTACAGGAGGGGACTGAGCACGCACCCTTGTGGGGCCCCAGTGTTGAGGATCAGCGAAATGGAGGTGTTGTTTCCTAATTTCACCATCTGGGGGCCGCCCGTCAGGAAGTCCAGGACCCAGTTGCACAGGGCGGGGTTCAGACCCAGGGCCTCGAGCTTAATGATGAGCTTGGAGGGTACTATGGTGTTGACTGCTGAGCTATAGTCAATGAACAGCATTCTTACATAGGTATTCCTCTTGTCCAGATGGGATAGGACAGTGTGCAGTGTGATGGCGATTGCATTGTCTGTGGAGCTATTGGGGCGGTAAGCAAATTGAAATGGGTCTATGGTGGCAGGTAAGGTAGAGGTGATATGATACTTGACTAGTCTCTCAAAGCACTTCATGATGACAGAAGTGAGTGCTACGGGGCGATTCATTTAGTCATTTAGTTCAGTTACCTTTGCTTTCTTGGGTACAGGGACAATGGTGGCCATCTTGAAGCATGTGGGGACAGCAGACTGGGATAGGGTGAGATTGAATATGTCCATAAACACACCAGCCAGCTGGTCTGCGCATGCTCTGAGGACGCGGCTAGGGATGCCGCGACTCCACTTTGTCCCTATACTGACGTTTTGCCTGTTTGATTGCCTTGCGGAGGGAATAACTACACTGTTTGCATTCTGCCATATTCCCAGTCACCTTGCCATGGTTAAATGCAGTGGTTCGCGCTTTCAGTTTTGCATATCCACGGTTTCTGGTTAGGGTAGGTTTTAATATTTTTTTATTTTTTTATTTCACCTTTATTTAACCAGGTAAGCCAGTTGAGAACAGGTTCTCATTTACAACTGCGACCTGGCCAAGATAAAGCAAAGTAGTGCAATAAAAACAACACAGAGTTACATATGGGGTAAAAAAAAACATAAAGTAAGAAATACAACAGAAAATATATATACAGTGTGTGCAAATGTAGCAAGTTATGGAGGTAAGGCAATAAATAGGCTATAGTGCAGAATAATTACAATAGTATTAACACTGGAATGCTAGATGTGCAAGAGATTATGTGCAAATAGAGATACTGGGGTGCAAAAGAGCAAAATAAATAACAATATAGGGATGAGGTAGTTGGGTGGGCTAATTTCAGATGGGCTGTGTACAGGTGCAGTGATCGGTAAGGTGCTCTGACAACTGATGCTTAAAGTTATTGAGGGAGATAAGAGTCTCCAGCTTCAGAGATTTTTGCAATTCTTTCCAGTCATTGGCAGCAGAGAACTGGAAGGAATGGCGGCCAAAGGAGGTGTTGGCTTTGGGAATGACCAGTGAGATATACCTGCTGGAGCGCAGACTACGGGTGGGTGCTGCTATGGTGACCAATGAGCTAAGATAAGGCGGGGATTTGCCTAGCAGTGATTTATAGATGGCCTGGAGCCAGTGGGTTTGACGACGGACATGTAGTGAGGACCAGCCAACAAGAGCGTACAGGTCACAGTGGTGGGTAGTGTATGGGGCTTTGGAGACAAAACGGATGGCACTGTGATAGATTACATCCAATTTGCTGAGTAGAGTGTTGGAGGCTATTTTGTAAATGACATCGCCGAAGTCAAGGATCGGTAGGATAGTCAGTTTTACGAGGGCATGTTTGGCAGCATGAGTGAAGGAGGCTTTGTTGCGAAATAGTAGTCACAGTGGGTACAACATCTCCTATGCACTTCCTGATAAACTCAGTCACCGTATCAGTATATATGTCAATATTATTCTCTGAAGCTACCCGTAACATATCCCAGTCCATGTGATCAAAACAATCTTGAAGAGTGGATTCTGATTGGTCAGACCAGCGTTGAATAATCCTTAGCACAGGACTTCCTGTTTGAGTTTCTGCCTATAGGAAAGGAGGAGCAAAATGGAGTCGTGGTCAGATTTTCCGAAAGGAGGGCGGGGGAGGGCCTTGTATGCATCCCGGAAGTTGGAGTAGCAGTGGTCGAGTGTTTTAGCAGCGCGAGCACTACAGTCGATGTGTTGATAGAACTTCGGCAACCTTTTCCTCAAATTTGCTTTGTTAAAATCCCCAGCTACAATAAATGCAGCCTCAGGATATGTAGTTTCTAGTTTGCATAGAGTCCAGTGAAGTTCTTTGAGGGCTGTCGTGGTATCGGCTTGAGGGGGGATATAAACTGCAGTGACTATAACCAAATAAAATTATTTTGGGAGATAATACGGTCAGCATTTGATTGTGAGGTATTCTAGGTCGGGTGAACAAAAGGACTGTATGTTATCACAATTACACCATGAGTCGTTAATCATAAAACATACACCTCCGCCCTTCTGCTTCCCGGAAATATATTTATTCGTGTCTGCACAATCAACTGAGAACCCAACTGGCTGGACAGACTCAGACAGTATATCCCAAGAGAGCCATGTTTCCGTGAAACAGAGTTTGTTACAATCCCTGATGTCTCTGGAAAGAAACCCTCACCCTGAGCTCGTCAACTTTGTTATCCAGAGACTGAACATTAGAGAGTAATATCCTCGGAAGCGGTGGGTGGTGGACTAAGTCGGACTAGAAGGCTGCTCCGAGTACCTCTCCTCCGGCGTTGTTTTGGGTTGGCCTCTGGAATCAGTTCAATTGCCCTGGGGGGTGCGAACAAAGGATCCGCTTTGGGAAAGAAGGCAAATGGTGGCTGTTTGAAGAATCTCAAATATAAAATATATTTAGATTTGTTTAACAATTTTTGGGTTACTACATGATTCCAAATGTGTTATTTCATAGTTTTGATGTATTCACTATTATTGTACAATGTAGAAAATAGTAAAAATAAAGAAAAACCCTTGAATGAGTAGGTGCTCTAAAACCTTTGACCGGTAGTGTATATTTTTTTATACCTAAAGGGGTCCTAAAATTCCAAATCAAAAAGCTAAATGATCCATACTATGACCATCTTAAAACAATTACATAATGCCAGCTTAGAACCCCCCCCCCCAACGGCTTAGACGTTTAAGAATTAAAGCTCTATCCCCATCTTGCTCTCTTCTCTCACTTGTCCTCTATCATTTCCTATTTATCTCTCTCCCATGGTCTCTGTTGTGTATTTCTCTCTCTCATTTGTCATTCAGATGACCCGTTCGGTTCCTCTGGAGATGTCCCCTGTGGATACCCTATTCTCTCATTCCCAATGAAGACATTGACCCCTTTGATGGCTCTGTACAGCTCTTAAAAAAGTATATATTTATTCAAATGGGGGCGAGCCTTTGTAAAAGCCGGTACTCGGATCAATGCACATACAGTGCATTCGGAAATTATTCAGACCCCTTGACTTTTTCAACATGTTGTTACATTACAGCCTTACTCTAAAATGGAATAAATTGTTTTTTTCCCTCATCAATCTACACATAATACCCCATCATGATAAAGCAAAAACAGTTTTTTTGAAATGTTAGCAAATGTATAAAAAATTACTAACTGAAATATGACATTTACATAAGTATTCAGACCCTTTACTCAGTAATTGTTGAAGCACCTTTGGCAGCGATTACAGCCTCGATTCTTCTTGGGTATGACGCTACAAGCCTGGCACACCTGTAATTGGGAAGTTTCTCCCATTCTTCTCTGCACATCCTCTCAAGCTATGTCAGGTTAGATGGGGAGCATTGCTGCATAGCTATTTTCAGGTCTCTCCAGAGATGTTAGTTCGGGTTCAAGTCTGGGCTCTGGCTGGGTCACTCAAGGACATTCATAGACTTGTCCCGAAGCTACTCCTGCGTTGTCTTGGCTGTGTGCTTAGGGTCGTTGTCCTGTTGGAAGGTGAACCTTTGACCCAGTCTGAGGTCCTGAGCACTCTGGATGCATATTTTCATCAAGGATCTCTCTATGCTTTGCTCCGTTCATCTTTCCTTCTATCCTAACTAGTCTCCCAGTCCCTGCCGCTGAAAAACATCCCCATAGCATGATGCTGCCACCACCATGCTTCACTGTAGGGATGGTATTGGCCAGGTGATGAGTGGTGCCTGGTTTCCTCCAGACATGACGCTTGACATTCAGGCCAAAGAATTCAATCTTGGTTTCATCAGACCAGAGAATCTTGTTTCTCATGGTCTGAGAGTCCTTTAGGTGCCTTTTGGATAACTCCAAGCGGGCTGTCATGTGCCTTTCACTGAGGATTGGCCACTCTACCATAAAGGCCTGATTGGTGGAGTGCTGCAGAGATGGTTGTCGTTCTGGAAGGTTCTCCCATCTCCACAGAGGAACTCTGGAGCTCTGTCAGAGTGACCATCAGGTTTTTGGTCACCTCCCTGACCAAGGCCCTTCTCCACCGATTGCTCAGTTTGGCCAGGCGGCCAGCTCTAGGAAGAGTCTTGGTGGTTCCAAACTTCTTCCATTTAAGAATGATAGAGACCACTGTGTTCTTGGGGACCTTCCATTACATTTTTTGTTAACCTTTCCCCAGATCTGTGCCTCGACACAATCGCGTCTCGGAGCTCTACGGACAATTCCTTCGACCTCATGGCTTGGTTTTTGCTCTGACATGCACTGTGGGACCTTATATAGACAGGTATGTGCCTTTCCAAATCATGTCTAATCAATTGAATTTACCACAGGTGGACTCTAATCAAGTTGTAGAACCATCTTAAGGTTGATCAATGGGAAACAGGATGCACCTGAGATCAATTTCGAGTCTCATAGCAAAGGGTCTGAATACTTATTTAAATAAGTTATTTCTGTTTTTTATTTTTTATAATTTTGCAAACATTTCTAAAATTCTGTTTTCACTTTGTCATTATGGGGTATTTTTTGTAGATTGATGAAGGAAAAAATGTAATTTAATCTGTTTTAGTATAAGGCTGTAACGTTACAAAATGTGGAAAAGGTTAAGGGGTCTGAATACTTTCCAAATGCACTGTAATTGTATGTGTAGGGTTAGAGATGAGGAAGTCATTCAAAAATCATGTTACACACTATTATTGCACACGGAGTGAGTCCATGCAACTTATTATGTAACTTTTTAAGCACATGTTTACTCCTGAACTTATTTAGGCTTGCCATAACAAAGGGGTTGAATACTTATCGACTCAAGACATTTCAGCTTTTCATTTTTAATTAAATCTTTTGAAAAACATTATTCCCCCTTGACATTATGGGGTATTGTGTGTAGGTCAGTGACCAACAAATCTACATGTAATCAATTTTAAATTCAGGCTGTAACATAACAAAATGTGGAAAAAGTCAAGGTGTGAATACTTTCTGAAGGCACTGTATGTCAAACACACATCCCCAGTGACTGACAACCTTTTGTGTTTCTTTGACGGAGGGACATGTTGTCGAATCGAATGTGTCAACACTGGGATGGCAATGGTATAAAATGCTCTGTCCACATGGGTGGCGCATACTGTAATGTGAATCAGCCACCGATCTATGCAGGGCATCAAGGCAAGCTATGTGCCACACATTTGTAAGCTGTGTTAGAGGGTGAACAGCTGGCAATACCCAGTACCATATAATACTCACCATACACTGCTATAACCTCCCCTCCCCATTTTTATAATGACAATAAAATCAGAAATAACTACAGTTGATGCTTTCAATGACACTAATGTGTAACGATAATGGACTGTATTTAAGAAATGTTTTATGTCACCTTTCACTCGGTGGAACTCTCAAATTCGTAAATGTGTTCTTTAGCACTTTAGAGACCCAATGCTGAGCCCTTGTCTATAGTTGTTGACATATGAAACATTTGTATGCCAGTCTCCAGAATGGCACTCCATCAACACAGAAATATTCCCAAACACTGTTGTGAGTATTGAATAAGAGGCCATCACCGACTACACAACATGCAGACCCCAGTTAACTTGACTTCATTCACTCTGGCAAAAGAGAAACACAAGGGTGGGTAGGGGAGTGAACTGACCCCATCTTCTGCCATGTATTTTTTAGGTGCGATTGCCATAAAGTCAATACGATCAATCGCTAATGGCCTCTTCCCCTTTGATGGCCTCTGTTTAATCAGAGTAAGAGCCGGGGCCAGCCTCCCGCCCGGTCACGGCCATTAATATGCCCTCTTCCGTTCAATTTTTTTTTTTTTTCATTGCCGCTCTGGCAGCCGGCCGGCAATCACGCAGCTGATTGAGCCCTGCTCAATACTAAACCAGTAAGGGGGGGCGAGATGAATGACCCTTGGCTCGGCGGGCCAATTCATACCACCAAAGCCGAGCCCCAACATCTGTACTTCCTCCGGTAATATACACCAAAATACCTTTTTACAATTCGAGTAATGTTGGGAAGTAGGTCCAGCTCTCATATTCCACATTTGTCTTCATCATTCAATTATATCTTATGTTCTTTGTGTTCTAGGAAATGGTGGGAAACTTAATAATATTTTAAGTTAAGCAGCTTCCCTTTTTCGGAAATGTGGGGTTCCTCAGGGATCGGTATCGTGCCCACTCCACATTTAGTTCTGGTCGAGAACCGTTGGATCAAAAACAGCTGTCAGGCTTCCCGTTCCTTAGAAGAATGTCCCCCCTACCCCTTAAAGTCATTAGCTATAGCCGGTCTACTCGTTCATGCTGGCCCTTTAGAATGGGCCAGTGACCTGGCTGTTGGGTTACTGCTCTCAGGCCATGTTAGAGCCGTCACACTGCATAGAACCAGCCATCAGTTCCAGGGTCAGTGACCAGGGCTATTCCATTCCATTACTTACTGCTGCTGAGGGGGACAGACAGACACAGTACAGTAACAGTCACAGCTAAGCATTTTAACCGAAAGCCTGTCAGAGCTATACATGTATAGTACCTGTATGGTCATTGTATAGCATAATGAGAGCTTCAGTTCCTGTGGGTCCCCTGTCTGTACTATCCTGTACTATTGTGTGTGTGTGTGTGTGTGGGTCTAGTTGTGCGTGTGTGTGTCTGATCCATGTCAGCAAGGTATCCAAATAGTTACATTCCCTTTATTCCCACCTGAGCAGAGCAGTAGGCCATCTTAGTATGCATACCTATAATGAAATGGTTTTCCTCCCCTGTCATTCAAGGGCTTTTCCCACGGGCATTCACCGTCTGTATCCTCCAATACATGACAGTTTAATCGGGCGGTTCATTATTACACAAGCTAGAATGTTAGATTGTAACATGAGCCGTTTCATAGCAAAGTGTCACTGTCCCTATCAATCGAGAGTTTAGATACAGGTTATTTCCGGAATTCTTCAAGCTTGCCATTCATTCACAAAAAAACATCTGATCGATTTCAATTCAAATTGGACATCAACATCCACCACTCCTCGCCTAAGCAAAAACCGTACAACTTAAGAAACCCTCTGATAAGTCTGTGTCTGCTTGATTTTTGATTGGTATCGAATGGCAAATAGGAAGTGAGCCAAACTCACTTCCTGCCAATGGCACTGGTTGAGCTGTGTCTGCCCACTTCGCTTCGTTTTAGATGCTATTACAGCTATCACAGCAAGGGGAAAACGTATCTCTCCAAGTGCTTTAGGGTCAGCAAATTTCGTATTAGCAATAAACAAGAGTGTCGGTGCAGCGCTATATTGACAACAACGCTGTCCAATGGGTGAATTCATTACCCTGGCCCTGTTACACTGCCAGCCCTCCTTGTTTAGTCTTCATTTAGTTTTCTTTCTACCTCTATTTCTATCTTTTTACCTACCAACAAGCAAGGTCAGGAAATGGCTGGGGAAAAATGGAGTGGGGGGGCAGGGGCCAGAATGAGCCTGGCCTGAGGGCCGATTCCATGGACAAATGCAAGCAAGCAAGGTCATCCCCAAAGTTGTCCAGCTGGCAGTAGTGGTGAAATGCAGAGGTTTTTGATTTTGCCATGTTGCACTGCTGATGTGGCTGTGCCGACTCGTCATGTTCTACTGTTCCAGCAGGCCAAATGACGAAAGGTATCCAGCTGCCTCAAAGCACCCCACTGCTCCTTAGTGGACATTATACCCAGGACTGTTTTAAATTCAAACCTGCTTGTCGTTTAGCCCTGAAGCTATTCAAATATTTGGACAGAAGGTCCCTTGGTTAATTAAAATGATGACTGGGATATGAATTGCAAGAGGTGGTGGGCATGGGTAAATTCTAGTTGAATAGTAGTGTTCAATGACATGTCCTGCTCTCCACTGTTGGTGTACTATGCTGTAGTAATGACCATGGTACTTGCCTACGGAGCAGCAAGAAGAACTGCCCCTCCCTAACATCAGGCTATGCTTAAATCCTACACCCCAACCCAAGCAATCCGTTCGGCCACCTCTGGTCTATTGGTCCTCCCACCCCGAAAGCATCTGAAATCCTACCTCGTCAAAAATCCCACAGCACCCTTGCACCCCCTTCTCACACGACCCCCCCCCCCCATTCCAAAAGAAGAATGCCTTTCCTGAACTAACACTCGCACTTTACTTTTATTTGTATTTTATTTGTATTTATTTGTATTTATTTTTTCCCTTACTAGCTCTGACTTTGCTGATAGGTACTTTATTGATGAAAAATATACTTACTGTGGTTGTCCCACCTAGCTATCTTAAGACGGATTCACTAACCAAGTACCTCTGGTAAAGAGTGTCTGCCCAATGACTAAAATAAAAAAATAAAAATGTAGTGTGTCCTTACACTGACAATGACTGTCCTCAAATGGTTCACATAGTGACAAAGCCTCTAGAATACCATTTAAAAGGCAAACAGGGAAAACTACATAAATACTAAATGTATTTGTCTATTGAAGGAGTTGCCATACAGCGAGACATGAATATTGGATCGGTAAACAGCAAGCAAAGTAAATAGCTATCCCTCTTAGATAATACAATTTTTGACATTACATCAATGAAAATGGGTGGCAACAAATAATGAATGGAACAACAAATAAACACCGGGAGACCTTGATTTCTTTTTTACCAATCACAACATGCAAACACTGCATCTCATTTAGACAATTATGTGCTAGCATATTTCTGCCCGAATAATCTGTGCTATCAAGTATGGTGTGGGAAGCCTAATGCTTAATGCCTAACGCACTGAATTGAAACTTCTTGACTGAAAACGAGGAATAAGAACAACAGCGAAAGGTCCCGACTCCATCAAACCTCTCCACGCTGAATGCTCAAGCCGAGAAGGTAAACCAACTGTTTCGGAGACATCGGAGAGTGAGTACAAAAACAGCCGTGGCTGTGCTACTCTATTCAGTCTCAATGACCCAGAGCGAAGGGTTCCTCCTCGATCCTATCAACCTTTCCACTCCGCTGAGCACATTGGGGCACGCTCTCAGGCGCACCCACTGATCAGATAATTCCAAACAGCCCCTCTAGCTCTTCCAGTGCCATTACTCGCCACACCACTCTCCCTTCTGAAGCCTCATCTCTGCCCTAACCCCCCCAATCTACGCCTTTCACAGCTGGGGCTCACTCCACGGGTCTGATGGTGCAGTGGAGCGATGGGCGAACTGTTACGCTCCGTGCCCGTCTCTTAACTATGAGGTGTGTGTTTAAGAGAGGGGATCGGACGAGGAAAGGGAATTATTGTAGAAACTTTCTCCAAAAGCTTCAGAAGCTCCACCGTGCCGCTACTTCTTCCCTCTTTCATGGCGAATCATATCCTATTATAAGTGGGTTTTGTCCAGTGACAAGGATACGGCGCACATCACTCCCCGCTCCTGGACAATCTTATTACGGATAATAAAAGGAGCCAGGGATGTTTGGGATGTGGCCTGAGAGCACTCAGGGGATCCGTCCTAAATGGCACCCTATTCCCTATTTAGTGCACTTCTTTTGACGAGCGCCCATAGGGCTCTGGTCAAAAGTAGTGCACTATATAGGGAATAAGGTGCCATTTGGTGACTCACCCTCTGTGCTCCAGGCTAGAGGCAGTGAGGGAGGATGTATAAATGGGATCTAAAGCGATCCGCATCATCATCAGCCGGCTATTTTCTCCCCCTGCACATCCTCTTGTTCATGCCTGATAACGGGCGTCATGAGAGGGTGTTAATTGTGACTACCAGTACCCACACTCGCTGATTGTGCTAGCTATTACCACACGACCACACACACTAATTGTGCTAATTGTGACTACAATCACATGCACACACATACAAACACACACACTGCTCACAAAATGACATCAGCAAAGAAATAGGTTTATTGATGTCCTACCACCTTTGGAAGGACCTGGGTGTGTTTATCCATTAAGCCACATAGATATAGATTGTAAGTAAGTCTGTGTGATATTCTGACTCAACCATTATCCATGTGGGTGAGAGGAACTTGATGTACTGTATTACGCCAAAGTTGGGCAAATAGGACTAATCCGTTGATGGAAGATGGACAACTGAGATGATTGTCCGTCAAAAAAATCACAATATGTCTGCCTTTGTGCCGTATGTACTCATCCCGAAATAGTTGACTTGAGTTTAATTTGACGTTCAAAAACCGACAATTATTGAATGTATATACGATTGAATCCGTGTTCATGAGTCTGTGTGGCCATAGCCTAAGGATTAGCACAGCAATAGGTGTAGTGTGCTCTCCACATTAATAGCACATGTGAATCCTTATTGAGTACAATTCATTTTACCTCATGTTTCAGTTACAGCCGAGTCTCAAGGATGGAATAAACTGACAATTGGTGGAAAGAACTTCTTCCTTCCCATGTTTTGAAAAGGTTGCTTCTTGGTAGGTAGATTTTACATCATAGCACTTGAATTAAAACATGCAATCAAAATATGGTACATGCACTGAAAATCTCTTTCCTAGGTCTCGTTCCAACAGGAATGTAGAAAATGTCACACATTTCTCACTGTGACACCACTGTTGCCCATTATGGCAGAGCAGAGAAACCTAGGTCTGCGTTAATGTCATGGCATTCCAAATTCCACAACACAGACACACCAAGTATCTCCACCAATGTAACTCACACATAAACACTCTCCGACTTCCTACACGTTGCACGTAACCTATTCCCTGAGCATTGTAAAGTGGAGCATCTCTGAAAAAAGGAGGAGTGGTTGCATAAATAAGCAATTGATGTGTGCCTCTTTCTCCGTAATTAGCATTAAGCTAAAACTCCCGTGCCCTAGCTTCCATATGCACTGCGCCATTCATCAAAAAAGCTGTTTGAGGTTCTAAAAGAACAAACAAAAAAAGTGACATAAATAACTAAAACATCAGGGAAAGGAGACAGAGGCGACCAGCAGACCACACAAGTGGCTAGAACAACAGCAATGTCACCTTGAATTAAATTATGTCATCATATCAAATAATGGCCCCGGTATTAAACGGAAGTGCGGTGATTTAACATAATTAGGCGCCTGCACCACGTCAAGGTGTTTATCAATACACCATCCTTTTTGGCAAGTGTAATGATGTCATGTCATAGTATTGTGTGGACAAGGGAAGAGTTAGGGGATAATTGACTCGGTTCCACTGAGTCTGCATTCCTTATGTCAAATGAGATTGCTGATGTTTAGAATAGCATGATGGATGGACAGGATATATGACTTGGGGTAAAAAGTAATAACATCAAAGAATGGGAGTGCTCATTGACGATGGCCAGATGGGGTTGAAGAAATATGTAACCAAGAGTATAAAAGCTGTGAGATTTGTGTGTATGGGCAGTTCAACTGACAATGGTGCAAGGCTATGTCCATTTGTTAGATGAAACCACGAGCTCGTGATCCAATAAATACTTGGAATAAAATCTCCACAGAAAATCTAACTAAATTCTTGCATCTTGAACTTCTCAATACCAGAAACTCATCATAACAGCAAGATTTTCCAGTTTTCCAGTTTTCCCTGATAATATTTTCTGCAAGGTTGCTTGCGAAGCAGCATAAGTAGCGTAGCATAAGTGTGCATACATTTAGAGCATTCCAATCCTGGGATGTATTTTTTGCAATCTCTTCCAAGCTCCATGGAGACACCACCAATGAAAATTAGCAATAATGGATCATAAACAGAAATGTTTCAAACGTTTTGAAACCAGGACAGAAAGCCTAATGATTTTGTTATTCCTCTTGCTGCTTTTGTCACGAGGAGGAGTGAGTGGTCTGATTGCACTGGCCGTGGCAGGTTCAAGGGTCGCCTCATTAATATGCATTCATTTCAGTGGAGGCTGCTGAGGGGAGGACGGCTATTAATAAATGGCTGGAACTGAGCGAATGGAATGGAATCAAACCATGTGTTTGATGTATTTGATACCATTCCACTGATTCTGCTCCAGCCATTGCCACAAGCACATCCTCCCCAATTAAGGTGCCACCAACCTCCAGTGATTCATTTCATCCACCTGGACCTATCAGAGGGTGGCTCTGGAAATCGCATATTTCATAATACTGGGCCCTTTGAATTTAAAAGGGTGGGAGAGGGGGCCTCATCTGAATCACTTTATAAGTACAGCAGAAAAGAAAAGCCTGTAAGGATGTGAATAAATAGAGACTCACGACTGTAAATGACTGTAATTAAGCAATCAGAATTCGTTTGGCAATGGTTCACTGGAAGTCAGTCAATCAGGACTGATTTTCTTGCCCACACGAAATGACAACAGCTCTCAAGGTGTTGATGATTGGCCGGAAATGTAACATTATGCTAGTTGTATGTATGCCATTCCCAAGGAGGCATGATGCAATCACACACATGTACATGTCACCGATGGCAAATGTCCTAAAATGCTTTTATTAACTCAACTATCATTATGAATGGTCTTGATGTCATATGTACTTTCTAATGTGATGGGGGAACATGTATGGGGCAAGAGTGATACAAAAATGAAGCCCACTTGATCTAGCTCAATACAACTTACCCACTGGGCACAGACGTTAGTTCAATGTCTATTCCACGTTGGTTCAATGTAATTTCATAGAAAGGATGTGGAAACAATGTTGATTCAACCAGTGTGTGCCCAGTGGGTATTGATCAAGGACTGAACAAGCAAACACCCTTGGGAAATGAGTGGGGCGAGACAGGGTGACACTGTCACTTGTAATTGGGCAACTCCTTGAGTTCCCATTGATTATTTGAGATACATAAATAATGAACTGCTGTGTCTTTTTGACTTCCCATCGACTTTCCCATTAGCAGCTGATTGATACAAGCTTTAAATGTCAAGAGTGTCATTGATTGCATTGTGGCGGTCCCCTGTCCTCAGTGACACGGGTCTGCATTGTCACTTTATGTGTGGCTTTGCAGCCTTCCACTTGGCTGGGTGAGTCAACGTTGTCATAGCAACGTTCTCTGAACGTTGTGGGAAAGTTATTTTTCAAATAACCAAATGAGAAGTTTAGGGAACGTTATAGAAACGTGCTGCGCTAGCTGGGTTGGGTCTGCATTGTCACTTTGTGTGGCTTTGCAGCCTTCCGCCTGGCTGGGTGAATCAACACCAGTCAGACATGCAGAAAACATCCCTCAACATAAAAATAACTGCACAGCCCTTTGTAATCAAATGTTATAACCTAAATCAAACATTTGTCGAAACGTGTAGTTATTTTCTCATCTACTGTAAATATGCCATACACCTCCTGGTATTGTGACACTCTTGACCTGTCAGTGGCTTACTAGTACAGGATGCTTCTTTCCACCCACATACACATCCCTCGTTGGAAAGGTCATGCGAAACCAAGCATTATCCACCATCGAAGAGGTAAATGTGAGAAATAATTAGCTTGGAATGAAATATGAGTGATTCCCGAGAGTACTTGGCTTGATGACGCATACATATGGACTCTCTCAATGTACAGTATGGATTCATTTCTATAATGTTTGACCAACAGAAAACAGTGTTTACCTGTTGTCTCAAAATGGACCAGAGGAAGGGTAGTTCGGCAAGCGAAAGGTAAAAAAGTTGAAAACAAGGTTTCTGAGATTACTGGGTAGGTGTAAGCATTAGCTCCATCTTGTTTCCACCACATTACTTTCACATACTCAGTCCTATCAGATCCATGAAGGAGAGTGTACGAGGGCAGAGGGGAGGGAACATCTTCCTAGAATGAAACGCTGCCCAAGTGTTTCAACAGTATCTTGTGCAGAATTGTGTAAGACTGAAATATTTAGATTTTGGTGGGCTGAAACTCAGACTTAATCCTCACAAGTCGGATGTTTACATACACCTTAGCCAACTACATTTAAACTCAGTTTTTCACAATTCCTGACATTTAATCCTAGTAATAATTCCCTGTCTTAGGTCAGTTAGGATCACCACTTTATTTTAAGAATGTGAAATATCAGAATGATAGTAGAGAGAATTATTTATTTCAGCTTTTATTTATTTCATCACATTCCCAGTGGGTCAGAAGTTTACATACACTCAATTAGTATTTGGTAGCATTGTTTAACTTGGGTCAAACGTTTCGGGTAGCCTTCCACAAGCTTCCCACAATATGTTGGGTGAATTTTGGCCCCTTCCTCCTGACAGAGCTGTTGTAACTGAGTCAGGTTTGTAGGCCTCCTTGCTCGCACACGCTTTTTCAGTTCTGCCCACAAATGTTCTATAGGATTGAGGTCAAGGCTTTGTGATGGCCACTCCAATACCTTGACTTTGTTATCCTTAAGCAATTTTGCCACAACTTTGGAAGTATGCTTGGGGTCATTGTCCATTTGGAAGACCCATTTGCGACCAAGCTTTAACTTCCTGACTGATGTCTTGAGATGTTGCTTCAATATATCCACATAATTTTCCTTCCTCATGATGCCATCTATTTTGTGAAGTGCACTAGTCCCTCCTGCAGCAAAGCACCCCCACAGCATGATGCTGCCACCCCCGTGCTTCACGGTGGGATGGTGTTCTTCGGCTTGCAAGCGTCCCCCTTTTTCCTCCAAACATAACGATGGTCATTATGGCCAAACAGTTCTATTTTTGTTTCATCAGACCAGAGAACATTTCTCAAAAAAGTATGATCTTTGTCCCCATGTGCAGTTGCAAACCGTAGTCTGACTTTTTTATGGCGGTTTTGGAGCAGTGGCTTCTTCCTTGATGAGCGGCCTTTCAGGTTATGTCGATATAGGACTCGTTTTACTGTGGATATAGATACTTTTGTACCTGTTTCCTCCAGCATCTTCACAAGGTCCTTTGCTGTTGTTCTGGGATTGATTTGCACTTTTCGCACCAAAGTATGTTCATCTCTAGGAGACAGAACGCGTCTCCTTCCTGAGCGGTATGACGACTGCGTGGTCCAATGGTGTTTATACTTGCGTACTATTGTTTGTACAGATGAACGTGGTATTTCAGCCGTTTGGAAATTGCTCCCAAGGATGAACCAGACTTGTGGAGGTCTACAATTTTTTTTCTGAGGTCTTGACTGATTTCGTTTGATTTTCCCATGATGTCAAGCAAAGAGGCACTGAGTTTGAAGGTATGCCTTGAAATACATCCACAGATACACCTCCAATTGACTCAAATTATGTCAATTAGCCTATCAGAAGTTTCTAAAGCCATGACATCATTTATTTATCATTTAAGTAGATGTCCTAACTGACTTACCAAAACTAAAGTTTGTTAACAAGACATTTGTGGAGTGTTGATGACTCCAACCTATTCTTCCGACTTCAATTGTAGGTCATCCTCAGGATTATGTTTCTCAAATAAATAAGAATACCCCGGTGGCAAAGGAGGGCAATAAGCGCAAACATCGAGAAATGAATCCATGCTGTACACTGAGGAAGTCCTTGTGAGTGTGTCATCAAACCAAGTGCTCTCGGCAATTACTCTTATTTCATTCCAACCATATTATTTCTCACATGTACCTCTTCGATGGTGGATAATACTTGGTTTCGGAACTTTTCCCTCTAGGCTGTGAATATGTGGGCAGGCTTTGTCATTTTGTACTAATATGGCAATGACAGGTTTAGACATCAGGAGGTGTTTTTAGAACATTGCAGGGTTCACGAAGTAGGGGTCAGCTCTGGTTTGCTCTTGTAATCACAAGATACTATAACGATCCCACTTCTCACAACAATATAGATATAAGAGCTATATATTCATAGTAGTGGGACCCTTATAGTATATTCTGATTACAATAGAACACAGGGCATAAGCAAACCAGAGTTGACCCCTACTTTGTTAACCCTGCGATGAAAATGGGCCGTCATGGTGGATGTAGCAGTGAGGAGGATCCCACTTCTGAAACCAGTAGCTACAATCAGAGCTAAACACAGTATACAGTATGTCTCTTATTGTAACTGCTGGTGACAGTGCGCTTTAGATCTGAATATGGAGGTGTGGGATTGGTTGGTTCAAATGGGACAATTATTTTGGGTGAAGAGGGAAGGTTTCTGACAATCAAGTCGGCTAAGAATGTATGGAAACACTCGACAAGGGGGAACTGTGCTATCAGTCTTAGATGAAGCCAGTCAAACAGTTTGCTTATCTGACAGGTTCGGTTGCATTTTTGTAGGCAAGCCTCCCTCATCAAAGCGATTAAACAATTATGCTAATTACAGTGCACTGAAGAAATGGGGAAGCACCCTCGAGTATTGAGTACTAAGCATTCACCAAGATAACTGCTTAATTTGTGCTTGACCAAAATAAATGACACAGTGTGTCTTATGTTCAGGGAATTGATAAGGCCTTTTAGGCAGGTTTAGAAGACTAAATAAACTAATTGAGGCTTTTATAACTTAAATAGCAGTACATGAACTTTGACAAAGAGATTTTTCAGAGTTATTACTGCATACAGTATAATACAATACCTTAATGTATGGTCATATTGTAGACTAGATGGGCCATAACTTTGATTTGGAAGGTATGTAAAGTCAATGTGGTCAAAATTAACAGGGGGGAAGAAGAAAAGCATTAGTAACTATTTCATTACCAACATGGAAACAACGTCAATGAAATCTAATATAGATACTGTATAATGTTTAATACAGCAATAATCTCAGCTCTCATTGTAGTCTTTTGGTGAACCCCAACCTATTCACCGGGGTACCTGCCCCCACTACTCTTGCTCAATATTATCTGTCTCATCTAAAACTGTTAAGTCAATCTAACAAAACGATTCTGAGGTAAGTCGATCTAATATTTCATCATTTAGAAAAAGTTATATATACAATCTGATTAAGTTAGATCTATAAACATACATACATACACGGCCAAAAGTATGTGGACACCTGCTCGTCGAGAATCTCATTCCAAAATCATGGGCATCAATATGGAGATGGTTCCCCCTTTGCTGCTATAACAGTCTCCACTCTTCTGGGAAGGCTTTCCACTAGATGTTGGAACATTGCTGCGGAAACTTGCTTCCATTCAGCCACAAGAGCATTAGTGAGGTCGGGCACTGATGTTGGACGATTAGGCCTGGCTCGCAGTCGGCGTTCCATTTCATCCCATAGGTGTTCGATGGGGTTGAGGTCAGGGCTCTGTGCAGGCCAGTCAAGTTCTTCCACACCAATCTCGACAAACCATTTCTGTATGGACCTCGCTTTGTGCACTGGGGCATTGTCATGCTGAAACAGGAATGGGCCTACCCCAAGTTGTTGCCACAAAGTTGGAAGCACAGAATCGTCTAGAATGACATTGTATGCTGTAGCGTTAAGAATTCCCTTCACTGGAACTAAGGGGACTAGCCCGAACCATGAAAAACAGCCCCAGACCATTATTCCTCCTCCACCAAACTTTACAGTTGGCAATATGCATTCGGGCAGGTAGCGTTCACCTGGCATCCACCTGACGCTTGGCATTGCGCATGGTGATCTTAGGCTTGTGTGCTTGTGTGCGGCTGCTCGGCCATGGAAACCCCATTTCATGAAGCTCCCGACGAACAGTTATTGTGCTGATGTTGCTTCCAGAGGCAGTTTGGAACTCGGTAGTGAGTGTTGCAACCGAGGACAGACGATTTACGCACTTCAGCACTCGGCGGTCCCGTTCTGTGAGCTTGTGTGGCCTACCACTTTGTGGCTGAGCCATTGTTGCTCCTAGATGTTTCCACTTCACAATAACAGCACTTACAGTTGGCCGGGGCGGCTCTAGCAGGGCAGAAATTTGACGAACTGACTTGTTGGAAATGTGGCATCCTATGACGGTGCCACGTTGAAGTCACTGAGCTCTTCAGTACGGGCCATTCTACTGCCAATGTTTGTTTATGGAGATTTAATGGCTGTGTGCTCGATTTTATACACCTGTCAGCAACGGGTGTGGCTGAAATAGTCGAATCCACTAATTTGAAGGGGTGTCCACATACATATACACACACACACACGATTAGGGGAGCCTAAAGATAAATAATCTACTTGTTTAGGGATACAAATTGTAATCAGCTTTTAATAAAGCAGTAAAATGTAAGGTGAGTGTGTTGGGGGCAACTTTAAATTTTATCTGTCTCATCTAAAAAAATGTAAGTCACTAACAAAACGATTCTGAGGTAAGTTGATCTAATATTTCGTCATTTAGAAAAAGTTGTATATATAATCTAATTAAGTTAGATCTATAAACACACACACACACACACACACACACACACAATGCCTTCGGAAAGTATTCAGACCTCTTTACTTTTTTCACATTTTGTTACGTTACAGCCTTATTCTATAATTGATTAAATTGTTTTTCTTCATCATCAATCTACAAGTATTCAGACCCTTTAATTGTTACTTTGTTGAAGCACTTTTGGCAGTGATTACAGCCTCGAGTCTTCTTGGCTATGACGCTACAAGCTTGGCAAACCTGTATTTGGGGAGTTTCTTTCATTGTTCTCTGAAGATCCTCTCAAGCTCTATCAGGTTGGATGGGGAGCGTTGCTGCACAGCTATTTTCAGGTCTCTCCAGAGATGTTCGATTGGGTTCAAGTCCGGGCTCTGGCTGGGCCACTCAAGGACATTCAGAGACTTGTCCCCAAGCCACTCCTGCGCTGTCTTGGCTGTGTGCTTAGGGTCGTTGTCCTGTTGGAAGGTGAACGTTCGCCCCAGTCTGAGGTCCTGAGCACTCTGAAGCAGGTTTTCATCAAGGATCTCTCTGTACTTTGCTCTTTCCATCTTTCCCTCGATCCTGACTAGTCTCCCAGTCCCTGCCGCTGAAAAACATCCCCACAGCATGATGCTGCCACCACCATGCTTCACCGTAGAGATGGTATTGGCCAGGTGATGAGCGGTGCCTGGTTTCCTCCAGACGTGACACTTTTGGCAAACTCCAAGCGGGCTGTCATGTGCCTTTTACTGAGGAGTGGCTTCGGTCTGGTCACTCTACCATAAAGGCCTGATTGGTGGAGTGCTGCAGAGATGGTTGTCCTTCTGGAAGTTTCTCCCATCTCCACAAAGGAACTCTGGAGCTCTGTCAGAGTGACCATCGGGTTCATTGTCACCTCCCTGACCAAGGCCCTTCTCCCCCGATTGCTCAGTTTAGCCGGGCGTCCAGCTCTAGGAAGAGTCTTGGTGGTTCCAAACTTCTTCCATTTAAGAATGATGGAGGGCACTGTGTTCTTGGGGACCTTAAATGCTGCAGACATTTTTTGATTCCCTTCCCCAGATCTGTGCCTCGACACAATCCTGTCCCAGAGCTCTGCAAACATTTCCTTCGACCTCATGGCTTGGTTTTTGCTCTGACGTGCACTGTCAACTGTGGGACCTTATATAGACAGGTGTGTGCCTTTCCAAATCATGTCCAATCAATTGAATTTACCACAGGTGGACTCCAATCAAGTTGTAGAAACATCTCAAGGATGATCAATGGAAACACGATGCACGTGAGCTGAATTTGCTAACATTTCTAAAAACCTGTTTCCGCTTTGTCATTATGGGGTATTGTGTAAAGATTGATGAGAACATTTTTGATTTTAGAATAAGGCTGTAACATAACAAAATGTGGGAAAAGTCAAGCGAAGCCTAAAGATAATTATAAACTGTGTGGTTCGAGCACTGAATGCTGATTGGCTGAAAGCCAATGACACAACATTTATTTTTACTGCTCTAATTACGTTGTTAACCAGTTTACAATGGCAATAAGGCTCCTGGGGGGTTAGTGATATATGGCCAATATACCACGGCTAAGGGCTGTGTCCAAAACCAGCACTTAGCCGTGGTATATTGGCCATATACCACACCCCCTTGTTCCTTATTGCTTAAATAATCCACTTGTTTAGAGATACATATTCTAATCAGTTTTTAATGAAGCAGTAAAATTTAAGGCAATCCAATGCACGTCAATGGTACCTAAAGTAGCATTTTCCAAATCATGTCCAAATTATGTACAAGTAACTTTATTGAGTTACACAGTCAGTTTATAGATACTTTAGGATGATTTGGACATGATTTGGCACGAAAGTTAAAAGAGGGAACTTACATCAAAACCTCATCATAGTGAGGATATTAATATTGAAATGTGCAATGCCATTTTGTTTCAATAATGTATTATTTAATTAAAATAAAATGTATAAAATAGATTTTAACACACAAACCTTTGGGGACAAGGTACCCCGGTACTTACGAAAAATACCCCTTTTCTAAAGACATTTTATTAAATAACTAAAAAAGTGTAAACTGTAGCACTTATTCCCTTCATAGTTTATTTTCCTTTTTATTTATTTATTTATTTATTTTGGTCATTTAGCAGACAGGAGCAATTAGGGTTAAGTGCCTTGCTCATGGGCACATTTTTCACCTAGTCGGCTCGGGGATTAGAACCAGCGACCTTCCAGTTACTGGCACAACGCTCTTAACCACTAAGCTACCTGCCGCCCCAAGCATGGCCATTGTCCACATACCTCATTTTTTACCAAACTTTGCTTTTTTGTGTCAGCAATTGGACATTGTGTTTAGGGGGGTTGGGGCTATTTAACCCACGTCACGCTACTTGTGCCACATAACTCAGAAAGTAATACCACAGTGCCATCAGACTGTGTAAAAATCTATCCAAGTGCAGTAGGAAATAGCCAAGCCCTAAAGCTATCTATCAAACCAAAGAACCTTGTCAACCCCAACAACACTATCAAACGTTTATCCTGAAGTTTCCAGCAAAGAAACAAGCAGCCTTACTTATATCAACCAACCAACACAAGCAGTGTGGTTATCGTTCATTCATTGCATACAGTTCATTGCTACATGTTGCTCACTGAGGCATTGCATTATGAGAATGGGAACGTGTGTGTGTGTGTGTGTGTGTGTGTGTGTGTGTGTGTGTGTGTGTGTGTGTGTGTGTGTAACAGAGAAATTAGGAGGAATCGATCCAAAACCTTACCTCGGGAGGCTATATGAATAAATAGGCGGGGGTCTGCTGCTCGTATAGCCGCGGTGTACTTGTCCTCTCTCCCGGGAACCTGTGCTTTCTTTTCGGGCATGAGCCGGACCCTTATCCGGCCCCCTTCCGCGCCCAACCACCATTCCAAAATACTTGTTAGGTCCATTTCCAGGAAAAATACCGGGTCTTCTTCGTAGACTGCCAGTCCACCGCATCCCGTTTTAACCACGTCCTCCCCAATTTCCACCACGACTTGATTTGATTTTCGGCTGGCTTTCGTCAAACCCAAATTCAGAACTTTGGACAGCAGCGGGTTGTAGCGATAAGGGAGCTGTCCACCAGCACTGGTTGAATTCTCTGCCGCCATGCTATTGATTGCAGCCAACTTTGGGTCGAGAAAAGTAGCCAACGTTTTTTGTAAGGGTATGCAGTTCATCCTTAAGTTAGCGCGCACCATATAGCACCCATTTAAAGTCGGACAATTTCCGTTAAGTGGGCGTTTGATCAACTCGGCCATGTAGTAGCGCAACAGAGAGGGCACTGCAAAATCCACGGCCAGGTTTTTCCTCTTGAGTCGGGAGTTGTAGGTCTGGTTGGAGCCTTTTTTGCTGCTGGTATCCCCGCTGCTGTTGCCGAGCCCCGCGGTGGGGAACGCAAGTCCTGTGGTGGTCCTTTGCAAGGCGCACTGCCGCTCAGCGAGAAACGCTGCAGACCAAACGAACAAGTATAATATCCTGGTCGTCATCCTTGGAATCGGAAATTCTCCTTTTTGATGCTATTTTACCCCCTTTCCCTTCCCTCCTTTTTTTTTCACGGACACAGCACAGAATCAAAGCGGAAATCAATGATCATGCGGGCTCTGTAGTTCTGGCTTGTGACACCCGCGGCACAAGGAGGGGGCATTCAATTCACATTTGTTTGGTGATAGCGGTGACTGTTGCTACTATCCCCTTTTCCTTAAAGCCGAAAAGTGTAATCCTTTTCCCTCCCTAAATTATGTCCTTTGTCACGGGTATATGGCCCCAATAACTGCAGGGCGCTGCTTGATATGCCACTCCGGTCCGCTTCAGAGGCTGTCAAAGGCTCCTTGTGTGTGTCTCGTGGCACAGTTGTGGCGGTACAAGTAGTCGTTTTGTCAGCAAAGAGATGCAGTATTGCTCACTCCTCTCATAACGCCTCGTACACACCGGTTGAGTTGAACCGAACGCGTTCTGGCAGAAGCCCATTCATTTCATTGGAAGGCAATCGCACCGCTGCGACTCATCTGCCCGACTAGGTTGCGATACGTGGGCTGCGTGCAGTGTTTCCCATGCGTTGGATTTTTTCAACTAGTAAACCACGGAAGAAGTTGCTAATGTGTAACGTGATTCTTTTTGTTGTGATGCGGCACATAGACTGTGAAGACTATGTAAAATGTACCATATGGCAATAACCTGTGTGCACGGGGCTTAAGTCTTCACTGTCCATGCCAGCATTCAGCAAAAGCTGTTTGACAAATTAACCAACAGCGAACCAATTTAGACCTACTCCAATATGCATCCTCGATTAAATTCACCACCCGAGTTCGGAGCCGTCAGGCTTGTAGTGCAACTTTAAATCCTAATAAAATAGAGATTTCCCTCGAATAGGACTTTACCCTCTCTGTCAGGACGCAGTCTCTTCCAGTTGATATCACCTCTGTAGTCAGTCAAGTAAGATGGATCCTCTTCACAATTGGATTAATTCATTCCCGGGATGTGTTTTTTCGATTGATTTTGCAACGCTTTTTTGTATGAGTCACCTGTCCTCCCCAGGTTCCCATTGTAAACTCACGTATACATCCCGTTGACGTCAGTGTAAAGACAGTTATCCTCGAATATGCAAGTATGAGGCACATGTGTGCCCGAAAGTGTAGCCTACAGCCTCAGTAGGATCATCTGCCGGTTGAATGTCTGTTGCGGGGAGCAGTAAGCACCTTCACCTTAGTCTGTGTCAGCGTCTATTACAGCGCCTTGAATCTCATTGAAATTACGCATGCCAAATGGTGAGCCACAGCAGCAGTGCTCCAGAATTCGCCCCCAATGAATTTCAATGAATCATTCAGCCTTTCCAAGCAAATTATTTACCCCCACTCTCTCCAAATGCCTCCTGAATTGGTAATTGTTTGGTGTAGCCAACCTATTAACAATTTGGTCTCACCAAGAGCTAAGATAAATAAGCCAGAGGTGTCATAGCCTACCCTGAAGAAAATTAGATGGATAGGCTATCCAAGACTTTCAATTTCAATTTGACAGCTGAAACATCACTTGACTACCTGGTTAGTTCTACACTAAAATAAATGCAGGGTTAAAAAACCCAGTCCTGGGTAAATATTGGACAAACACATGTTGGGTTATTTTTGACCCAGTCAGCTGGGCACTTAGTTTGGTTATTGAGTTTGTGACGATCCCGGCTGTCTGAGTCGGGTCCTGTCTGGTGACTAGTGTTCCTGCTCGTATTCTCCAGTTTCCCGAGGGTTCGGGAACGCTCCGGGGAGCGCTCTGGTTTTCCGCACCTGCATCCCATCAGCAATCTGCACACCTGGTCCTGATCATCACCCTTCTTAGGCTCTGGCCCAACATCCAGTTCCTGCCGGATCGTTAGCCATGAACAGTATGTTGTCAGCGTATCAGTCTCTGAGCCAGTAGTGTTAGTTTTGTTGTTTTGCACCTTTTGACTTGCTGTGTACTGACCTCCGTTTTGTTCTGTCTACAGTCTCTCACCCGGAACCTTCACCCAACCTCTGCCTGATGGTCGGCGGCTGCCGAGCCAGTACCGACCAACCACTGCACCCTCAACAACCCATCCACGCCACCCGCTCTGTTCCCTGGATTATTCAGCTGCACTCGGACTCTATTAATAAACACTCACCTTTGTCTCACGTACCGTGTCCTGGTCTGCTTCTGGGTTCTGGCTTAGTTAACCGTGACAGAACGATCCGGCCAGTAATGAACCCAGCGGACCTGGACTCTGTTCGCCATGCTATTACCCAGCAGGAGAAGATGTTGGGCCATCATAGCACGGTACTACAGGAGATCGCGTTGTCAGTTCGGAACCTTTCTACCGGTCTGACGGAGGTCCAGAACCAACGCAAGTGTCCGGTGGAGGATCCACTACCGGTTTCACCCATCTCGCCTGCCGCTTCTGAAGCTGTGTCCATCCGTGAGCCCAAGGTTCCGACGCCGGATAAGTATGAGGGAGAGCTGGGAAGATGCCGTTCCTTCCTTATGCAGTGTGGACTAGTGTTCGATCTACAGCCCTACTCTTATGCCACAGACAAGGCTAGGATAGCCTTTGTGATTGAGTTGCTGCGTGGTCGAGCGCTGGAGTGGGCTTCAGCCGTTTGGGAACGACAGGATCCCTGCATGGCTTCATACCAGGGGTTCACGGCCGAGATGAGGAAGCTCTTCGACCATTCCGTCCGAGGGAGGGACGCAGCTAGGCGCCTGTTTTCGCCGCCAAGGAACTCGCAGCGTGGCCGACTTCGTGATCGAGTTCAAGACGTTGGCTGTGGAGAGTGGGTGGAACGAGGAGTCTCTGCAAGCGGCCTTTTACCAGGGTCTGTCGGAGCAGCTCAAGGATGAGTTGATCTCCTATCCGGAGCCTAGTGACCTGGACAGCTTGGTAGCTTTGTCTATTCGGGTGGATAATCGAGTCCGAGAGCGAAGGAGGGAGAAGCAATGGGTTCCGTCCAACCGATCAGCTTCTCAGGATCCAGTCGGGTCGTCAAACTGCGCGGCTCGCTAAAGTTGGGAGGACTTTTAGCGAGCCAGTTTCGACCTCTCAATACCTCTGTCAGACCCCGTTTCCCGGCTACCCTTATGAACAGGAATCAGAGCTTAGCGATTAACGCTTTTATCGATTCAGGTGCCGATGGAAGCTTTCTAGATGCCGAGTTGGTGGAACAGCTGGGGCTTTCCAAGGAGCAATTGCCGGAAGCCATTGAAGCTACCACTCTGAACGGCAGTAGTCTGGCACGTATCACGATGAGGACTGAACCGGTTAAGATGCGGTTGTCGGGGAATCATTCTGAAATGATTTCATTCTTCATTCTGCCGTCTTCCCATGTTCCTCTGGTCCTTGGATACCCCTGGCTGAAGGAACACAATCCCACGTTCGATTGGGTGACGGGCAAGGTAACGAGTTGGAGCCTTGATTGTCATGCTAACTGTCTCAAGACTGCCTGCCCCCATTCGGTTCCCAGTCAGGTGATTGAGGCTAAACCCCCAGATTTGTCCCTGGTTCCCGAGACATATCACGATTTGGGGAAGTTTTCAGTAAGCAGAAGGCTCTGTCACTCCCTCCCCACCGACCATATGATTGTGCCATCAACCTGGTCCCTGGAGCTGTCTACCCCAAGGGAAGGTTATACAGTATCTCCCGACCTGAACGTGAGGCGTTGGAGACCTACATCAAGGAGTCCCTAGCTGCTGGTCTCGTTCGTCCCTCGTCATCACCCCTGGGGGCAGGATTCTTCTTTGTGGGTAAGAAGGATGGCTCTCTTCGACCGTGTATTGATTATCGGGGGTTGAATGACATCACGGTCAAGAACAAGTATCCCCTGCCCTTGATGAGTTCTGCCTTCGACTCCTTACAGGGTGCTACGGTGTTCACCAAGCTAGACCTACGCAATGCGTATCACCTGGTCCGGATCAGAGAGGGGGACGAGTGGTTGACGGGTTTCAATACACCGATGGGTCACTCGAGTATCAGGTGATGCCGTTTGGACTGACCAATGCTCCAGCGGTATTCCAGAGTATGGTGAACGACGTCCTGAGAGATATGATCGGTCTCTTTGTGTTTGTTTACCTGGATGACATTCTGATCTTCTCGAAGGAACCTTCCGACCACGTCCAGCATGTCCGGCAGGTTCTGCAGCGATTGTTGGAGAATCGCCTGTTTGTGAAGGCCGAGAAGTGCGAGTTTCACGCCCACACGACATCCTTTCTCGGGTACATCATCTCCAGGGGAGAGATTAGGATGGACCAGGAGAAGGTTAGAGCGGTTCTGGAATGGGCCCAGCCCGGTACGAGATTGCAGCTCCAGAGATTTTTGGGGTTTGCGAATTTCTACCGCCGATTCATCCGGGATTACAGCCGTGTGGCCGCTCCGTTAACTGCCTTGACTTCCAGCATCAGGACCTTCAAGTGGAATCCGGAGGCGGATCGAAGCGTTTCTGGATTTGAAGAGGCGATTCACCAACGCACCGATTCTCTCTCAACCGGACACGGCCCGTCAGTTCGTCGTTGAAGTGGGACGCGTCTGATGTGGGGAGTTGGCGCCATCCTGTCGCAGCGATGCTCCACGGACAGTAAACTCCATCCCTGCGCCTACTACTCTCGTCGCCTTTCGCCTGCGGAGAGGAATTACGATGTGGGTAACCGGGAGCTTCTCGCGGTGAAACTTGCCTTGGAGGAGTGGCGCCACTGGTTGGAGGGCGGAGCAACCGTTTATTGTCTGGACGGACCACAAGAATCTTGCTTACGTGCAATCGGCTAAACGTCTCAACTCCCGTCAGGCCAGGTGGGCGTTGTTTTTCGGACGATTCAAGTTTGCCCTGACGTTCCGACCTGGATCTAAGAACGGCAAGGCGGACGCCTTGTCCCGGATGTTCTCCAAGACGGAGGAGAGTGGGTCCAAGACCGAGACAATCCTCCCCCGGAACTGCGTTGTGGGAGCAGTTATGTGGAAGATTGAGGAGGAGGTGCTGGCGGCCCTTCGGACTCAGCCCGGTCCCGGTAACGGTCCACCCGGTCGGTTGTTTGTGCCTGAGTCGGTTCGTCCTGCTGTCCTCAAATGGTCCCACGCCAGCAAGATGGCTTGTCACCCTGGCGTGGCTCGGACTATGGCGTTTCTTCGCAGACGCTTTTTGGTGGCCTGCCATGGCCGAGGATACTCTGGGTTTTGTTGCTGCCTGTCCAGTGTGTGCGCAGAATAAGAGTACCAATCGGCCCAGCTCTGGACTACTTCACCCCCTTCCTATTCCCCGCGACCATGGTCGCATCTGGCCCTGGACTTCGTCACGGGGTTGCCCGCTTCTGAGGGGAACACGGTCGTTCTGACTATCGTGGACAGATTCAGCAAGTTCGCCCACTTTGTGCCAATTGCCAAGCTTCCCTCTGCCTCGGAGACGTCCGAGATCCTGGTTAGGGAGGTTTTCAGGGTCCACGGTTTGCCCAGTGATATCGTTTCCGACCGTGGCCCTCAGTTTACCTCTGCTGTCTGGAAGTCCTTCTGTTTGGCCATTGGAGCTACGGTCAGTCTCACATCTGGTTTTCACCCCCAATCCAATGGTCAGGCGGAGAGAGCCAACCAGAAGATGGAATCAACGCTACGCTGTCTGGTCTCTTCCAACCCCACCTCCTGGGTCTCTCAGTTGCCTTGGGTTGAGTATGCCCACAATACTCTTCCTACATCTGCCACTGGGATGTCTCCCTTCCAGTGCCTGTATGGCTACCAACCTCCCCTGTTTCCTTCTCAGGAGAAGGAGCTCTCAGTGCCTTCTGTTCAGGCCCATATTCGGCGTTGCCACCGGACCTGGCATCGGGCCAGAAAGGCACTCCTTAGAGTTTCGGACCGGTATCAGCTCCAGGCGAATCGTCGCCGGATTCCCGCTCCCACCTATACCATCGGAGATAGGGTTTGGTTGGCCACACGGGATCTTCCGTTACGGACTGAGTCTAGGAAGTTGTTACCGAAGTTCATTGGTCCGTTTGTGGTGGAGAAGGTGATCAATCCAGTGGCAGTTCGACTCAAACTACCGAGGACGCTCAGAGTCCATCCCACCTTTCATGTCTCCTGCCTCAAGCCTGTCTTCCTCAGTCCTCTGTTGCCTCCTCCGCCTCCTCCTCCTCCTCCTCGGATGATCGGAGGTGGTCCTGCCTACACGGTGCGTCGCATCATGGATTCCAGACGGCGGGGCCGGGGTTTCCAGTATCTCGTGGACTGGGAGGGGTATGGCCCTGAAGAGAGGAGTTGGATTCCGCGGCGACAGGTCCTAGACGCAGACCTCATCAGTGACTTCTACCGCCTCCATCCTGGCGCTCCGGGGAAGTCCGCCCGGTGGCGTTTCGTCGGAGGGGGGTACTGTGACGATCCCGGCTGTCTGAGTCGGGTCCTGTCTGGTGACTAGTGTTCCTGCTCGTATTCTCCAGTTTCCCGAGGGTTCGGGAACGCTCCGGGGAGCGCTCTGGTTTTCCGCACCTGCATCCCATCAGCAATCTGCACACCTGGTCCTGATCATCACCCTTCTTAGGCTCTGGCCCAACATCCAGTTCCTGCCGGATCGTTAGCCATGAACAGTATGTTGTCAGCGTATCAGTCTCTGAGCCAGTAGTGTTAGTTTTGTTGTTTTGCACCTTTTTGACTTGCTGTGTACTGACCTCCGTTTTGTTCTGTCTACAGTCTCTCACCCGGAACCTTCACCCAACCTCTGCCTGATGGTCGGCGGCTGCCGAGCCAGTACCGGACCAACCACTGCACCCTCAACAACCCATCCACGCCACCCGCTCTGTTCCCTGGATTATTCAGCTGCACTCGGACTCTATTAATAAACACTCACCTTTGTCTCACGTACCGTGTCCTGGTCTGCTTCTGGGTTCTGGCTTAGTTAACCGTGACAGAGTTATGACCCACTGGTTCAGATCAGAAGACTGGAGGCGTGGCTTAGTAGGGGCGTGGCTTTCAGATAGTTCTTTTTGGCCACCCATGAGATTAAATGTCATTCCGGTTCATCTGTTCTGTTCTATTGTCTACAAATGTTTAGGTTGAGCACTCAAGGATGGGCAGGAATGCCATATAAATAAGTAATTTTATTTTTAAATGTATTTAATTCAAATACATGTCTTTTGTATTTTAAAATACAGAAATACATTTGCAATTAGCTGGCCCAAACAGGAACAACATTCTCAATAATGGTTACAGAAACAATTTACTTACAATGACTGTGATATGTTGTTGTTTATCTAGCTTAGTTGAATACACTGACTGTAAGTCACTCCGGATAACAGTGTCTGTTAAATGACCAAAATGTAAATGAACAGTATATGTGTGAGAGTGTAATTTGAAGGAGTCAGGCGCAGGAGGGTAAATCACAGAATACAGTTCATTTCAGTAGTACACAGCTACGCTTGATAGCGTCAACAGTCCAGTGCTCAAAACAGGAGCACTGGAACAAATACAGGCACACAGGGAAAATATACCCCGGCAACACAAAGTACAGGTAGCTCCACCGAGCTACACTCATCTCACATGAAACAATCACCCACATGGACAAGGGGGCAGAGGGAACACTTATACATGTACTAATGAGGGGAATATGAACCAGGTGTGAGTAATTGACAAGACAAGACAAGACAAATGGAATGATGAGATATGGAGCGGCAGTGGCTAGAAGGCCGGGGACGGCTAGGTGGACGCAGAGCAGTGCGAGCCGGATGGCGACTGTGGAAATCCCGCAACAGGGAGCGATCGAGGATATCCCTCACCGGGACCCAGCACCGTTCCTCCGGACCATACCCCTCCCACTCCACGAGGTACTGAAGGCCCCCCACCCAACACCTCGAATCCAGGATGGAACGGACAGAGTACACCGGGTACCCCTCAATGTCCAGAGAAGGCGGAGGAACCTCCCGCACCTCAGACTCCTGGAGCGGACCAGCCACCACCGGCCTGAGGAGAGACACATGAAACGAGGGGTTAATACGGTAATCAGGGGGGAGTAATAACCTATGGATAACCTCGTTGATTCTCCTCAGGACTTTGAACGGCCCCACAAACCGCGGGGTCTGCTTCCGGCAGGGCAGCCGGAGGGGAAGATTCCGTGTTGAGAGCCAGACCCGATCACCCGGTACGAAGACCAGGGCCTCACTGCGGTGGCGGTCAGCGTTGGCCTTCTGGCGACGCACGGCGCGTTGGAGGTGGACGTGGGCAGCGTCCCACAGCTCCTCCGCGAGCCGAAACCAGTCATCCACCACAGGAGCCTTGGTCTGGCTCTGGTGCCATGGTGCCAGAACCGGTTGGTAACCTAAAACACATTGGAATGGTGTTAGGTTAGTGGAGGAATGACGGAGAGAGTTCTGGGCATATTCGGCCCATGGCAAGAACACCGACCACTCCCCCGGCCGGTCCTGGCAGTAGGACCGCAGGAACCTACCCACATCCTGATTTACCTGTTCCACCTGCCCATTAGACTCGGGGTGGAAACTAGTGGTCAGGCTAACCGAGACCCCCAGACGTTCCATGCCTCCACATGGTCAGGGCTCGGACAACAGCAAACAGCTCCAGATAACCAACGTCGTAGTTCTGCTCTGCCGAGCTGAGCTTCTTAGAGAAGAAGGCACAGGGGCGGAGCTTGGGTGGCGTGCCCGAGCGTTGAGATAGGACAGTGCCTATCCCTACCTTGAACGCATCCAACTCCATTACGAACGGTAGTGATGGATCGGGGTGGGCCAGTACCGGGGCTGAGGTGAACAGACCCCTCAGGTTACTGAAGGCCCTGTCAGCCTCAGCAAACAAGTGGAGCCGGGACGGTCCACCATTCAACAGAGATGTAATGGGAGCTGCGACCTTGCCAAAGTCCCGGATAAACCTCCTATAGTAGTTGGCGAAGCCAAGAAAGGGCTGCACCTCCTTAACCATGGTGAGAGTCGGCCAATTACGCACGGCTGAAATGCGATCTCCCTCCATCTCCACACCTGAAGTGGTAATGCGGTATCTGAGGAAGGAGACGGACTGCTTGAAAAACAGACACTTCTCTGCCTTGGCATAAAGGTCATTTTCCAACAGTTGGGGCAGCACTTTGCGAACCAGGGACACATGCTCGGCGCGCGTAGCGGAATACACCCGAATTTCAAAGATGTAGACCACTACAGTCGTGGTCAAAAGTTTTGAGAATGACACACATATTAATTTTCACAAAGTCTGCTGCCTCAGTTTTTATGATGGCAATTTGCATATACTCCAGAATGTTATGAAGAGTGATCAGATTAATTGAAATTAATTGCAAAGTCCATGAAAATGAACTTAATCCCCAAAAAACATTTCCACTGCATTTCAGCCCTGCCACAAAAGGACCAGCTGACATCATGTCAGTGATTCTCTCGTTAACACAGGTGAGAGTGTTGACGAGGACATGGCTGGAGATCACTCTGTCATGCTGATTGAGTTAGAATAACAGACTGGAAGCTTTAAAAGGAGGGTGGTGCTTGAAATCATTGTTCTTCCTCTGTTAACCATGGTTACCTGCAAGGAAACACGTGCCATCATCATTGCTTTGCACAAAAAGGGCTTCATAGGCAAGGATATTGCTGCTAGTAAGATTGCACCTAAATCAACCACTTATCGGATCATCAAGAACTTTAAGAAGAGAGGTTCAATTGTTGTGAGGAAGGCTTCAGGGCGCCCAAGAAAGTCCTGCAAGCGCCAGGACCGTCTCCTAAAGTTGATTCAGCTGCGGGATCGGGGCACCACCAGTTCAGAGCTTGCTCAGGAATGGCAGCAGGCAGGTGTGAGTGCATCTGCACGCACAGTGAGGCGAAGACTTTTGGAGGATGACTTGGTGTCAAGAACGGCAGCGAGGAAGCCACTTCTCTCTAGGAAAAACATCAGGGACAGACTGATAATCTGCAAAAGGTACAGGGATTGGACTGCTGAGGACTGGGTAAAGTCATTTTCTCTGATGATTCCCCTTTCCGATTGTTTGGGGCATCCGGAAAAAAGCTTTTCCGGAGAAGACAAGGTGAGCGCTACCATCAGTCCTGTGTCATGCCAACTGTAATGCATCCTGAGACCATTAATGTGTGGGGTTGCTTCTCAGCGCCAACTGAGTCGGTTCACTCACAATTTTGCCTAAGAACACAGCCATGAATAAAGAATGGTACCAACCCATCCTCCGAGAGCAACAATCCAAGAACAGTTTGGTGACGAACAATGCCTTTTCCTGCATGATGGAGCACCTTGCCATCAGACAAAAGTGATAACTAAGTGGCTCGGGGAACAAAACATTGAAATTTTGGGTCCATGGCCAGGAAACTCCCCAGACCTTAATCCCATTGAGAACTTGTGGTCAATCCTCAAGAGGCGGGTGGACAAACAAAAACCCACAAATTCTGACAAACTCAAGCATTGATTATGCAAGAATGGGCTGTAATCAGTCAGGATGTGGCCTAGAAGTTAATTGACAGCATGCCAGGGCGGATTGCAAAGGTCTTGAAAAAGAAGGGTCAACACTGCAAATATTGACTCTTTGCATAAACTTAATGTAATTGTCAATAAAAGCCTTTGACACTTATGGAATTCTTGTAATTATACTTCAGTATACCATCGTAACATCTGACAAAAATATCTAAAAACACTGAAGCAGCAAACTTTGTGAAGACCAATACTTGTGTCATTCTCAAAACTTTTGACCACGACTGTACACCGCGACTAAGCATGTCCCGAAACACCTCGTTCACAAAGGACTGGAAGAAGGATGGAGCTTCATCAAACCGTAGGGCATCACCAGGTATTCATAATGCCCCATGGTTGTGCTGAATGCTGTCTTCCACTAATCCCCCTCTCTAACACGCACCAGGTTGTACGCACTCCTGAGATCTAATTTGGTGAAGAAGCGCGCTCCATGCATTGACTCGATCACTGAATGAATGAGGGGGAGAGGATAACTAAATCTTATTGTCTCCTTGTTCAGTGGTCGATAATCAATACAAGGGTGCAGACCACCGTCTTTCTTCTTCACAAAAAATAAACTTGAGGAGGCGGTTGAAGTGGAGGGACGTATATACCCCTGGCGCAGGGACTCGGTGACGTATGTTTCCATAGCCTCCATTTCAGCTTGTGACAGGGGATACACATGACTCCTGGGAGGCACAGTGTCTACCCGGAGGTTTATCGCGCAATCCCCCGCCCGATGAGGTGGT
Source organism: Coregonus clupeaformis (assembly GCF_020615455.1). Taxonomy (NCBI): domain Eukaryota; kingdom Metazoa; phylum Chordata; class Actinopteri; order Salmoniformes; family Salmonidae; genus Coregonus; species Coregonus clupeaformis. The sequence goes on from NC_059225.1 coordinate 41,483,063, forward strand.
AACTTGGTCGCCTGCGTTTTAGAAAACGCGTGCGCCAAATCGAGGTATTCGGGGGGAATGCGTACGGTGGAGGTACTGTCTGGACTTTCCACCGTGGTTGCACCAACGGAAACACCTACACACCTACCCTGACACTCTCGCAACCACCCCGTGAGAACCCTCTGCGGCCATGAGAAGGTGGGGTTGTGGAGTGCTAACCAGGGGATACCTAATACCACAGGGAAAGCAGGAGACTCAATAACACAAAAAGTGACTTGCTCACAATGAGTCTTGTGGGTGATCATGGTGACTGGTGCTGTATCTTCCCTAACAAACCCGGACCCTAATGGTCGACTATCAAGTGCTCTGATGGGGAGTGGAATGGATAGGGGAACCAATTAAATGCCTAGACTGTGTGAGAATGCCCTGTCCATAAAGTTCCGAGCTGCGCCTGAATCGACTAGCGCCTTACAATGGGGAACTACCATGTGATCAGGAAAGTAGATGGGTAGGGTACAGTGCACAGCAGAGGGCTCTGAACGAGTGTGGATGTTCAATACCTTGGGTGATGCCAGAGTGCCCTGCCTGCCGCCTCCAGACCCAAAAGAACGCTGACGACAATGTGCGGTGTAATGTCCCTTCGTGCCACCAGAGTGACACTGGCGCTGTCGTCCTCCGCTCTCTCGATTCGCGGTTCCACCCAGCTCCATCAGCTCGGGATCCGAGTCGGCCGGGGTGGGAACGGACAGACCCCCTCCAGGACGTCCTCTGGCCGCCAGCAGGTTGTCCACACGGATGGCCATGTCCAGCAGTTGCATGAAGGACAACATGGTGTCCCGGCAGGCTAGCTCCCTTCGGACGTCCTCCCACAGATGGCACCGGAAGTGGTCGATAAGGGCCCGCTCGTTCCACCCGGACCCAGCTGCTAGAGTCCGAAACTCCAAGGCGAAGTCCTGCACAGTCCTCGTCCCCTGCCTCAGGTGGTCCAGCTGCTCACCCGCCTCTTGACTTTCGGGCGGGTGATCGAAGACAGCCCGAAAGAGGCGAGCGAACTCCCCGTAGTTGTCCAACGTGGTTCCTCCTTCGTTCCAGACCGCGTTGGCCTACTCCAGGGCTTTCATCGAGAGGCAGGAGACGAGGGCGGACAAATTATCCCGCTTCGATGGGCTCTGCCTGATGCTGGAGAAGTAGAGCTCCAGTTGAAGGAGGAATCCTTGGCAGAGAGCAGCTGTCCCGTCGAACTCCCGTGGTCGGGATATATGGTTCCCTCTGTGTGCTGGGGTGTGGGTGGTTGGATCCGGTTGCCCCGCTGGTCTCGACAGATCAGGTCCTCTCCTCTCCAGGCGTTGGACGACCTGAAAAACCCGATCCATCGCTTCTCCCAAGCTGGCTAGCATCGTTGAATGCTCCTGGACCCGTGCCACGACTCCAGGCATGCGCTCCTCTCCCGCTGACTCCATAGCGGGTGGGTGATTCTGTGCGATTGTGATTTGAAGGAGTCAGACACAGGAGGGTAAATCACAGAATACAGAGTTTATTCCGTGGTACACAGTTACGCTGGATAGCGTCAACAGAGTCCAGTGCTCAAAACAGGCGCACTGGAACAAATACATTGGAGTGTAGTTCAGCCTAGCGTAATACACATTACAAAATACTCAGAAGTAATTGAAATACAAATACTGCCCATCTCTGTGAGCACTGACACTTTTGTAGCTTAATGAGGCTTATACAAGTTGAGTTCCTCAAGTGCTTATGCACATCCCAATGTTGGGATAGTTACCACTTTGTTATAAAGTTTAAATAATAATGTTATTAATTGTATATTAAAATATGTAATGTGCAAAAATATTGAAGAACAAGTTTAATTCGCAAACATAACAGGAATTACATTTACTCTCACGGGTGGCCAAAAATACCTTTCTGGAAGCCACGCTGCCAAAAGGCCAATATTCAAATTACCTTTAATATTTTTGCACATTACATATTTTAAAATACAATCAATAGTAATATTTCACACATACATTAGGGTACCCATAAGCAATCATTTCTGATTTAAAAAACACAAATGTGAAAAATTGGTGGATATAGTGTTTTGGAAATAAACGTTTCATTTTCATGCTCTCATTAGAGATCTCTTGGGAGCCATGACACGCTTTGCACACGCACACACTGATATAGAGGGAGGGAGAGAGAGACACACACACACACATCTTTAAACACCCTCTTAAAAGTGCATGCATTCAATTTATAGTCTACCATGGGGCCAATGTAATACAACACACTGCAAAGAACAGAATGCCTTCCAAAATTGTTTATCATTCAGGATTTTGACATCAAGGCTTTTAGTAAATGAGCTTGTTGGTCTTTTTCACACGATAATTGAACTGCTTCCAGACATAGCAAAAGAAAACAACAATTAATTTATACAGGATCCACAAATCTTTTTTCTGTAGATGGAATTTGGACAATAATGGCTACTGTAGTGGATCTAAATGTTTAGACAATGTCACCAAAATTTGATTAACTGTTGTGGTCTGCTAGTTGTTGTCTGCCACAGTGCAGTCAGCAATAGATTATTCAAAATGTCCATAGAATGAAACAGATGTCAACACAAAGTGATACTGTAGACTAGTTAATTGAGAGTTTATCCACCTTTAATGTGGGCGGATGTATCCTTGAGGATATTTGCATTCACTACACAGTGATATACACTGAGTGTACAAAACATTAGGAACACCTGCTCTTTCCATGACATAGACTGACCAGGTGAATACAGATGAAAGCTAGGATCCATTATTGACGTCACCTATTAAATCCACTTCAATCAGTGTAGATGAAGGGGAGGAGACAGGTTAAATAAGGATTTTTAAGCCTTGAGACAATTAAGACATGGATTGTTTATGTGTGCCATACAGAGGGTGAATGGTCAAGACAAAATATTTAAGTGCCATTGAACGGGGTATGGTAGTAGGTGCCAAGTGCACCGGTTTGAGTGTGTCAAGAACTGCAACGCTGCTGGGTTTTTCATGCTCAACATTTTCCTGTGTGTATCAAGAATGGTCCACCACCCAAAGGACTTCTAGCCAATTTGACACAACTGTGGGAAGCATTGGAGCCAACATGGGCAAGCATCCCTGTGGAAAGCTTTCAACACCTTGTAGAGTCCATGCCCCAACTAATTGAGGCTATTCTGAGGGGAAAAGGGGGTGCAACTCAATATTAGGAAAGTGTTCCTAATGTTTTGTACACTCAGTGTAAAAGCTTCAAGCCTACTCTGTTAAGTATTATCGTTCTGCAGAAAATATTTTGATACTTACCAGCTACCGCTAGGTGGTGCCAATACACATGTGTAGCCTTAACCAAATCCATTCTGTCATTTCATAATCTCTGTGTAGGCTATATGACTATGACAAATCCATGAATCCTTTCATAGCTTCAAATTTGTACAACGTGCCATTAAGGCATTATCACTCCTGAAAATTGGAAGACTAATTGCTCAATGTATAATACCTTTGTTAGGCTGTGAGTGAGACAGACCGGCTAATTGTAATATAAACTAAGTCTGTGTTTTACAATGAAGCAGGTGGGCATCTTCATGAACTATGGATTTTAACCAGTCAGGTTTGTGGGCTATTTGGGCATGAACCAATCAAGTTCGGGGGTATAATGGTATTTGGACATGAACCAAGCAGGCTTAGGGGTATTATAGACACAGAGGTCTCTGAGGTCAGTTACAACCGATAATTAATTAGTCGATTGTTAATACAATCCCAAAAACTTTTCAAGATAGAGCACTTCCAATATGAGAAAAAACTGTGATGACGTGTATAGTCCTATAATTTTAGGGCGATTGTATTAACAGTGGACTAATGAACAAAATACTAAAACTATCCCTTCAAACCCACAGATACATAATCTCAACTAGTTGTCTACAGAGTCTACAGCCCCAGAGGTTACTGGGTCTGAACCTAACATCTCATACAGATGCTATATCTTAATTTTGACCCAGTTTCTCATAGCAGGAAAATAATCCTGAAGCAACATGAAATGTGAATTATTATATAGATTATAATTAATGGACATGTCTTGTAGGGGTTGATTATTTTTTTGTTAGGTCAAATCAAGTCTGAGATTTTAAAGTGGAAATTACAAACTTTAGAAGCCTTTTTAAACCTTGAATACGCTACAAGTTTGCATTTCCTACCGTGCAGGAAAATTCCTGAAACAACAGGATGATCAAATTAAGATACAGCATCTGTATGAATCAGTAGTGAGTTTCAGGCAGATTTTTTCTGAGGCGTAAAACTTATCCCTACCGCTCCCCTTTCTCACCTGATCCTCTTGTATTTTCCATATTGGGTCTGTGAGTGTGGGTCTGTGAGTGTGGGTCTGTGAGTGTGGGTTTGTGTTGGGTGCTTACCGAGCTCATGTGCTGTAGACTGTGACACAGTGACTCCTCCATGAAATAAATGTTCCCAAGGGGCTTAGGAAGGGATTGTGGGGGAATGGCATTGGTTGATGCTTTCTTTGTAGAGTATGGGCTTCACATATTCTGTCTTCCGCTTCATCTGGCTTTGCTGCTTTGCTTCTCGATCCTCTCCATTTGTGTTGCTGCTCTGAAAGAGCATTGGTGATTTAATCGTGTTTGTGTCTGATTTTGTGTGTGTGTGTGTGTGTGTGTGTATGGTAGAATGGATGTAAATGCAACTCATTATACTTGTGTGCGTGTGTGTGTGTGTGCATGCCTCTGACCAAGGCTGTTTTTCAATCACCTTCAATCACCTTCAATCACAAGCATTACATAGACATGTTACAAGAGAGCTTCTCTATTAACACCTCATATGGTTTACAAGCCAGGCCTGGTGTGCATCACACACACACACACAGAGAGCAGCTGCTCATTCTGCATAGTCAAACCCACCAAACAATTCCTTCAATGCCAGGCAGTCTTCTTTTTATGCCCCTTATTCCTACTGTATCTGAGCATATTGAATATTACTGAAGACAAGCAGGTGAATCACAACGCCGGTGAAAGGAGGGAGGGAGGGGGGTGACATTGAGACTCTGAACTCCATTCAATATCTCATCTGAGATTCTGTACTCATGGTCTCACACAAAATGCAGAACGCTACAGAATTTACCCAGGAACTCTATTTTCAGTTTAGGGTATCAATACCTGGACGCCTAGATATCGCATGGGTAATTGCCTAGGGGCGCAACTGGACCTGTTTGTCCAGAATTACAGAATTAGGGAGAGCATGCTTAAAGTAGCATTAGCATATGCTTAACACAAACTTTGACAATTTAAGGCGAAGAGTCGAGGGGGATTGTTTAAGGCTCTGTAATCACTCATTGGAATAAGGCATGTCTGCAGTTATTAATAAGAGATTAGGAGTTAAAGGTAGAAGCTGGAAGTTTAATTGTTTTTTAAGGACCCTTACCATAATGCCAACTCATGCATAGCCCGAAAGTCCATTATTTATACTAAATATAGTTTAATTGCCGTTACTTGTCTATGCATGTTTGTGATTGTAATGCAAGACGGTGTGTGTGCGTTTTGATGGTTGCTTTTCATCTACGGTGGGACTGTTACACTTAAATCAATCAGGCTTTGCTAACAGCTATCGCTAACATGAGGATGCTTTGGAAAACACAGGCGGGAAATTAATTATGTTTGTTTGATGGAGGGGGGTTCTATTAAGCTAACTATGGAATGGAATTGTTTTAGGATTAGTCATACCATGGATCATTTAGCTATTTGATTTAGAATTGTAGGACTCCTGTAGGTATACATTTTTAAAATGTTTTATTATTATATTGAATTTGGCCTTTACTGCTATAGCCCATAGAAACGCATTGAATAACACGTTCATAAATGGCAAAACAGGAATAAGGTTTTGAAGAGTGTCCTATATCTAGGAGACATAAGAAAGCTCAGGAATTATTTATAAATTTTTTGGACACATATTTAACCCCTTTTTTGGTGGGCACAAAACTACTTCCATAAATGTTTTTATCTGATAATGGGTTACCTTCAGATGAGTCCCGTGACACTTGTGGAGATCGTAGAGCAAAAAGGAGAAAGCCATCTTTCTATAGAGTGGCCATACTAGTTTTATTGGCCAAACCATTCGGACTCCACAGACGTTTTCGTGAGAAGACCGATGTCTCCTGGTCTGATGCACGGATGCATCAATCGACTCTATTAAAAAAAGTATTCTCTATTACATTACCCATAATCCACACTGTTCTCCACAAAGCTATCTGCATACACTTCCTGATCTCCTTCTGGGTCTGTTTAATCATTGCCACTTTTGGAACCCTGCTCACACTTGGGGAAGACTGGAAAAGTGGAAGAAAGAGGATGGGGAGTTTGATAAATTACAGGCATATATGTTGTTACAAAAGCCCCCCTTTTCCCTCCGTGACATGTGGAATAGCCCATAAATCAGAATGTTGTGGTCCCGCATCCTCCCCCCCACTATTTAATGCCCAAGCCCCACTCTGCTTTCTACTCTCGTACCCTACATCCTCCACCGAGTTTCGTTCGTGGTCACTGCTCTAAAGTGTCAATGCCTGCCGAGGCAGAGATGGACGTTAGATTGCGCTAGGAACTCAAAGTTTTCCCCCGAGGTCTCCAATCCTTCCTCCCCTCTCCTCCTTCCTCAATAACGCCCTGACACGTGTTGTGGGGAGAGGTGATTGAAGAGAGGCCGTTGCGTCTTGCATGCTTACCCCATGCATTTTACACAGAGTCCTCTTCTCCATGGCTTGTGTCAACATTAGTCATTGAGAGCCAGAGTGTGCATCTGACTTCCTTTGTATATTCCAGCAATTGTCGTCAGTGAGTCACACAACATCCTGTTCGACAACATAGACTCGACTGTAACCTCAGATGCCAATAGTAAATGAGTTACTATGCCCAAAAAATTGTGCGAGGTGCAGGAATAATGGCCGCATTCCGATAACATGTGTCTGGCTTTTTATTCCTGTTTTGAGGTTATCGAGACACAACAGGAGGCAGACAGACTGAGAGTACACAGTGTAATTTTCAGTTGGTTAAAGACTTTGGGGAGGATGCGACGTTTAGACTTCTCATGGTTAGTCATTTAGATAGGAGACTGCTAATGCTAATTGATGGTGGCAAACTGGCTTCTTATTATGACAGCAAACTCAAAAGGGTCAACACGGTCTGCTCTGCCTCATTCAGCATATGTTTGTGACTTGGTTAACAATGTGCCTTTCTTTGCCAATGTGAACACGGCAAATGAAAACCATACTTTCTTATTGGGCAAATTCAGGTAGGTCCCTCCCTGTTTCGGCCTGTTTGCTTCCATTTTTGATTTCTAGTGAATACACCCCTAAACACCCATCAGAAAGGGGACTGATTTTGGTCAGAGTTGCCCATATATATAGTATGTCAGTGCTTCAAAATATCTTCTTAAGTACCCACAACCATTCCATCTATTTGATCTATTCCAGCACTAGCACATCTGATTCAACCAATCAAGGGCTTGATGATTAGTTGACCAGTTGAATCAGGTGTGCTAGTGCTGAAATATATCAAATAAATGGAATGGCTGGGAGCACTCAAGGGAGGTTTGAGAAACACTTTTATTCTTTATGTCAATAAATATGCCACAAAACGTGTTTAGTGGCAGTCCAAGATGCAATAGGGACCAGCAGTGACAATCTTATCATCCAACCACTAAAAAAGCATCACCACATACAATCACTACATGACCATGATCAAAACCTTAATTCAATTGAACAAAGAGGAATAGCTACGGTCATACAGCAACCCCCCTCCACCAATAAATCACTCTAGTCCAAATCCTCTTCATCTTCCTTCAAAGCCCCTTCCCCACTGTTTTCACCAGAGAGAGAGAGAGATGGGGCGAGAAGAAATCTGAAAGCATTTGTGATTGCCTTATCATGTTCACCTATAGTCGTGAATGCCTTATAAAGAATTTATTGCCTCGCTCAAACCCTCATCTCGACCGGCTTTATTGAGAATGTTAAAAAATGGTCAAGCTGACCACTTCCAAAGAAATTAATTTTGTCTTGAAAAATTATTTTCTACAACCCCCTTTCCTGGCTCCACCTAAATAATGTTTCTCCAACCTGCAGCCCATCAACTCCTAAATGGGATTACATCTTTCAGGTTTTAATGTCTTTAAAGGCCCAGTGCAGTAAAAAACTTGATTTTCCCGTGTTTTATATATGTTTCCACACTATGTGGTTGGAATAATAAATTAGTCAATAGACCAATAAGAAAGAAAGTTCCAATCCTCTCTGCCAATAACAGCTAGTTTTCGGTTTTCTCCTCCCCACTCAAACCACCCCCAGACAGTCCTAGCAAAATTCTTGCTTGAGAAATTGCTCTTTGCTAAGAAGCTATTTTTGTACTTTTTTTAACCATTTTAACTGAAAACAATCACAGTAAGGTACTTAAATGTTACCCATAAATGATTAGATATTGAGATTTTAAAAAAAAACTGCTGCATTGGGCCTTTAATGCTGGTGGACACAGCTCAACTGATATTGGGAGACTTACCCAAATGCCGATTAAATAACCATGGCCTTCAAAAGCCTTCTGAGGATGCTTATAGGAGCATTGATAAGCACATGCATGCAAAATGTGGTTCTAATGTGGTTCTCTGTAGCTCAACTGGTAGAGCACAGCGCTTGTAACGCCAAGGTAGTGGGTTCGATCCCCGGGACCACCCATACACAAAAAAAAAAAATGTATGCACGCATGACTGTAAGTCGCTTTGGATAAAAGCGTCTGCTAAATGGCATATTATTATTTTTTATTATAAAATGTGTGCGTCGAGACACCTTGCCGCCTGATACTGAGCTCGCTGAATCTCAGAAAACAAATGTGATACTAGTATTGAAGCAATGTTGAGGCAGTAAGTCTGAACTGAAGAAATCAAGACACTATAGCTTACCTGAAATATTCTGAATCCCAAATCAACCCCTAGACCTTACACCCTAGGCACTAGGGTAGATCTGAGAGGATTGGATAGGTGTCCATGATAGGTGACAAATCCCCCTGTCCTATAAGAGGGCAAGATGGAGTTACCACTACATTGCTTACATGTATCCAATCCTCTCAAGTACCTAGAGGATAAGGGCTAGGGGTTTATGGGATTCAGGAACTGCTTCGCTACCGCTACCTGCCCCGTTATGCCCTTTCATACACAGCACAGACAAAGTACTAGCACAAACATTACAGAGGTGACCTTGCTCAATCGCGTCAGGATGTGATTCCATCATTTGTCAGATCGGCAACGCGTCTATCAGTCACGGCAAGCAATCAAAGCAAGTCTTTCTGCGTTAGGGGACATTGATGTTGACCGAGCATGCTATTCCCTCGTGGCGCTCCCTTCCGATTGGTCCAGATAGATACCAACGGATGACCCCATGATTAGTTAACCATCGACCTGCAAGTGTCTAATGGTCCATTCCCTGGGAACTTGAACGGGAGCGCTGATGGATTCCCGTTCCCGAAAACAGAGATGTAGTGTTTCACCGGCAGCATACGCCAATTCAATTTCCTTCACAGATCAAGAAGGTGTCGGGGGGGGGGGATATGACGAAAAGGGGACCTATTAAAGGTGTAGGGGCCATTTGTCAATATGAGCCATCTGGTAGTAAGGTAGCAGTAGCGGCATAGAGTTAGATCGGGTATAAATGACTCAGAAGACAGAAGGAAATCATACAATGCGAGCGAGAGTGTTTGGCTTTTGACATACATCAAGAGGGTGGGGTTAAATTATTTACACTAGACATGCGTTTGAGGGATGTTCTGTGCAGGCTGTGGTATGATACGAAATAAGTTAGGTTGTGCGTGTGCCCCGCCTCTGTCCGAGATCAATTAGACCTCTGGTACTGACCAATGGCCATACACAGATGCACCATACTAGCTACTGTATCTCTATAAGCTTTTTATCATGGGATGAAAGCTCAAAACAGACTACCTGTCAGATTATTGTGGGGCCAATAGCCCCCACAATAGTATAGGCATTTGTTTGAAGCTCAATGTTAAATTCAGGTACACAACACTCTCCCCACCTCTCTTCATGAGCCGTCTGGCCGTTATCGAAAACCACATACCAGAATTTTTTTTTTTGAAGGAACTGAGTTTTAAGAGTATTTTCTGTGCATACCTATCTCAAATTCTTGACGTCGGATTAAAACGAGACTATAGTGTCCATAAAGTGACCATTGGATTTGAAACATTTTGGATTTACTAAGTTTATAGGTGCAACAGTTTTTATTAAATGCATAATTTATCGCTCTCACGTGCTCATTTCTGTCCATTAAGAACCAACATTGTGCTACCTTTTTGTAGCATTTCTGACAATGCTAACATTTTTTTCAGCTGAATCTCAGTTCTAAAACCAGGGCCAACAACTCGGTTGCTGCGCAACAGCAGCTGTAGCTAGCTACTTAACACCGGTCAGATGAGAAATTTGTGGAATGGTTGAAAAACAGCTCTGTCAGGAGGAATGGTCCAAAATTCTACCAATTTATTGTGGAAGGCTACCTGAAATGTTTGACCCAAGTTAAACAATTTAAAGGCTATGCTACCAAATACTAATTGAGTGTATGTAAACTTCTGACCCACTGGGAATGTGATGAAAGAAATAAAACCTGAAATAAATAATTCTCTCTGCTATTATTCTGACATTTCACATTCTTAAAATAAAGTGGTGATCCTAACTGACCTAAGACAGGGAATTTTTACTAGGATTAAATGTCAGGAATTGTGAAAAACTGAGTTTAAATCTATTTGGCTAAGGTGTATGTAAACATCCGACTTCAACTGTATAGGCTGTGACTTACTTAGAATTAAATACAAATTAAAACAAAAAATTAATTATTAGTGCCTTTGAATTCATTATTACAATTCATTTTTAGAAACATGAGTTTGGCCAGTCTGTGGCTTCAGGCTCATGAGATGGTGCCTGGAGAGCTGGCCAGCAGCTGAGAATATCCTCTCCAAACTTGCAGAGCCACTGGGGATGCTAAACACCCTTTTGGCCACGCTTGCCATGCTGGGCAGAAATGCGTGAGTTATTTTGTAATTTTTCTATAGGTAGACCTAAAGATTTTTTGGAAAAATAACCCAATCAAAACGGAAAGCTCCTTGAATGTGGGAATATACCAGGCCTATTGGTCCAAAATCAATGATGGTCTATTGTATAGATTATAGAACGAAAATGAATGAAACATTTAAGAGATCTGAGTGACACACTTAGTTATCTACCCACCTCATTCCTTCTTATTAGCATGTGCACGTAGTAAGTACACCATCATACTTTTGGTATAAGTCTCTTTTCAGATTTCACAATGATTCTTTAGTTGTGGATACTACATCACCGCACTCCCTCTCTCGCTCTTGGTCCTCATCTTTGTAAGTCATCTTGATTTAACACCTGTGTGTTTTATCAGTTTCTTTATGAAAATATTTAGCAAACGCCATGACAGTAGCTAAAGCAAGGGGCTATTGGCAGCCAGTGGCGACACGTCATTCAGGGCCTGTTTTGAGACTCACCTGTTTTGTTGCCTGTTTTGCATCTTATTTTGACATAAATATGTGTCACCTATCAGTTTGCAAATGATGTAAAAAAAAAAAAAAAAAAGAATATATGTTGAGTTATTAAAGCCGCAGACAAACATGGTCTCTTTATTGCTTTCTTGAGTAAGGCAGCTCCAAATTTTTTTTGCTGTTCTGCCTAGCTCAGTGCTTTCTGTGGTGGTGGGGCAGCCAGTGAAAAATACGGAGTGTAGGGGTTGGTAATGTTCTCTAGTTGCGCGGTGATTGGCTCAGTGTTCTGTCACTCATGGGGATATTATATCACTGCAAAATCTACGGGGAGAGCTCGAAAATTCAAGCCCCTTGGATGCTGCCATTGAGTTACATTAGAAGTGCCCATCCAAGAAGGCTCAAGGTCATTGGCCACCGTAGCTTTGATTGGACTGATCATGTCAAAATCATAATTTCACAATCTTAGCTAGCAAGCTAGACAAGCAGTCATCATCATGAATCAAGATGACAATCTACTGGC